>NC_089503.1:201285739-201593793 GCF_036850995.1 Saccopteryx leptura
GGATATCTTTTGAGATTACAACAAAATGTGGCCTTAAGCCACAAAGAATATAGAGTTGGCCATAACATTGTCCAGATATCTACATAGATTATTCTGAATACATCACAGATGTTTAAGGAGCATTCCTGATAAAAGTAAAGCTGGTTTGGGAAAAGACTTATAATTCCCTCTGCACTGCTGATACTGAACTGAGTTTAAGTGCTCTTAAGCCCTCTATAATAAGAAGAGCTTTGATTTGTGTGTTCCCTCCTGTCTCAAAGTTGTTAGTATAGAGAGCCATGGCTACCTGAATCCTAGGATGGGTCCATCTGAAAGATTTTCTTCATGGTCGGTCTTCAAACAGCCCAATATTCACTGCATCAGTCTCCTTCAGGCCCAACACGAAGAGGAGAGCAGGTGGCAGTGGGCAAGCGTGGTAGTGGGCAAGCAAGCATGGGCAGACACCGTGGGGGCCGGGGTCGCTGTGGCTTCCTATCCCATCGCTGGGAGAGGGTGAGTGTTTTTGTACGGAGGCTGAGTCTACCCGAGAACTGTACAGGGACACTAGGTTGCTGTCTCCTCCTGGCCCCACACAGTCCAGCCCTAACCCCAGCTTGCAGGTTACATTAGTGCAGCTCACTGGAAAAGGGGGACCTGACTGGCAGGGTCCACAGTAAAGCTCCAGGCATTTCCTCTGCAATTCGGGGGTACCACCCCAGTGGCTCCTGTGAAAGAGGATAAATGAAAAAAAAAGGAAAGGAGGGAGGAAGAGAGAAAGGAAGGAAGGGAGGGAGGGAGGGAGGCAGGCAGGGAGGGAGGGAGGGAGGGAGGGAGGAAGGAAAAGAAAAGAAAAGAAAAGAAAAGAAAAGAAAAGAAAAGAAAAGAAAAGAAAAGAAAAGAAAAGAAAAGAAAAGAAAAGAAAGAGAAGCGAGAAGGGAGGGAGGGAGGAGAGGGTAGGGTAGGGGAGGGGAGGGGAGAGGAGGGGAGGGGAGAGGAGAGGGGAGGGGAGGGGAGGGGAGGGGAGGAAAGAAAGGAAGGAATAAGAGAGAAAAGGAGGGAGGAAGAAAGCTCAGCAAGGGAAAGCCTTGTCTCTAATAAGATCTCCAGTTAGTAGAAGTCAAGTTATTGACCAACCACCAGTCCTAAGCCAGGGTCTGGGGAATTGGACCCTCTAACCTCAGGAGCTGGCCACACTGTTCATCCCACTCTGAGCTGCTGCCCTCTCCCAGGGAGGACTTCTGGTAAATACCATGTTCTCTTGCAAAATATACCTTCCCTAGACTGCAGCCTTGGGCATCTGTCTTGCTGACCCACTCCTTAATCCACATCTGACAGTAAATCAAAGCTGCTCACAGGAATTGAGTGAAAATGGAGAGAGAGGAGAGAGAGAGAGGGAGAGAGAGGGAGAAAGGGCAGACATGTGGTCTAATGAGAGGGACTCAGGATGAATGAGGTAGCAAGGCTGGCTCTGGGGAAGAACAGCCACAGCGGACGACTCACAAAGCAGTCCTGGGATTGACCGGCACCGGTGAAGATCTGGTGCAGTTTCTGTGGGCAGAGTCCCGAGGGTCCTGAGGGAAGACAGAGACACCCTCTCTCCCCCCCCCACAGGGCTCTGCCCTGGTGAATCTGCCAGGGGAAGCTAATGGTCCCCTCACGTGATGTGATGGGCTGGGACAGTGGTCAGCAAACGCATTCGTCAACAGAGCCAAATATCAACAGTACAATGATTGAAATTTCTTTTGAGTGCCAAATTTTTTAAACTTAAACTATATAGGTAGGTACATTGTTATTAGTTACGGTACTCCTAAGCTGGCCACACTCAAGTGGCCGTGAGCTGCGGTTTGCCAACCACTGGCTGGGATATAAGGTTGAATGAACCAACTGTATGATCTTTCACCTTAAAGAAGGATTTATGCACAAACTTGATCTCCTTTTTGCTCTTCCAAGAGTACATTATACCATAAGAATGATTCGGGGGAAGAAAAGAATATTAAAGGGAAATCAATTGCTTCTTTATGGAGTGTCATTTCAGAATCCGGAGGGGCACCTTGTGACTCGACTCGGATTCAAGAAATGACAGACTGTATACTTTGCAAAACAATCAACCTTGTAAAGCTAGGCTTGGGATTTGCATATGTGGTACTAAGTTTTCATGCTGTTTAACTGATCTAACCTCTCAAGTGCCATCGCATCCGACCTTCCGCTCCGTGGTCATGTTCCCAGCCCCAGGAGCCGTGGTGCTTTCTCGTTGCTCTTGGTCTGTGTAGTACCAGCTCTGTGAGTCTTACAGGCAGCAAACCCCGACAGCAGTTTATAATTTTCATGGTGAAATGAAAAGATTACTCTCTCAAGCTTTTAATGCAATTTTTTCTTGGTAGCTCTTTTCTTTTGGGGAACTTTAAAATAAGAATTCAGGTTTTGGCTCTAGCCGGTTGGCTCAGTGGTTGAGTGTTGGCCCGGCATGTGGAATTCTCAGGTTCGATTTCCGGCCAGGGCACACAGGAGAAGTGCCCATCTGCTTCTCCACTCTTCCCTCCTCTCCTTTCTCGCTCTCTCTCTTCCCCTCCCACAGCCAAGGCTCCATTGGAGCAAAGTTGGCCTGGGCGCTGAGGATGGCTCCATGGCCTCCACCTCAGGTGCTAGAATGGCTCCGGCGGCAAAGAAGCAACACCCCTGATGGGCAGAGCATCGCCCCCTGGTGGGCATGCCAGGGGGATCCCGGTCGGGCGCATGCAGGAGTCTGCCTGCCCCCCCCTTCTCACTTCAGAAAAGTACAAAAAACAAACAAATAAATAATTAACTCTTCAAGTTAATACAATCTGAATGAGATTTTCTTTAGAAAAGCAAGCTATGAAGAAACAAAATGGTATTAAGAACAAAAATACATTACCCATTGTTACAAGCAGGTCCTCCCTTACACAAACCATACACATGGTATTATGTTGCTTGGAAGGCACTTTAAAGACGGCTTTAAGGTTTTTCAGCGCAGCAACAGTTTCTGGCACGACCACACCTGACCAGTGCAGCTCTTCCTGGAGTGTCTGCATCACACAGGGGCACACAGAACGGTCATCGGGGGTCATCGGGCAGAGTGCCAGGGGCTTCTGGTGGGAAACGGGGTCCTGCCTCCTCCTTTTCTGAACAGTGTCAGGGCGGATGACTTGACCTTTCTGAATCTCAGTTTCCTTACCTGAAGAATGAGAGTGAATATATCTACCTTGTTGTAAACTATACATAGAAAGCAAGCATAGGTTGTGCAGGCCTTTTTCTGGCCCACAGCAAGACCCTGGAAACTGATAGCTTTCACTCTTTAGGCTGAAGGGAACAGTATAGTTCTGCAGTCTGACACTGTAGGTCAGTAGATGCGGATAGCAGAAAGGTGCTGTTTCAAGTGTTCTTGGTGGCCAACCTGAAAACATAAATTTTTTTCTGGGGTAGGAGAGATATATTCGAACTTGAGTTAATATTTGAAAAGTTATCCTTTGTCACCTAAGTGAAAATTTATATTCTTAGTGTTTCCATGATATGATGAAACATAAATTACTTATCACACGTGAAATCTGTGTGGTTTTATTAACCAGGGTCACCCCAATAAACTCAACATAAACAAATAAATTTTAAAAATGAGTAAAAATTAAAATACAAATATTTCATTTTGCATTACAAGAATTTTGCCAACCTCACAATAACTACAGAAAGTAGAAAACAGAATCTATCTTTGTGAAAATTCTTCATTGTTACTCATTTACATAGCTAAGATACAACCAGAATCGTGACCTCACACACACACACACACAAAAGTTGACCCCCCCAAAATAATTCCTAAATTTATATGCTTATGATAGCATTCTGGCATTGAAAGATAGGATGGGATTATGAAAACTATTTCTCTCTACAGTCTCATGCAGTGACACAGTTTCATTAGATTTTAATGGAGTAGTGCCAACACAGAGTATTCATCTACATGCCTTGGCACCTGCTGCGAGTCAGCCACCTGCTTGCTTCAGGGTTAGCTTTAGATGACGGATGCAGTTACCATGATCTACACACCAAGGCCGTGCACTGAGATCGATTCCCATTCTTGCTCACGGCATTATCTACTGCCCCTCTGAGTCCTAAGGGAAATGTGAAATGAGGCAAAAATCACATCTTAGCATTTTATAGCATTCTTCCCATAGAGATACTAATTACCTGTCCTGGACTCTTATGTCACTTAGTAGCCATGGAAATTGCAAAGAACATAAACTGAAGCTTACGGGTGATTGTAGAGGATGCAGTGTGCTTATTCAAAACAGAGCAAGCATTATAAAGAAGTGGTACATTAAATTGAGAGTCTACACAATTCTCACCCCTGCCCCCAGCATCTGCCAAACCTTTACTTGTTATTTGATGCATTAGATAAGGACATACATTCTTTTCCTGGGGCCATTTGAGGCAGATTGACTCCGCAATCTGGTGGGAAGAGTTGGTCTGCGTAGAGAGGGCTGATGCTTGTTTCCTGCCTGACCTTTCTCTGTGGGCGTGATGGAAAAATGTGATTTTGTTACCATAGATTTAAAACGTTTTGTTTTTTTTACCTTGTCTGTAATGCAGAGGTCAAAGCATGTCCATCCCCCTGAATTTATCATAGCGGCAGTGAAAGGAATTGTTATTATGTGACAAACCAAACACCTGCATAAACTAGATGGTTAAAAAAGTAAATTCAAAAAATTCAGTTGTGCAACCAGGAGTACCCGTTGAAGGGTAAAGTTAAAGTACCCAGAAATGTGCGTGTAATAATAACACTTTATGACCCTTTGGCTCCCGGTCTTCCATATCTCCACTGAGCAGCCATTTAATGACCAAAAGCAACCAAACAAGACAACGGCGGGCGGTCATCGATGGCCGGGCTTGTTGGTTTCTAAAACACCTGTGGCTTCATTTCATGGAGGACGACTAACAGAGGGTTATTATTATTATTTCTCATTTACTCGTTTCAAAGGTCATTTCAGGCATGAAATAAGATGTAACAAAGCCATAAATACATACATATTTTTCTAATATCTCTCATGTGTTGTGAAGCAGTTATGACACAGGAAAAGCTCGTTCACTTTAGTAAAGTTTAAGGTTTTCTGAAAAAAAAAAAGTCAATCTTGATAAAGATTTCTTTATAATGGGATGGACAGTACAATGGCTTGTACCGTAAGTAGATTCTCTGGTCATCAGTATCGGTAAGATGCTAAAAAGAGGCATTCTACCTACATCAGTCGATGAACAAATGCAACGGGATATGTAGTATTCACATTAGAGCTCCACGTGATTTTCTATAGAGCACAGAGGTGCTTTCTTGTTTCCAAAGCACTTATTTTGTATTTACGACAGCATGAAACATGATGGTGATGATGTTTTTGATCCATCATCTTTGAGTACCTCTGTCTTTATAGCACTAAAGTTACCCCACTGGATTGCTCTCTCTTTTAATTTTATACCAGTTCGTGTGTTCTTCCTACGCCAGTGGCTGCCCCGCCCCGTTCTTCCTTGGGACATGCCTGCCTGCTACTGGGGAGAAGCCAGGGAGTCCCCAACTTAATCTCTGTGTTCTAGCCTTCCCTCTCTCCATCTTTAGCTGTACTTGGCATCTCAAAGTCCAGAGCACCTGGGGAAAATGACAAAGAAATAGGTGCAGGAAGAGGGGGGCTGTGTGGCGAGGTGGCACCCCAGGCTACGCCGGGGGTGGGGGGGGGTGGGGGGTGGCGTGGTGTGGCGTAGGCATCTGCGTGGTGAATAAACCATGCCACTCACAGTCGCGAACGTCCGCTCCCACCGTGTCTTACGCGTCCACGTCCGGGCTCATCCTGTGACGCAGCGATGAACTGCCCTGCTCCGGTCTTCTCTTCGACTCCGAAGGCTCTTGGGGAATGGCTGTTTCCATTTTTCTAAGTCCACTACCTGTATTCTACAACTGACTAGAATCTTGTGTCATCTCCCTTTCTCTCAGTTCCTGTGGGTTTACACCATTTGACTTGGTCACTGTCCTTTGAGGAGTTTTTGAGAAGATGGGACGATGTTCTGAGGTCGGTCTGCCACGCGGACCTTCTTGCTGGTAGAACTTCTGGGTGACTCATGTCTCTGCATGTCCTCTCATGCATCTCAGATCCTAAGCATTGAGTCACGTCTGAGACACAGCACACATCGTGACCCAGCACGTTTCCAGGAGTCAGGGCTTGGGAGAGGTGGCGAGGATGACACGCTGTGCTCCTTGTCACTCAGTCCCTTCAGCCTATGTCAAGGATTAGACTCTGACCCTGCGGCTGCCTGACAGGTGCTCATCCCCCCACGCTCCTCCGTTTACCTGCAGGGCAGCACCGGATAGTTCTGCGTGTGAAGGACACTGCATGCACTAGAAAGGCATCTCGGAAAAATAAACTAGCTGGAGAGCAGGGCGATTACATTTTCAGGACAGTTTGATCATCTAAGGAACTCCCCTATTGAAAATGCAAGTACGGGCCCTGGCCGGTTGGCTCAGTGGTAGAGCATCGGCCTGGCGTGCAGAAGTCCCGGGTTCGATTCCCAGCCAGGGCACACAGAAGAGGCGCCCATCTGCTTCTTCACCCCTCCCCCTCCCCTTCCTCTCTGTCTCTCTCTTCCCCTCCCGCAGCCAAGGCTCCATTGGAGCAAAGATGGCCCAGGCGCTGGGGATGGCTCTGTGGCCTCTGCCTCAGGCACTAGAGTGGCTCTGGTCGCAACATAGCGACGCCCAGGATGGGCAGAGCGTCGCCCCTGGTGGGCGTGCCGGGTGGATCCCGGTCCGGTGCATGCGGGAGTCTGTCTGACTGTCTCTCCCCGTTTCCAGCTTCAGAAAAATACAAAAAAAAAAAAAAAAAAAAAGAAAGAAATAGAAAGAAAATGCAAGTACGGTTATTTTGAGTGAATTTATTTGACTGAAAAAGAGTTTTCTAGGCCTTCAGAGGAAGGAAAAGGTGAGATTCCCATCTCCTTGGTTGTTTTTATGTGTGTTCACCTTTAAAAGGCATGTAAGAGCAGAAAGGAACCAGATTGTGGCTTTCATTGTGACAGTAATGAGCTAGAAGGGGGCTAGAGAGAAAGGACAGTAGATACGGGGTCACACGGTGGTGAGACTTCATGAATTTATTCATTGAAATGTGGCCACGTCCTTATAAAAAAAGATGTCACTAGTGACAGTGTGGGTGGCTGCTGTAGCACGATTGAGCTAACTGCTGTGAAGGAGTAACCCAGAACTGGGTTACATATCTGACTGAAAATTAAACATATTTACACATAAATATATATTAAAATTTCAAAGAGAAAAAAATACTATAGTGTCACTCCTTTGAAGAGTTAGCCTTTTGCTATTTTTGTTGTTGTTGTTGTTACAGAGACAGAGAGGGACAGGAAGGGACAGAGAGACAGGAAGGGAGAGAGATGAGAAGCATCAATTCTTCGTTGTGGCACCTTAGTTGTTCATTGATTGCTTTCTGATATGTGCCTTGACTGGGGGGGCTACAGTAGAGCGAGTGACCCCTTCCTCAAGCCGGTGACCTTGGGCTCATGCTGGTGAGCTTTGCTCAAACCAGATAAGCCTGCGCTCAAGCTGGCGACCTCAGGGTTTCAAACCTGGGTCTCCAGCATCCCAGTCTGATGCTCTATCCATTGTGCCACTGCCTGGTCAGGTGCCTTTTGCTTTTCTGATAACATTTTCTTAGTTAAAATGTATGTTACTGAAAAAGAAATATGAAAGGAGATTGTTGTGGGTAAAACTGTTAAGTTTTAAATCATTCCAAGCAAAACAAATAAGAAGTTCATTCTAAATCTGGAGGCAGTGAAGCCCAGTGGAACTTTGCAGCTGTCTGGTCTACAGGGCAAGGAACTGAGGGAGGCCTCTGACCCACAGTTCATGAGCAGCCACCACTGTCTGTCCAAGGGGCGCGCAGGGCCTGAGTCCTGGCCACAGTCACACTGGTGAGCTTAGAAACAAACTGCCCCCAGCTGAGCCTGAGGACGATTGTCTTCCTGCATGACATTTTGCTCAAGCCTTGATTTAAAGAGATTAAGAAACGGAGGGCCCATCTAAGCCATGTACAGATCCCTGACCTTTAGAAACTCTGAGATAATGCATATTAATGTTTTAAGACACTGAACTTTGGGATCATCTTCTCTTCTGCAATAGGCACATCGTGGTTTTGAAAATTTCCAGACTTTTCAGAAAACAAAGGAGGCTAACATTGAGAAATACACCCACCATCGGAAAAGCACAGCCTGAAGATGGAAACAAGGGTGTGTTCTGTACTTCTGAGAGACTCATAGAACTACAAAATTTTCAAGAAATCTATATCAGCAGACTCCCTTCCAACTTGCCCCGAGAGGAACAGGAACCAACAACACAACAGATACTGTCGGGTTTTACATTTCTACAGTCAGGAAGCAGGTTTCGAAAACTACTCAATTACAAGAAAGAGAAATGTTATTTTTCAAGAGGGCTGAGGGTAATTCCAAGAGCTATGGCCTTGAAAACCAGTAAGAAATTTCCAAACACATGACTGACTGGATTTCACAGTTGCTGCTGATGAGTGACTTTCTCGTGCCTCCCGTTTCTCCTCTTTTGGAACGAGAATGTCTGTAGCTGTTACCCTGGACCTGCGTCACCATTGCATTTGCAGACTGAGGAAACCACACTTAAAGAACCACCTCCTAGGAGCCCGGTTCACACCTTGACACGGTTTAGAGTCCAGTGGTAGTCAACCTGGTCCCTACCACCCACTAGTGGGCATTCCAGCTTTCATGATAGGCGGTAGCGGAGCAACCAAAGTATAAATAAAAAGATAGATTTAACTGTAAGTTGTTTTATAAAGATTTATTCTGCCAAACTTAGCAAAAATCCGACATAAAGTACTTGGTAAGTAATTATTATTATATGCTTTAACTTGCTGTAACTCTGCTTTATAAATTTTATAAAGTAAAGTTACTTCCCTACTTTATAAATCACTATTACTGTGGAACCGGTGGACGGTTAGAAAATTTTACTACTAACAGAGATACAAAAGTGGGCGGTAGGTATAAAAAGGTTGACTACCCCTGGTTTAGATGATGAGATGCTGAACTTTGAGCTGACCATGGAAGGGGCTGCAACTTTTCAGAGACCTTGAGAGGGTGGTAGGAAAATTAATGTGGGAGGAAAATGAGTCCTTGGGGACCCAAAGTCAGAACGTGATAGGCTAGCTTCTCACGTGCTTCCCAGTGTTCTCGGTCCCTTGGTTTTCACACCCTGTGCAATCTGCTTCCTTTGGTGTGGGCTGGACCTAGTCCCTTGCTCATGCTGAATACAGTACTGTGGTGGTGATGGGACATCATTTCCAAGATGATGCTGTCGAGGACTGTCTCCCATTTGGTGCTCTCTCTCTCTCCCCGCCCTTCTCTCTCATGAATCAAGCAGCCATATTGTAAGTTGTTCTATGAAGAGGTCTGTGTAAGAAGGACCCAAGGGTGGCCTCGGGCTAACGACCAGCCGATTTTCTCTATGAAAATTGAGCTCTGGCCATTTTTTTAAGCTATTCTCTCCTTTGAGTTTTACTTTTCTCCCCTCCCTCCAATGTATAAACTTCTGAGCGACTTTAAATCATTGTTCTCTTTCTGAGCATCCTGTTTCTTATTGCTTTGCTTCTGCGTGTTTTCTGCAAGGTCTGCTCCTCCATGTTACCTTCCAGTCTGACTGCTTCTCTTTACGACTGTGGATACTCGACTTCATTATAGAGTTCATTCTCTTTATGGATTATTTTTAACTTTAGCAACTATTTTTTAAAAATCTATTTTGAATGTATTTTGTTTTTTTTCCTAGACTCAGAATCTAACAGATTTGCAGCTTCCGTTCTTTTCGGTTCTAAGCACTTATTTTCCATTTGAGCTTCATGGGACTAACTGTGTTGTTTTGAGCATGGGAGAGGTTTCTTATTCTTTCCCTTTTTGTGTTTTATGTTATCATTCTGAAGGAGCATCACTTTCCAGGTGTGAATGTATAATGCAATCTTTACTAAAGTATGAACAATTCTTAAAAAGTATTTTTTGTGAAAGTACTTGTATGGGGAGACAGGTGAAAAATCCGTAGGGTTTAAAATTTTTTTTATGGCAATAGATTTAAATTTTTTTCACTTTAGGTAATAAGAATATTCTTTTCAGTTTATTGAACATTTTTTCCTGGCATTTCTATTTTTGGCAAAAATTTATTGCTATCGTGTCATGTGTATTATAATGTTTTAATGCAAATGAGACTCGTGGCTCAATTTTTCATACCATCTTATGAAGATAGCATGTTAAAGAAAATTAATGGAGAACATGAGCCCAGTTTGATGAAAGAAAAAAAAAAAAGAAAAAATTCTTGAGAATGGCAGATGTTCCTTCCAGAGGTGACATTTCTGCTCGGAGGGCACAGAGCAGAGGCACACGCATGTGTGTGTGTTTGGCTGCAGAGTGGGCTGTCTGAGGACGCAGTGCTGGAGTCAGCAGGACCCTCTCCTGGCCTCAGTGGTGACCGTGCTCTGGAACAGGTGGGGGCCGCTGGGACAGACTGCTCGCTCGACTCTCATTCCTCTGTGAGTGTGACTTCGCACAAAACTGGAACTTGGCTCCAAATCATAAGAGGTAACCGTTTCTTAGTTATGCGGGTAAAACTCTGAATCATTGCAATGCCATTATAAAAGTTATTTAAAAAAATATGATATTGATGAATATACCATTATCACGTATTCATATATATGAAGCTAATGAGCACTGAACATTCAGTATCGAATTTACTGGTTTTGTGGCCACACAGGCAAATCCTGACTCCCAGAGCAGTGCCCTAGCCCTGCGAGAATACGGGCGATGAGTGACAATGTGACTTGACTCTGTGAACCAGTTGTATGCAACCTTCACGTAACAGAGTCTACTCTGTATTCTCACGCTTTTGGCTGTGGTCCTTCAGACAGAATTACCAGTGCTTTCCATCTTCCCTCTAGGGTCGTGGAAGAACGATTTGCTTTTTTTTTTTAATTTTTAACCAGTTGGCAGGGGAAGTGAGAGTCTGCCGCATCACACAGGGAAGTACTGGCCGTTCAGCCGGCTGGCGCTGAGTGGTCCATCTCTCAGAAGCTGTGGCTTGTAGTCCAATGTCCCCAAAGTGAGTGCCCACACCAGGGCACGAGAGAGGGATACCCAATGTGACATCAGTGAGTCCCTTCCCCCGTGTGCTGTGGATTCCATTGTTCCCACTGGAAAGTCACTTGTACAATTTGAAAATCCACTAAGAGCTGATTTAACATTACAGTTTAAAGTGAATGCACAAATATATGCATGATGCAAAAAAAAAAAAAAAGATATAATTTTTGTCATGTTTTCTGACAGAATGATTCTAATGTTGGCTAAGAATAACCAAAATGGAAAGTGTTTTTTTTTGTTTGTTTGTTGTTGTTTTGGGGTTTTTTTGGTGGCAAATGAATTCAAGTTACTCCTCACAGCTGGCTTTTATGATACATTTCATATATGGATTAATGGGTCTGTAACAGATCTTTCTGGGTAAAGAGAAGAAGAAGAAGAAGAAGAAGAAGAAGAAGAAGAAGAAGAAGAAGAAGAAGAAGAAGAAGAAGAAGGAGGAGGAGGAGGAGGAGGAGGAGGAGGAGGAGGAGGAGAAGAAGAAGAAGAAGAAGAAGAAGAAGAAGAAGAAGAAGAAGAAGAGGAAGAGGAGGAGGAGGAGGAAGGAAGAAAGGAGAAGGAGAAGAAGAATGAGAAGAAGAGGAAGAAGAAGAAGAAGAAGAAGAAGAAGAAGAAGAAGAAGAAGAAGAAGAAGAAGAAGAAGAAGAAGAAGAAGGAGGAGGAGGAGGAGGAGGAGGAGGAGGAGGAGGAGGAGGAGGAAGGAAGAAAGGAGAAGGAGAAGAAGAATGAGAAGAAGAGGAAGAAGAAGAAGAAGAAGAAGAAAAGAAGAAGAAGAAGAAGAAGAAGAAGAAGAAGGAGAAGGAGAAGGAGAAGGAGAAGGAGAAGGAGAAGGAGAAGGAGAAGAAGAAGAAGAAGAAGAAGAAGAGTAATAATAATAATTTTCTGAGGCATTTTGGGCCCTTCAATACATTGAAAGTACTTATGGATAGGTTTTCAGGTGAGCTCTTCAAAGACAAAGCTGTCCCCATGAAGGTGTCATCAAGTTGCGTCAGTTTTAGATAGAGATCTGTAAGTACGAGACTCAAATCTGCTTTGATAACAAGCGAACAGGCAAGACTGGAGGACCTCACGGGCCTCTCTGATTTCCTCGTGACTGGCGTCAGACAGAGGGACTGTTCTCATGCACATCCATTGTGTAGAACTCATTTTATTCAGCTCCAAGTCAGATGTGACTGCAAGTCAGCTTCAGCTGGGAAACCCATGCGATGTCTACAGAAGGAAAGCGCCTTCTCGGGCGGAATCGACATTCCTCAGATAGCTGAAGCTGTCCACGGACAGTGTCTGTCCTGAGCCGTGGCCAACTCTGGGGGCTGATGGCTGGTGGTTTCCACTGTACTTGCTTCTTAGTTCTTGTGCCTCAGAGCAACAGAAAGACCGGCCTCCTGGGATTCCTAAACAGTGCCGTACAGCCTGGGCTGAGGTTTCTTAAGGGCAGGGGAGTCAGGTTTTAAATTTCTTGGTATGCTCAGTGTCTTTTTAGGGATTCTATTTTAATCCCAACAAATTAGAATTACCTGGATTTCTTGAAGGACACTGTGTCTTTTAGAAAGGCGCTGTCTCTGTTTGACTGATCAATTGATGTTGCTCTATGCTTGCTTGAAAAAAGGAGGGAGATTTTTTCTTCCCCTGAATAAACTAGTGAGATTGACTCGTTCTTTTACAATTGCATGATCCCGCTCACCTCAGCCCATAATAGCACTCCGCACATTCCATATCTGTCCAAAACCCCCACAGAAATGACAGGCGAGCATCCTAAAGCCTGGGGGTGGGGTTTGCTGTGGTGGTTCTTCACTGATAGAGCCCTGGAATCTAGGAGAATTGCGTGTGGCACTTGGTTGACATTCAGTAGCCACTGAGACACAATGATCCTACGTTTCAAGAGGGGTTACCGCAGTGGTCTGGGGGAGCGCAGGCAGAGATGCCTGGCCGGACCTCGATAAATCTGAGCCGTTCTTAGCGTCCAGGTGTTGATGAAAGGCGAGATAAGAACTTCTGTAAGGTAGGATGTGTTGCCAGTGAAAATCACCATGGAAAATATGCTTAGATACTATTTCTTTCAAAAGTGTTTATTTCTGCCTTGACCAGTTGGTTCAGTGGTAGAGCGTTGGCCTGGAGTGCAGGAGTCCCAGGTTTGATTTCCAGTCAGGGCACAAAGGAGAAGCGCCCATCTGCTTCTCCACCCCTCCCCCTCTCCTTCCTCTCTGTCTCTCTTTTCCCCTCCCTCAGCCAAGGCTCCACTGGAGCAAAGTTTGCCCAGGTGCTGAGGATGGCTCTGTGGCCTATGCCTCAGGCATTAGAATGGCTCTGATTGCGGCAGAGCAACGCCCCAAGATGGGCAGAGCATTGCCCCCTGGTGGGCATGCCAGGTGATGCCGGTCAGGCGCATGCAGGAGTCTGTCTGACTGCCTTCCCATTTCCAGATTTGGAAAAATACAAAAAAAAAGTGTTTATTTCTTTTTATAAGTATGGAAATTCCTTTAAACAAAAACAATAATTCTAACATCTCAGCTGCAAGCAACAAACCGTAGATGGATTTATATGCCTACAATGACTTATGTATGGTATAGATCTCTATCTATCAGTACCTAGGTAAACAAGATTGTATAAAAGAAAGGAAAATATCAAAATTTCAAATTCTTTCTTATGAATGCAGAGTTTTAAGTGCTGAAGGGCAGGAAAGAAATAACAGAAATAAAGTTTCCTTACCAGTTTCCTGTCCCCTCCAAAATACAGCATTGGAGATGGTCTTTCTAATGAGATGAAGTCATCCGAGGGTTTTCCCCCACTAAGAATACTTTGAAATAAGTCTTTGGAGTCATATCTAAAAACCCCTCTAAAATAAGGGCTGTGTAGGAATGTTGGTTCTGGGAATTATGAGTTGTGAAGGATTCATTGCAATATGCCCTAAATGATCTCTCCCGTGCTTGATGGGAAGTACATGATAATTAAAAGCAAATGTCACATTCACTGCTTTCTTTTTCTAAGCAAAGGGAGATGATCTAAAACGGGGACAAATTCTTCCCATGTAGATGCACGTAGCCATAGTTCTTTTTTTTTTACATCACTGTATGGTTTTCTAGTGCAGTTTATTTATCCCCTCTAGTATTGATAGACATTTCGATTTTTCCAGTATTTGAAACATGTGTCTATGAGCACAGCCACTGGTGTACATGTAGACATGTGTCTCCTGGGCAAAGATCTGCGGGTAGAAGTGTTGTGTGCAGAGATGCATCTTTAGTAGACAGTGTCAGAGAGTGAGTCCAGGCGATGGCATCACATTATATCCCACCAGCTGTGAGAGAGACTTGCTTCTCAGCTCCCCTCCACAACCTGTCCTCGTTTTTGCTTTAACATTAGCAATCCCAGAGACTGTGCCGTGAAATCTCCTCTATTTTTCACTCTTGCATTTCTGTGAAGAATGATGAAGATGGTAACCTTTTCATTAGCTTCGTGTTTATTTTATATAATCTTTGTACATAGATGGCATCTTCTAACAGAGTAAAGGGAAGGTGTGTCACTGTCCAGTATAACAAAGAGAAGTGTCCCCTTTCAGAAGAAAGTTTCAACAGGTTTGTTCTCAGCTCATTACAAAATACTGGGTTCCCTAAGGCTGTGGTTCTGTGGCTAGTTCGTTTTGTGGGGATCTAATCATTTCTTAGACTTTTTTTTACCTTGTGACCCATGTGTTTCTTATATTAATTTCTTATTTTCCTTCTTAATGTATCTTTGCTTCAGGCTGTTTCTGATCCAAATTCAAATTCACTGATACTCAATTTTTGAGTCTGATCTGCTTTAATCCATTTGTTGAATTCTTTTTTTAAATTAAATTTAATGCAGTGACATTGATAAATCAGGGTACATATGTTGAGAGAAAACATCTCCAGATTATTTTGACATTTGATTGTGCTGTATACCCCTCCCCCAAAATCAAATTGTCTTCTGTCACCTTCTATCTGGTTTTCTTTGTGCCCCTCCCCTCCCCTCCCCCATGCCCTCTCTCCTTCCTCGCCCCATCCCCACTCTCCCCACCCTCCCACCCCCATTGCCATCACAATCTTGTTCATGTCCTTGAGTCTCATTTTTATGTCCTATCTATGTATGGATTCATATAGTTCTTAGTTTTTTCTGATTTACTTATTTCACTCCATATAATGTTATCAAGGTCCATCCATGTTATTGTAAATGATCCGATGTCAACATTTCTTATGGCTAAGTAGTATTCCATAGTATATATGTACCAAAACTTTTTAATCCACTCCGTCCTCTGACGGACACTTGGGCTGTTTCCAGATCTTCGCTATTGTTAACAACGCTGCCACAAACATGGGGTTGTATTTCTCCTTTTGGAGCCGTTCTATGGTGTTCTTGGGGTATATTCCTAAAAGTGAGATAGCTGGGTCAAAAGGCAGTTCGATTTTCATTTTTTTGAGGAATCTCCATACTGTTTTCCACAGAGGCTGCACCAGTCTGCATTCCCACCAGCAGTGCAGGAGGGTTCCCTTTTCTCCACATCCTCGCCAGCACTTATTCTGTGTTGTTTTGTTGATGAGCTCCATTCTGGCTGGTGTGAGGTGATATCTCATTGTTGTTTTAATTTGTATTTCTCTAATGATTAGTGATGTTGAACATTTTTTCATATGCCTATTGGCCATCTGTATGTCCTCTTTGGAGAAGTGTCTATTCATTTCTTTTGTACATTTTTGGATTGGATTGTTTGTCTTCCTGTTGTTGAGATTTACAAGTTCTTTATAAATTTTGGTTATTAACCCCTTATCAGATGTATTGTCAAATATGTTCTCCCATTGTGTAGTTTGTCTTTTTATTCTGTTCTTATTGTCTTTAGCTGTGCAAAATCTTTTTTAGTTTGATATAGTCCCATTTGTTTATCCTGTCTTTTATTTCACTTCCTCGTGGAGATAAATCAGCAAATATGTTGCTCCGAGAGATGTCGGAGAGCTTACAGCCTATGTTTTCTTCTAAGATGCTTATGGTTTTATGGCTTACATTTAAGTCTTTTATCAATTTTGAGTTTATTTTTGTAAGTGGTGATCTAGTTTCATTTTTTTGCAGGTAGCTGTCCAATTTTCCCAACACCATTTGTTAAAGAGGCTGTCTTTACTCCATTGTATTTCTTTACCTCCTTTGTCAAATATCAGTTGTTCATGGAGCTGTGGGTTTATTTCTGGGTTCTCTGTTCTGTTCCATTGATCTATATGCCTGTTCTTATGCCAGTACCAGGCTGTTTTGAGTACAATGGCCTTGTAGTATAAGTTGATATCCGGAAGTGTGATACTTCCCACTTTATTCTTCTTTTTTAAGATTGCTGAGGCTATTCGTGTTCTCTTTTGGTTCCATATAAATTTTTGGAATATGTGTTCTCTATCTTTGAAGTATGTCATTGGTATTTTAATTGGTATTGCATTGAATTTATAGATTGCTTTGGGTAATATAGACATTTTAATGATGTTTATTCTTCCTAATCATGAGCACGGTATATGCTTCCACTTGTTTGTATCTTCCTTGATTTCTTTTATCAATGTTTTATAATTTTTTGAGTACAAGTCTTTAGTCTCCTTGGTTAAGTTTACTCCTAGGTACTTTATTTTTTTGGTTGTAATAGTGAAGGGGATTGTTTCCTTAATTTCTCTTTCTGACTGTTCATTGTTGGTGTATAAAAATGCCTCTGATTTCTGAGTATTGATTTCATATCCTGCCACTTTGCAGAATTCATTTATCAGGTCCAGTAGTTTTCTGACTGAGACTTTAGGATTTTCTATATACAATATCATCTCATCTACAAATAATGATAGTTTTACTTCTTCTTTTCCAACTTGAATGCCTTTTATTTCTTCTTCTTGTCTGATTGCTGTGGCTAGGACTTCCAGAACTATGTTAAATAAGAGTGGTGAGAGGGGGCACCCCTGCCTTGTTCCTGATCTTAAGGGGATTGCTTTTAATTTTTGCCCATTGAGTATGATGTTGGCAGTGGGTTTCTCATAGATGGCCTTTATCATGTTGAGGTATGTTCCCTGTATTCCCACATTGCTGAGAGTTTTGATCATGAATGGGTGCTGGATTTTATCAAATGCTTTTTCTGCATCTATTGAAATTATCATATGGTTTTTCTCCTTTTTGTTTATGTGATGAATCACATTGATTGATTTATGAATATTGTACCAGCCTTGCCTCCCAAAAATAAATCCCACTTGATCATGGTGTATGATTTTTTCCATATATTGTTGGATCCGGTTTGCTAATATTTTGTTGAGGATTTTAGCATCTATATTTATCAGAGATATTGGCCTATAATTTTCTTTTTTTGTGTTGTCTTTGCCTGGTTTTGGAATCAGAATTATGCTCGCCTCATAAAAAGACCTTGAAAGTCTTCCTTCCTCTTGAATTTTTTGAAATAGTTTGAGAAGGATAGGAGTTAGTTCTTCTTTGAATATTTGGTAGAATTTAATTGTGAAGCCATCAGGCCCCGGACTTTTCTTTGTTTGGAGTTTTTTTATAACTGTTTCGATCTCATTTGGTATAATTGGTCTGTTTAGGTTTTCTGATTCTTCTAGATTGATTTTTGGAAGATTGTATGTTTCAAGGAATTTGTCCATTTCATCTAGGTTGTCTAGTTTTTTGGCATACAGTTCTTCATAGTATGTTCTTACAATATTTTGTATTTCTGTTGTGTCAGTTGTTATTTCTCCACTCTCATTTCTAATTTTATTTATTTGAGTCCTCTCTCTCTTTTTCTTGGTGAGTCTAGTTCAGCGGTTCTCAACCTGTGGGTCGCGACCCCGGCAGGGGTCGAACAACCAAAACACAGGGGTCGCCTAGCCATCAGAAAACACATATTTTATTTTAAAATTTATTGTATAATAAATATGTATTTTCCAATGGCTTTAGGCGACCCCTGTGTTTTGGTCATTCAACCCCCACTGGGGTCATGACCCATAGGTTGAGAACCCCTGGTCTAGTTAAAGGTTCATCAATCTTGTTTACCATTTCAAAGAACCAGCTCCTAGTTTCATTGATCCTCTGTATTGTTTCTTTAGCCTCTATGTCATTTATTTCTGCTCTGATCTTTATTATTTCCTTCCTTCTACTACATTTGGGCTTTACTTGCTGTTCTTTTTCTAGTTCTTTTAGATGCAGGGTTAAGTTGTTTATTTGAGCTTTCTTTAGCTTGTTAAAGTGTGCCTGTAGTGCTATGAACTTCCCTCTCAAGACTGCTTTTGCTGTGTCCCATAAATTTTGAGTTGTTGTATGCTCATTTTCATTCATTTCTAGGAATTTTTTAATTTCTTCTTTGATCTTATTATAATCCATTTGTTGTTTAACAACCTGCTATTTAGTTTCCATGTGTTTGAGAACTTTTTATCTTTTCTGTTGTGGTTTATTTCTAGTTTCATGCCGTTGTGATCAGAGAAAGTGCTTGATATGATTTCAATCTTAAATTTGTTGAGACCACTTTTGTGCCCTAACATGTGGTCTATCCTAGAGAATGTACCATAAGCACTTGAAAAGAATGTATATTCTGCTGCTTTAGGGTGAAAGGTTCTGAAGATATCTATTAAATCGAGTTGATCTAGTGTGTCCAATAAGTCTGCTGTTTCTTTGTTAATTTTATTTCTTGAGAATCTATCTAGTGATGTTAGTGGGGTATTGAAATCCCCTACTATTATAGTATTGTTGTTGATCTCGCCCTTTAAATTCATCGAAGTCTGCTTTATATATTTAGGTGCTCCTATATTAGGTGCATAGATATTTATAATAGTTATATCTTCCTGTTGGATTGCTCCCTTTATCATTATGTAGTGGCCTTCTTTATCTCTTACTATATCCTTTGTTTTAAAGTCCAATTTGTCTAAGTATTGCTACCCCAGCTTTTTTTTCATTTCCATTTGCATGAAATGTTTTTTTCCATCCTTTTACCTTCAATCTATGTGTATCTTTTGTTCTAAGGTGTGTCTCTTGTAGACAGCATATGTATGGGTCCTGTTTTCTTATCCACGCAGCTATCCTATGTCTTTTGATTGGATCATTTAATCCATTTACATTTATGGTTATTATTGATATGTAGTTGTTTATTGCCATTTTATTCTTTAAAGCTGTATTCCTTTTTTGCTATATTCTTTTCCCACTTTGATCTGTTTACAACAGGCCCCTTAACATTTCCTGCAGCATTGGTTTGGTTGTAATGAATTCCTTGAGTTGTTTTTTGTCTGGGATGCTTTTTATTTCTCTTTCGATTTTAAATGATAGCCTTGCTGGATAAAGGAGTCTGGGTTGTAGCTTCTTGTTCTGCATTACTTTGAATATTTCTTGCCATTCCCTTCTGGCCTCAAGTGTTTCTGTTGAGAAGTTGGATGTCATCCTTATGGGGCTCCTTTGTGGGTGATAACTTTTTTTTCTCCTGCAGCTTTTAATATTTTCTCTTTATCACTTAGCTTTGGTATTTTAATTATGATATGTCTTGGTGAAGGTTCTTTAGGTTTCTCTTTAATGGAGTCCTGTGTGCTTCTTGTACTTGTGAAAGTTTCTCCTGAATTAATTTAGGGAAGTTTTCAGCTATGATATGCTTGAACAAAGCCTCTATCCCTTGTTCTTTTTCTTCTTCTTCAGGAACCCCTATGATGTGGATGTTATTTCTCTTCATGTTGTCACAGAGCTCTCTAAGAGTTTCCTCAGTCTTTTTGAGTCTCTTTTCTTTTTTCTTCTCTGCTTTCATGCCTTCATTCCAGTTGTCCTCCAACTCACTTGTTCGATCCTCAGCTCTATCTATCCTGTTTTTAATTCCTTCCCTTGTGGTCTTTATTTCTGATATTATATTTGTCATCTCCGACTGATTCTTTTTTATACTAGCTATTTCTTTATTTAGGTGTTCATAATGACCATCCATTGTTGTTCTAAGATCCCTAAGCATCCTTACAATCATTATTTTGAACTCCGCATCTGGAAGTTTGATTATTTCCATATCACTCAGTTCATCTCCTGAAGGTTTCTCTTGTGGTTTCATTTGGATTGCACTTTTTTGTGTACTCATTGTCTGTGTTTGGGTGTTTTGTTTGTAGAGTCGGTTGAGTCTAGGCTTGGTGTTGTCTGCCTCCAGTTTTCAGTTGTGTTATTTCTAGGTCTTCTTGGGTTGGTATCAGCTATTATTTGTAATCCACTTTTGGATTTGGGCAGCTTTGAAGTCTTGATTTGTTTGTTTTCTTAACAGGTGATAGTCTTGTTTACTGATCTCAGCAGGGGGCTTCCTTGAAACTGTATCCAGGAATGCGATGGGTGTAACCTGAGACTTTGAAAGCCTCTTCAACCAACTAATCTCTCTGGGGGCAGGGTGTTTTCTCAGCTTCAGTAGGGGGCGGTGTATCTCAGATCTCCATGGAGACCTGAGTTACTGCCCCTCCTCCCCACTTCTTGTTTTCAGCTGTGTCTTGTTGCGCTGATTGGAGCTGGAGAGATGTCTGGAGATCTCTGATCTGGAAGTAATTCAGTACTGTTTTGTGGAAGGATCAATTCCTCCCCCAGCTATGGCCGCCTCCAACATGGATGAGTCAGCTTTTTTAGGTCGTCTCCTGCATTCCTTAGCCCCTTTCAGTCTGTCCCTCTCTCTCTCCTTTCCACTTGGGAGATAAGCTGGTCTTTTCAACACTCCTTGCTCCCTGATCACCAGGCAAGTGGCTGTGAGCAGTATTTTCTGCTCTTTTCCCTGGAGTGAGATCCCCTCTGGGCTCTCAGCCTCACCCCCCCCCCCTCCATTCCTGTAAGCAGGGCAGATTCAGGCGCTCACTACTAGGTTTGTTGTGGCTTCTTCTTTGCTCCTTGGTTTTTGAGAGCTGTTCTTGTAATCCAGAGTTGGTTTTTCACACTGATTATTCCTAAATTGATTTTTATTCCAGTTTGGTGGTGAGAGCTGGGCATATGTGCATCCGCCTACTCCACTGCCATCTTCTAGTTTCCCATTTGTTGAATTCTTAATTAGTTCTTGTTGTTTTATTCTATATATTTCTGTGCATTCCATTTTTAGATTTTATTTGGTCCTATATTTTTCTGACTATATTATTATTATTATTCATAATTTATTCATATGTTATTTTAGTGACTGATAATTATAATATCCAGATAACCTGTGGGTCTTTTAATTACCTGGTTTTTCTCTTGGTTATTTATTTATTTTTATTAAGTAGAATTTTTAATGAATGTTGATTATGTATAAAATAACTTGCCCTCAACCTTTTAATCTATCATCTGTTTTTTTTATTCAGTGCAAGGAGGGGACGCAGAGACAGACTCCTGCATGCACCCTGACAGGGATCCACCCAGAAAGCCCACTAGGGGGTGATTCTCTGCCCATCTGGGACCCTTGCTCCATTACAACCTGAGCCATTTTTTAGCCTGAGGTGGAGGCATTGAGCCATCCTCAGTGCCCAGGGCCAGCTTGCTCCAATCAAGCCATGGCTGCAGGAGGGGAGAAGATGGGGGAGGGGTGGAGAAGCAGATGTGTGCTTCTCCTATATGCCCTAACAGGGAATCAAACCCCAGACATCTACACACAGAGCCGACACTCTACCGCTGAGCCAACCAGCCAGGGCCTTTTTTTTTTCTGATGAAAGTTTTTAAGCTCCATTTTAGTAATTAATTTTCAACTGCCTATTATGACACTATGATGATTCAACTTTTTAAAAAAGGTTTTTCAAGCCAAATAATAAATTTGCAAGTGTTAAAACAGAGCTAGAATTCTATATCCAGAGAAAATATCCTTCAGTTGTTCAAATAAAAAGAAGGCATTTTTATGAAGAGAAATCGAGAGAATTTCTTGGCATTAGACTTTATTTAAAAGAACCACTAAAGAAATAAGTAAATCAGAAAAAAAAACAGGAACTGCATTATTCCATACGTAGGTGGGACATAAAATTGAGACTAAGTGACATTGATAAGAGTGTGGTGGTTAGGGGGGGAGGGGGGAGAGGGAGAGGGAAAGGGGGAGGGGGAGGGGAAGGGGCACAAAAAAACTAGATAGAAGATGACAGAGGACAATCTGACTTTGGGTGATGGGTATGCAACATAATTGAATGACAAGATAACCTGGACATGTTATCTTTGAATATATGTATCCTGATTTATTGATGTCGCCCCATTAAAAAAATAAAATTATTAAAAAAAAAAAAAAGAACCACTAAAGAAATTTTTTTAGAAAAGGGACACTTGAAATATCAGAAAATAATAACACCAGGTGAGGACTGGGGTTGCAGCAACTGGGACCCACATCCGTTGCTGGTGAGAGTACAGAACAGCACAGCTACTATTGGGAGACAGTCAGCAGTTCCTTACAAAATGCTATGTACTCACCATATGACCCAGCAGTCCTGGATTCTGTTCATAAGAGGACTTGTCCATGAATATTTATTGGGACTCTGTTCCTGACTGCTAGAATACGCTTTAGTGGGTGAACAGATAAAAAACTCTGGTATACCTGCACAATGGCATACTAGCAGGAAAGAAAAAGGAATACATTGATTGCAGTTGAGGTGAAACAAATCCATAGATGTATTAAAATTAATTTGTTTACCTTCCTTTTGTACACAAAAAGACACACAAAATCAAAGTTTTATAATGATTTAAAAATAGAATTCTAAAAAAATGAAATAAATTTTACTCTTAGTTTCAGCCAAAAGCATTGTTCTTAAACCTCTTTATAGATGGCAGTTTAAAATGATTACAAACTGTTATTTTACTATTGAGACTAAAGGCCACTTAGTTCTCAATGAATACTTAACAACTATGCCTAGAAATGTTTTAATTGTTTTAGCAGTTAGTGAAACCTGTGACTAAAGGATCAAAAATTAAGAATTATTTTAATAGATTAAATATCTGACTTCTCTAGGGGTGGTATTTCACTAGATTTTGACATCTTTAGTTATAAATAATGACACTTATTTAATACACCTGAAAAGCAGAAATGTAGAACAGAGTTAAGACATTTAAAGGCTTTTGGAGACAGAAATAACAAGCGTTTTCATAGTGAGTTCAGAAAGAGGAGGTGAGAGCCGAATTTCAGATTACCCAGTTGGATGCAATGTGCTTCCAACTCCTGAGGTAAGAGATGTTGGACAAGTGACAATTTTAGATGTGTTGACAGGGACAGTTCACCTTGGTATACCTACTGAGGGTGAGATATCCAATTATGATGTAAAGTAGGAAGTTGAATCCACAAGGTTAGAACTTACTATTACAGATTAAAAACACAACCAAACAAAACAAAAACAGTGTTCTCCATCTGTGTGGCGGACTGTTTTAGGATAAGTAATATGAGATTCTGAGTCATCCAGTCCTTTAAATCTCAGCTCTGCCACTTAGCTGTATGAATTAGAGCATTTTAGTTTCATGAACCATTATTGATTCAGCTATAAAATGTGATCACATCACTAATGTTTCATCATCATTGAGAAATTTTAATGAAGTAAAATAAGGAAAGCATATAATATTCAATACAAAAGATACTACCTCAGCATACAGAAATATACACATATTATCTCCTCTTCCTATTGTGGGTGCTAACTCTGTGGGGTCCCAAAGGAAACACAATCTTTCTTTACTTTGAATTAGACTCATGGCCAATTTCCAGGGGTGAGGAATTTTCCATAAAATATTTTTTCATTATAAATGTATTGGCTTTAAAATGGTATGTCGCCGCAGGTAGCCTGGGATTTCAGACTCTAATTTCACTTTATATTGATTGGATTTATGTGATAATTTATAATCATTATTTTGACTTTGACTAATCATAAAAAAATAATAAAAAATAAGATAAAATGTTCAAAATATTCAGTTGGGGTGATGAGAAATGTAGTTTTTGAAATAGTTTTAAAGTTATATGCCTTGTGATTGACTATAGAGGAAAGTCATGGAAATATTGTTCTGGGATGTTGGAGCTCTGTCATAAAAATTCTATCAGGACCAAGCAGCTTGGCTTCTGCCACTGGACCTCATTTGTGGATGTCTAATCAAAAGAAGCATTTGCATTTGCTAATAAATGTGTTTAGCATCTATTCGGATAATTATTAAACAAGCACGTGGTTTAGTTTTTCATCTCAATTCTCCAGTGGTTCACTTTTCATGCTCACTTAAATATCACCCTTCCAAAGGACTGTTACTCATGCGTACGGCACTGTCATTGTCATCTCAGCATAGTTGATTTTAAAGGCTTTTCTCCCCTTTCCCAGACCCTGGTTCCAGCATTTATTTAACACACCAACACGGGATGAGCTTATATTTTGGAAAGGAATGCATCAAATTCCAAAGATTCCAACCTTATTTTTCCAAAAATTGGGTGAGCTCCCAGAAGACATTTAGGGCTTCATAGTTTTACAGTTTAAGCAATAAAAGAGAGGAAAGTAATTCCCTCCCCATTCTGCCTTCCTGGGAAATAGAATTGAAACAGTGCCTTCTGTCCTCTTGCTGATTTGTTCTGACATCCGTGAGCAATCTTGCCGAGCTCTGTCCCTCCATTTCTTCCTCTGCTCTCTCCGTTATTGAATCTGTTCATCTTCCATTCCGTATTAGACAGCATGAAGGGGAGGTTATGCAACTATTTATTACATGAAATCAACAAACGCTAAAATGAGAAGCAAGGTAATCGACGACCAAGAGTGCAAGAATTCCTGTAAGAAGCCTTATAAAAATAAAATGCTTATTATTTTACAATTATTTTGTCTTCACATGGATGTCAACATTTCATCTGAAGAACAGGTATCACTGTGGTTTTTCCTGCTATGAAAACACATGTTATAGAACAAAAAATTACCAGAAAAATAGTGCTTTATTTTACTTAGATTATTATTTTTTTAAATCCTCATTTCTCAAGTTGCTATTAAGGATGAAAAATGTCTTACTTTTTTCTATTTATTGTCTTCTGGAGCTTAATTTGTATTTCTATGAAACTAATGATTTCTTATGTAGGACAGCCTTACATTTGACCCAGGAATGTGGCGCGTGTCAGTAATTAGAACACCAATAATGACTATCACAGATTTCAGCCTGGGCTCCACTGCTGCCACTTTTTCCTATTAATTTTAGTTCACTTCATGGAACCTAGAAAATATGCCGTAGAAGGCAAGATGCATGGTCCCCGGATCCAAGAAAAGAAGGAAAGAAAAAGTGGTTTAATTTCATTTCCTTAAGACTTTTGAGTTACCAGCACTATTCTGTTTTTTTTCTGTGGAATCAATTCATGACTACTTGAAATCCTTGAATCATAAGTGAAATGCTTGCCTCTCTGCTCATAAGAGCAGGAGAGAAATGTCAGTGGCTTTCAGGAGGTAAATCCACATTGTAATTGGCACAGAGTGATTTCATTTTTCCCATCTTCTGGATTGAACAGTACAACTTCTGTCACTGGTTGACAAGCATGTCATCTCTCAGGCCCACTGCCTAATCTGATTTTTCTTTCTTTTTTTGGTTGACCTATGCCCTTTTACCAGAAGAAAAAAATCTTATCTCTGATTTGCAGTTGTTTGAAAAAATATCTCTTTGATGATATTGAAGTGGTTTACTTTTTCTATTTGTTTAGTTATCTGCCTGTCTTCTTCTGTGAATCAACTGCAGATCGTCTTTGGCTGGTGTCCCTTAGGAATTTTTATCTTTTCCTTATTCATTTGTCAGAAATCTTTGTTATCGTGAACGTTTCTATAAACACTGAAATGAGGCCTAGAGTTTTTCATACCAGTCATTTTCATCATGGGGGATTTTGATGTTGTTGACTATGCCCAAAGTCCGTGCTAATGATTTCCTCTGTGAGACCTGTGCGTTTGGTTGAATGCTTCCTGTGAAAAAGGTTACTGTCACCGCATGGGCTACTGTGTGGCGTTTGCGCGGTGAGGTGTCGCATCAACTCTGGGCTCGGGACCTGGCTGCTGACCTCACAAACCCTGTCCTGAAACATCAGAATCATTCACACTCCTCTGGAATGAACGACAGTCTGAGTCCCAGTGATAATCACGTGACCCGTTAACTCTCCTGCCCTTTGTCACCATGAAGTCAGAAGGGCCCTTGATCCTCCTCAGAACAGTTCCCATTGTATCATTCCGGTCCACTGGACTGAGGGCACTGGGTCTAACAGGAGTCAGGAGGGGCCCTGAGCTGTACTGACTGCGGACTCGCATCCGCGGTGGATTCCATGTCCTTTGAACCTGCGTTCAAGTGGGCTTCCAAGCGCCGAGATCTGCAGAGAGGTGTGTGTGGTGGTGGTGGTGGTGGTGGGGGGGGGGTTCTCTTTAGACTCCGGAAAGCGATTGTCCCTGCGCTGACAAGGCATCAGGCTAGAAGTGATCAGGAGGGTTCAGCCCTTGGTCAGTCACTCTCAGCAGTTGGTGTTCAGTTACCTAACTTCCTCCCTCCTCAGGAAGGATCTTTCTGAGCACTAATTTTTGGATCTTTTTTTGTCACGTTTTCCCTGACAACGCAGAGAGCTCCTTTCAGTCCCCACTTAATAACTCCCTCTATTCTGTATTCATTACCCCCTCCCGCTTTCTACCACAGTGCCCTGCTTCCTAAATAAAGTACATGCACTTGAACCTTGACTCAAAGTGGACTTTTTTGTTCTTTTTTGAAAATCCCAAATAATAACGCTATGCTTGAAATGGGTATAAAGGAATAGAAGATAGTATCCATGTCTGGAGAAATTTATATTTTGGAATTCAATACTAAGACACTAAGAAACAAAGTGGTAAGACCTGGAATAGTATTAAAAATGAGAAGCTGGTGAAGAACAGAGGAAGACGCCTACCACTCTGTGGGGGGCTGTATGGGTCACAACCGACATTGTGGGGGAGTTGACATCCCCCTAGAGTCCAGAAGAAGTGAGGAAAGAGGAGATAAGACAAAGAATACAGATCAATGGGAAACTCATTTTGGGATGGAATCAAATAAAACCATGTACTTATTGTTCAAAGGAATGATTCAATCCTTTCAGGTAACGCCGCCCAAGCTTTTGAGACCATCTCCGATGTGAGTCATCTCCTGGGGAAAGTTCACCCTGCTTGTAAATGTTCCGAATAGCAAATCTGCTGTTCCCTGAGATAGCTCCTTAGGCGGAGAGCTCGGCGTTGTGCTCTCCCAGCCGCGCCCGGCCGGCCACGCCGCTGGAAGCTCATCTCCTTCCATTCCTTCTGAAGAGAGCTGACGACTTTCTTTGGAATACTTTTTATGAGCAGGTCGCTGGAAAATGAAATTTCCCCGTTCCTCGGTTCATCACCCTCCTACCTGAGTGCAGAAATTAGTGATTAGAAATGGGACTTTAAAGTGACAGGAATGCAATTTCCTCCCATCTTTGAAACTGCTCTGAGATGGGAAACTTTTTGCTGTTTCGTGATACAACGTCTCCTCTTGGAATACACTGTCAGTAGTAATGAGTCGAGTGAAGATAATCTTTTTTTTTCTTTCATGTAGAAAAGTGTGAAGTATCTGCAAGGTAAAAATTATCCTCCATAATGACGTGTGTATTTCAGTATTTCCTGGAAGATTAATGTACCAGACACCTACCATTATTTTTTTTTCCTCTTCTTTCCAGAGTTATAAAAATGTGTAATTTTCTCAATGCAGCTGTTATTTACAACTAGTCATTTTTTTTCTGTGTACTGGACTTTGTGACATTGCTTATAGAAGGCTCTGTTCTTTCACAAATGACTTGCCTGCCTGGCTGAGTGCAAAATGATTGCATGTAATGTTTCAATAGCTATTTTTAGGTGAATAAAAGGAAGATCCAACTAAGATTGTTAAAGGATGCACCGGCCACATGCAAATTAAGAGTCTGTAAGGAAAGATACTGAGGGAAAATGACTTATGTCTTACTTTTTATTTTGATAAAGCAGTTCTGGGAGACAAAATAATCATGACTTCTTTCATAATTGAGTAGTTAGTTCCAGGGAGCTGATCAAGTCACTGAAGAAAGTTATTTGTACATTAAGGCTCAGAGACTGCCGAGTTCTGGTGAGTAATTTTTACTCCTACTTCTGAACTGTGAGATTTCTATTACTGAATTTGCATGGTCAAGCAATGTGACGTATTAAAATTTAATGGAAGAAAAAAAAAGAAGTCTTCAGGATTTGGGTATGTGCATAATGGCACTTTAGATGTTTATGTGTCTTCAAAACTATTTGAAACATTTGCCATTTAAACATTTTGTAACCTTACTCATAAAAAGCTTTCTGTGTGCCCTAAGCTGAGAGAGTGCACCTAAAGACTATATAAATGAAAAACATCTTTCACAGAGATCTTTATTTAATTAAGAAAAAAAATCTACAAGTGAGGTGAATATGTTGAGTAGGGTGTAAAATTTTTATTTTTTGATGTATGCAAAAAATGCTCAATGCAAAAATGCTAACTTATATTAATTCAATGTTCTAAGTGTATGTTAGTTATTAAAAAAAAGAAAAGGAAAAAGAACTATAAGGAAGCAATCACTCATCAAATAAAAGCTGAATGCACACAGCAGCCAAAGAAATGGTAAAAGACACAATCCTTTCAGGCAGTTCAACTTCAAGATCGTCATAATGACCAACAGTAGATGACTGCTGTTTCACTCTGAAATATTTTTCTTCTGAGTGAACCTAGATGCAGTCACCTTCTGTGATTGGCTGTCGTGGCCATTCTCTTTGTTTTCAATGTTGATTCTCACTCTCCTCTAGGGACCTTTATCCGAGTGCCCTAGTTTGGATTTGTGTATTATAAGGACAAGGGTATGATAAGCACGTTATAAGAACGTGGACGTGAGGATAGCGAGACCCTTGATGGGTACCATAACCACACTCCTCTGTTCATTCTGTGCATCACAGCAGGATGGGTGTGTACAACATGTGGATATAAAATTGGCTAATATTTCTTGGTTTGTGCATTAACACTCTCCATCTCCTCCTGGATTTATGGATGAAAAATTCTATTTCTTCACCGTGGAGACTTCGTGACACTCTTATGCAATAGCTGCAATGTGACATTTTACATTATAGCACAGCCTTGCTGAGAGATGTATCTTGTCTTTGACTACAACCCCAAAATCAGTGTGGGAGATTCAGATCATGGGATGCTTGATTCAGGCTTAATCCGGTTTTGCTTACATGATCAAATATCATTTATAATGTTTTTGATTCGAAGCTATGTCATCACCGGAGGCTACTTCTTTCCACACAGTGCTTCCTGGGTGCTCTGACTTGTGAAAATAAACAAGAAGATGTAAGGGAAATATATCACAGGGAGAGAAAGCAAGTAGATTTTTAATCAGATTGTGAAAAGAAGAGTAGGTATTTTTTTATATAAATAAATTTTTATTAATTTTAATGGGGTGACATCAGTAAATCAGGGTACATATATTCAAAGAAAACATGTCCAGGTTATCTTGTCATTCAATTCTGTTGCATACCCATCTCCCAAAGTCAGATTGTCCTCCATCACCTTCTATCTAGTTTTCTTTGTGCCCCAACCCCTTCCCCTCCCCCCCTCTTTCCTCCCCCCCCCCCCACAGTTTCCACCACACTCTTGTCCATGTCTCTTGATCTCGTTTTTATGTCCCATCAATGTATGGAATTATGCAATTCTTGGTTTTTTTCTGATTTACTTATTTCACTTCGTATAATGTTATCAAGATCCCACCATTTTGTTGTAAATGATCCGATGTCATCATTTCTTATGGTTGAGTAGTATACCATAATGTATATGTGCCACATCTTCTTTATCCAGTCTTCTATTTTTTTTTTTTACAGTGATTAAGGTCTTTAAGCAAACTGTTGGCCAATAAAGCAAGAATCCATAACAGAGTAGTGTCCTTAACATGTTCACCAAGTCCAAGTTGGCACCAACACCATTCCAAATCCCTGCAAATGCAACCCAACCCCAGTTCAGTCCATTAGGAGCTGTCACAAGGAGCAGGAGCCCAGGAAAAGTCCACATCCAGGAAAAGTCCACATGGCACTGGAATTGTTGTCACAATTCTATACTTTGCAGCTCATGTCCAAGTGCCAATGACCGCTGCTTCTAGCTGGTAATGATTCAGGTAGACTGGAAAAGCCGTCTGCAGCATGTGTGGAGATGGAGCTTCTGTTCTCCTCTGCCTGGACAGATGACACCAGGGTGCTTTTCCCTGGAGCTCTGCAACTGTGGTGTGGTCAAGAGAACCTTGGGATACACTAAGCTGGGTGGCAAAGTAGATTCATAATAGAAATTGGCAAAAGGGGGAAAGAGAGCTCTAAATTAGAAGTAGGTCCCAGCCTGAAATATGAGTGAAGCATTGAGGTAGGAGTAATAAAGGAAACACTATATATTAAACAAAGCAGCAGAAAATAGGACTATCAACACCCACAACAGAGATCTTTGAGGGAAGAATAAAAAACCTGACTATTCAGGCAAAACATAGTTAAGTGACCCTTGTGCAAATGAGATCAGTTTACCTGCTTCTTGGAAGAAATACCCTAGGCTCGTCCACAGTGTTGTAGATGGGCCGATGGCCCTGGGCACCTTCAGCCTTCAGTGGCAAACCCCAGCATTCTGGGCAAGGTTAGGTCATAGGTGACTGGAGCAGGGCTGGAAGAGACTGAACCCTCCCTTAGAGGAGCAAGAGGAAAGCCTACCTTCCAGTGTCCCTTTTTCCTCACAGCAAAGGCATGTAAGCCTGGCAGGCTTTAGCTCAATGACCTTCCTATTCACTACTGAAGCAGGACCCAGATGGAATCCTATGAGACCCCTTTGGGGCATTGGAGCCTTTAAGGGCATATCCTAAAAGCTGGTAGTTCCCCTGATCTCTACTGGGCTTTTCCTGCCTCTTGGTACCTTAAAAGCCATGTTCAGAAGATCTCGCTGAGGGGTTTGAGGATCCCTATCCACCTATATAAATCTTTTCCATATATCTGGAGCTATTTGAAAAAAGACAAAACAGTCTTATTAGCTGGATCAAATAAAAGAAGGTAGAAGTTTGCAGGAGGAAAAGATTTGGCATCTCCTGTTCATCAGCATTCAAATGAAATTTAAAAATTTTTAAGTAAACATCATGATATGGTAGACCCGTAGGAGTTCCAGGATATGACTTCCTTCTTTTAAATTTTTTTAAATTGACCTTAAAATATTTGCTGGGTACCCTTTAATAATACCTTGACTTTAAAAATTGTAAGAAATACCCATAATTAGAAAGGTTTGACAAAATAAAGTAATTGCTTTTGCTACATATGCAGGAGCATTGTCAGTTTAACCAGTTTAGGAAATTCAATAATAGATCATTGCATACAGACAATGAGCTATAACATGCTTAGCAGCATCTCCTGTTCTGACAGAGGTTACTATAAATCCAGAATAGGTATCCACTGTAATGTGGACATAGGATGGTTTGCCAAATGAAGGTATATGAGTAACCTCCATTTGCCAAAGTTGTCCTGGTAGGAGTTCTTGAGGGTTAACTCCAAATGAAGGGACAGATTGTAGAATAGGACTCCTTGGACAGAATTTACCAATCTGCCATGCTGCTTCCCGAGAAAGTTGAAGCTGTTTACACAGGGCTGCAGCATTCTGGTGATGAATAGTATGGGACTGAATTGCTCAATCTATCATGGTTGCTCCAAATAATTTTCTTTTGCATAGCTTGATCAACAAGGGCATTCCCTTGTGCTAAAGCTCCAGGGAGCATGGAGTGAGCTCGAGTATGTCCTATAAAACATGGAGCTCTATGTTGACATACAAGTCTTTGAAGAAAGAGGAACTGCTGAAATAGTTCATCAGCATTTGTCCCTAAGATAGCAGTCTTTATAGTGGAAACAACCATAAGTAAATATTTGCTGTCTGTATATAGATTAAAGAAGGAATATGGCAAATGCTGAAAAGCCATGATAATGGCATGTAATTGTAGTCTTTGAGCTGATTTTAAGTTGACTGTTTCAGTATAAAGTTGTCCATTGATTTGCAAAAGTGTTTTGCCATTTAGTGGAAGTTTCCCAGAGCCATTGTTGTTGATCCTTTGAAAAAAGGAACAACAATAATTTTGAGGCTCAAAACCTATTAGCTGTAAGGGTCACCTATGCCCCTTGATAATCTAGGAGGTGACAAGATCAAAATATTGAAGTGTATTCCATGGGATATTAGATAGTTCAATGTGCCCAAGCTGTAGCTGCTCTTGTACCAATTGAGCAGCTGCCCTAAGTTTCTCCTGAGGAAGGGGCAATTGGTCTACCCATACAGGATTATCTGGTTTCCATTGGGTCTGCACAATGCATTATTGGGGTAGCAGGAGCTACCAAGGCCCCTATGTGAAATTTTGATATCCTAATCCACACCTTCTGGTATTGGGTGCCACTTCTATGGGGGTGAGAATTCCTCACTGTTCTTTCCCTAGTCCCTTAGTGGGCCAAAATCCCTGATATAGCATCTGAGTACTGACTAGACCATTAGGAATGACAAGCAACGCTCCGGTATTTTTCAAAACATCTTTACCCGACAAATTAACTGGCCATCCAGGGAGCACATAAGGTTTAAAAAAAATCCAGAATGTCCTTCTTAATCTTCCCAATGTAAAAAACTAGAACTTTGTTTAGGGGGTTTACTCTGCCCTATACCTTGTAATTCTGTGGCTGCTGCATGAGTGGGCCAGGAAGGAGACCAATGTAGCTTAGCAATAACAGATACATCAGCTCCAGTATCTAAAAGTCCTTTAAATTTATGCCCATGTATTGTTAGTTCCATTTCACGGTGTTCCTGACCTATTTTTTTAAATCCACTTGGCAAAATCAGAGGAGCCAAATCACCAATTTTCTTGGGGCCCCTTTTGCGGAATGTGGCCTGAGAAGCAGAATTAGCATCCTTATACTATTCTTCTAACTGCCTGAATTAGCTGTGAGACAAATTCTTTTTTTTTTATTAATTTTAATGGGGTGATATTGGTAAATCAGGGAAAACATATGTTCAGAGAAAACATCTCTAGGTTATTTTTACTTTGATTATGCTGCATTCCCATCGCCCAAAGTCCAATTGTCTTCCGTCACCTTCTAACTGATTTTCTTTGTGCCTCTCCCCACCCCCAACACCCTCTCTCTCCTCCCCCCCACCCTGTAACCCCCACATTCTTGTCCGTGTCTCTGAGTCTTATTTTTATGTCCCACGTATGTATGAAATCATATAGTTCTTAGTTATTTCTGATTTACTTATTTCACTCAGTATAATGTTATCCAGGTCCATCCATGTTGTTGTAAAGCAGGGGTCCTCAAACTACGGCCTGCTGGCCACATGCGGCCCCCTGAGGTCATTTATCCGGCCTCCGCTGCACTTCCGGAAGGGGCACCTCTTACATTGGTGGTCAATGAAAGGAGCACATTGACCATCTCATTAGCCAAAAGCAGGGCCATAGTTCCCATTGAAATACTGGTCAGTTTCTTGATATAAATTTACTTGTTTTTTATTTTAAATATTGTATTTGTTCCCGTTTTGTTTTTTTACTTTAAAATAAGATATGTGCAGTGTGCATAGGGATTTGTTCATAGTTTTTTTTATAGTCTGGCCCTCCAACGGTCTGAGGGACAGTGAACTGGCCCCCTGTGTAAAAAGTTTGGGGACCCCTATTGTAAAGGATCCAATGTCATCATTTCTTATGGCTGAGTAGTATTCCATAGCATGTATGTACCAGAGCTTTTTAATCCACTCGTCCACTGACAGACACTTGGGCTGTTTCCAGATCTTTGCTATTGTGAACAATGCTGCCATAAATATGGGTGTGCATTTCTTCTTTTCAAACAGTTCTATGATGTTCTTGGGGTATATTCCTAACAGTGGTATAGCTGGGTCAAAAGGCAGTTCGATTTTTAATTTCTTGAGAAATCTCCATACTGTTTTCCACAGTGGCTGCACCAGTCTGCATTCCCACCAGCAGTGCAGGAGGGTTCCCTTTTCTCCACATCCTCGCCAGCACTTATTCTGTGTTGTTTTGTTGATGAGCTCCATTCTGGCTGGTGTGAGGTGATCTCATTGTAGTTTTAATTGGCATTTCTCTAATGATTAATGATGTTGAGCATTTTTTCATATGCCTATTGGCCATCTGTATGTCCTCTTTGGAGAAGTGTCTATTCATTTCTTTTGTCCATTTTTGGATTGGATTGTTTGTCTTCCTGGTATTAAGTTTTACAAGTTCTTTATAAATTTTGGTTATTAACACCTTATCAGATGCATTGTCAAATATGTTCTCCCATTGTGTAGTTTGTCTTTTTATTCTGTTCTTATTGTCTTTAGCTGTGCAGAAGCTTTTTAGTTTGATAAAGTCCCATTTGTTTTTCTTGTCTTTTATTTCACTTGCCTGTGGAGACAAATCAGCGAATATATTGGTGTGACAGATGTCAGAGAGCTTACTGCCTGTTTTCTTCTAAGATGCTTATGGTTTTATGGCTTACATTTAAGTCTTTAATCGATTTTGAGTTTATTTTTGTGAATGGTGTAAGTGGGTGGTCTAGTTTCATTTTTTTGCAGGTAGCTGTCCAATTTTCCCAACACCATTTGTTGAAGAGGCTGTCTTTACTCCATTGTATTTCCTTACAATGATACCTGATACCTCCTTTGTCAAATATCAGTTGTTCATAGAGCTGTGGGTTTATTTCTGGGTTTTCAGTTCTGTTCCATTGATCTATATGCCTGTTCTTATGCCAGTACCAGGCTGTTTTGAGTACAATGGCCTTGTAGTATAACTTGATATCCGGAAGTGTGATACCTCACACTCTATTCTTCCTTTTCAAGATTGCTGAGGCTATTCGTGTTCTCTTTTGGTTCCATATAAATTTTTGGAATATGTGTTCTCTATCTTTGAAGTAAGTCATTGGTATTTTAATCAGTATTGCATTGAATTTATAAATTGCTTTGGTAATATAGACATTTTAATGATGTTTATTATTCCTAACCATGAGCACAGTATATGCGTCCACTTGTTTGTATCTTCCCTGATTTCTTTTATCAGTGTTTTATAATTTTCCGAGTACAAGTCTTTAATCTCCCTGGTTAAATTTATTCCTAGGAACTTTATTTTTTTGGTTGCAATGGTAAAGGGGATTGATTCCTTAATTTCTCTTTCTGACAGTTCATTGTTAGTGTATTAAAATACCTCTGAATTCTGAGTATTAATTTTATATCCTGCCAACTTGCTGAATTCATTTATCAGGTCTAGTAGTTTTTTGACAGTGACTTTAGGGTTTTCTATATACAATATTATATCATCTGCAAATAATGATAGTTTACTTCTTCTTTTCCAATTTGTATACCTTTTATTTCTTTTTCTTGTCTGATTTCTGTGGCTAGGACTTCAAGAACTCTATTGAATAAGAGTGGTGAAAGATGGCACCCCTGCCTTGTTCCTGATCTTAAGGGGATTGCTTTTAATTTTTGCCCATTGAGTATGATGTTGGCTGTGGGTTTGTCATAGATGGCCTTTATCATGTTGAGGTATGTTCCCTGTATTCCCACATTGCTAAGAGTTTTTATCATGAATGGGTGCTGGATTTTATCAAATGTTTTTCTACATCTATTGAAATTATCATATGGTTTTTCTCCTTTCTTTTGTTTATGTGATGAATCACATTGATTGATTTGCGAATATTGTACCAGCCTTGCTTCCCAAGAATAAATCCCACTTGATCATGGTGTATGATTTTTTTCATATATTGCTGGATCTAGTTTGCTAATATTCTGTTGAGGATTTTAGCATCTAAATTCATCAGGGATTATGGCCTATAATTTTCTTTTTTTGTGTTGTCTTTGCCTGGTTTTGGAATCAGAATTATGCTTGTCTCATAAAAGGAGCTTGGAAGTCTTCCTTCCTCTTGAATTTTTTGAAATATCTTGAGAAGGATAGGAGTTAGTTCTTCTTTGAATACTTGATAGAATTCACTTGTGAAGCTATCAGGCCCAGGACTTTTCTTTTTTGGGAGTTTTTTGATAACTGTTTCAATCTCATTTGGTGTAATGGTCTGTTTAGGTTTTCTGATTCTTCCAGATTAATTTTTGGAAGATTATATGTTTCAAGGAATTTGTCCATTTCATCTAGGTTGTCTAGTTTTTTGGCGTACTGCTCTTCATAGTATTTTCTTACAATATTTTGTATTTCTGTTGTGTCAGTTGTTATTTCTCCACTCTTGTTTCTAATTTTATTTATTTGAGTCCTCTCTCTTTTTTTCTTGGTGAGTCTGGTTAAAGGTTTATCGATCTTGTTTACCTTTTCAAAGAACCAGCTCCTAGTTTCATTGATCCTCTGTATTGTTTCTTTAGACCCTATGTCATTTATTTCTGCTCTGATCTTTATTATTTCCTTCCTTCTACTAGCTCTGGGTTTTACTTGCTATTCTTTTTCTAGGTCTTTTCAATGTAGGGTCAAATTGTTTATTTGAGCTTTTTCTAGCTTCTTGAGGTATGCCTGTAATGCTATGTACTTCCCTCTCAAGACTGCTTTTGCTGTGTCCCATAAATTTTGAGTTGATGTATGGTCAATATCATTCATTTCTAGGAATTTTTAAATTTCTTCTTTGATCTCATTGTTTGCCCATTCATTATTTAATAACATGCTATTTAGTTTTCAAGTGTTTGAGTATTTTTTAGTTTTTCTGTTGTGGTTGATTTTTAGTTTGATGCCATTGTGATCGAAGAAAGTGCTTGATATGATTTCAATCTTCTTAAATTTGTTGAGACCACTTTTGTGCCCTAACATGTGGTCTATTCTAGAGAATGTACCATGAGCGCTTGAAAAGAATGTATATTCTGCTGTTTTAGGGTGAAAGGTTCTGAAGATATCTATTAAATCGAGTTGACCTAATATGTCCTTTAAGTCTGCTGTTTCTTTGTTAATTTTCTTTCTTGAGGATCTATCTAATGATGTTAATGGGGTATTGAAATCCCCTACTATTATAGTATTGCTGTTGATCTCACCCTTTAAATTCATCAAAGTCTGCTTTACATATTTAGGTGGTCCTATATTAGGTGCATAGATATTTATAACGGTTATGTGTTCCTGTTGGATTGCTCTCTTTATCATTATGTAGTGACCTTCTTTATCTCTAACTATAGTCTTTGTTTTAAAGTCCATTTTGTCTAATATAAGTATTGCTACCCCAGCTTTTTTTCATTTCCATTTGCATGAAATATTTTTTTCATCCTTTTATCTTCAGTCTATGTGCATTTTTTGTTTTACGGTGTGTCTCTTGTAGACAGCATATGTATGGGTCCTGTTTTCTTATCCACGCAGCTACCTTATGTCTTTTGATCAGATCATTTAATCCATTTACATTTAAAGTTATTATTGATATGTAATTGCTTATTGCCATTTTATTCGTAAAAGATGTATTCCTTTTTTGCTATATTCTTTTCCCACTTTGATCTGTTTACAACAGGCCCCTTAACATTTCCTGCAGCATTGGTTTGGTTGTAATGAATTCCTTGAGTTGTTTTTTGTCTGGGAAGCTTTTTATTTCTCCTTCGATTTTAAATGATAGCCTTGCTGGATAAAGTAGTCTGGGCTGTAGGTTCTTGTTCTGCATTACTTTGAATATTTCTTGCCATTCCCTTCTGGCCTCAAGTGTTTCTGTTGAGAAGTCGGATGTCATCCTTATGGGGGCTCCTTTGTAGGTGATAACTTTTTTTCTCTTGCAGCTTTTAATATTTTCTCTTTATCGTTTAGCTTTGGTATTTTAATTATGATATGTCTTGGTGTAGGTTTCTTTGGGTTTCTCTTTAATGGAGTTCTCTGTGCTTCTTGACATGTGAGATGTTTTCCTGCCTTAATTGAGGGAAGTTTTCAGGTATGATATGTTTGAACAAAGTCTCTATCCCTTGTTCTTTCTCTTCTTCTTTAGGAACCCTATGATGCGGATGTTATTTCTCTTCATGTTGTCACAGAGCTCTCTTAGAGTTTCCTCAGACTTTTTGAGTCTCTTTTCTGCTCTGCTTCCATGCCTTTATTTATCATGTCCTCTAACTTGCTGATTCGATTCTCAGCTTCATCCATCCTGCTTTTAATTACTTCCATTGTGTTCTTCATTTCTGATATTGTATTTGTCATTTCTGACTTATTCTTTTTTATTATTTTAATGTTCTTATTTATATTTGCTATCTCTTTATTTAGGTGTTCATAATGACCATCTATTGTTGTTCAATATCTTTGAGCATCCTAACAATCATTATTTTAAACTCTGTATCTGGTAATTTGGTTATATCTGATTCATTCAGATCCTTTTCTGGGGATTTCTCTTGATTCATTTGTGTTGCGTTTCTCTGCCTTCTCATTTTCTCTGTGTAAAGGAAGGTTTTGGCAACTGGAGTCCACTGGGTCTGGCCTCTGTTCCCTAGGTATGGTCTGTCTGCAGGCCTGACACCCCCTCTGCTCTTGCTGCCTAGGGTGTTTGGGTGTGGGCATTGCTGGTGCCTGCCCACTAGGGCTGTTGCTGTGGTTTCCACCTCTCCTTCACGGGAGTGGCTGTGATCACGGGCTTGGGTGTACAAGCCTTGGTGGCCTTGGCCTTTGCCCCACCCTTATGGGTGGTGTTATGCTTGGCCCTGATGGCAGTGGTGAGCACCTTTGCTCAGCTGCGGGTCTCCACCTGTTTCCGGGCTTTCGTCCGCCCTTGCAGGAGAAGTCCATTCATGGGACAGCTGTAAGCCTTGGCTCCACAGGCCAAGCGGGACTGCATGCCCACGCTCAGTAGTGGGACTCTGCCTGTTCTGGGTTTTGGCTCCACCCCCATGGGAGGAGCCGGCTCCCAAGTCAAGCCACAAGCCTCAGTTTCGTGGGCGGGTCAAGGCTGTGCTCCTGTGCCCTTGCTCAAGGATGGGTCTCCACCCCTTCCAGGGTTCCCGCCCTTCTCCTGCAGGCTGGGTTGCAGGCTGCCTGCAGCTGGGCTTGACTGCTTTTGCACGCCTACTCCTTCCTCCCCAGCCGGGCAAGACTGAGCTCACACCTGTGCCCAGTGGTGGCCAGCCGGCTTCCGCCCCTGCTGACAGAACTGCGTTTCTGTGTCCTACTGCCACCCGCCCTCTGGTGAGCCCTCAACCGTGTGGGGTGTGGGTGCTACAGGCTCACTACTGTAGACCCGAAAGCTCCCTCCTTCTAAGCGACTCTGCTCTGAGTGCCGGGGGAGAGCTTGTTTGGCTGCTCTCCTGCTTCCCTTTGCTGGTATTGCAGTTTCCAGGGGAAATATTCACTTCAGATTTGGGGAGTGACTCATCCCAGGGGTTGGGGTGGCTGTCTCCCAAAATGTTTCTCCTTGTGCCTCCTAGATTACACTCTCTTCCTGCTACTATAGTACTCTCCTCTCTCCCCGTCCCCCGGAGTCCCGGGTGAGTGGTTGTGAGAGAGGTGTTCTTTGCAGTCCTTTTAAGAAGAATCCTGGGTCTGAGAAATCAGTTTCTTTCTCACAAACAGTATCCTGTCTTGTTTCCACCTAAATACTGTCCTTACGCCTCTTCTGGGCTCTGGGGCTGTAGGCTGGGGCTTTGTTCCTGGGGTTCAGGACCCTCCCCTCTCTGCTAAACTCACTTCTGCCACTCGAGTCTCTCCCAGCTGCCATTCACTCTGGGGAGCTGGGCAGCCCTCCCTGCATTTCCACTCTTCCTACCAGTCTCGGTGTGGCTTCTTCAGTGTTCCTTGGTTGAAGAGTCCTCTTAGTTTAGTCCAAAGTTGGTTTTTCCAGATGATAGTTCTTAAAATTAGTTTGTAATCCACTTTGGTTTTGGGAGGTAGATGTTGGTATGTCCACCTACTCCAGTGCCATCTTGTCTTTTAGAGTAGGTATTTTTTATTAGAAGCCTCAGATTTTGGCTTGAGTGGTTTATGGTAAGGACAGGTGACTTAACCTTATCTTCATAGATTTTTACCTTTTAGTAAGGATACTGGTGTCTGCGTGGCCTCCCTATAGTTATTTTGAGAAGCAAATGAGTCCTTGTACTTCTGAACACTGAGATCTTAGGCACTACAAATGGAAGGTATTATTGTTAAATAATAATAATTTCTAAGTTTCTTTATAGATTTAAATGCAAGAGTATCATGACTTTGGTTAAAACAGTAAGTGTGGTAGTTTTAATGCCTATTCAGTTGTTAATTGTACCATGACTATAGATAACCTGATGGCAGAGTCACCATCTTTTTCTCGCCGCTGAGCTGGGTGTATCATAAATATAGAAGAAGAGTCAGAACCCTCTCAGAGTTGTGGGAGTCGGAGGACTGCTTGTGAGGGAGGGAGCATGAACACTCAGGTACTGAATTCTAACAGCGAGGGGTTAGAAGTAGTAGGTACCAAAGAAATAAGTATTAGTTCTCTACTGTGGCTGTAGCAAATTCATAAAAAAACCATTCGGCTCAAGACAATTCACATGTATTCTCTTACAGTTCTGGAGGTTAGAAGTCTGAAATGTGTCCTGTGGGACTAAGATCAAGGTGTTGCCAGGGCAAGGTCCTTCTAAAGGCTGCAGAGAAGGCATGTCCTGCCCTTCCCAGAGCCCAGAGGCTTCCTACACTCCTGAGCTCACAGCCACTGTCACACCACTGCTTGTCCTCTGGCTTCTGATACTTATCATGTTCTTCCTTGGACTGACTTGTCTTGTCTCCCTCTCCTAAGGACCCTTGCTGCTGACCTGCCACATTCCTGAGTGTTACTGCTTCAAGACTCTCACTGCTAATGAAAACAGGGATGAAAATGTGAATTGAATATAGAATTATTTCTCTAATTTCAGTGTTTTCCTTTTCTGTCTTGCAACTAGAGACCCCTTATTTAAAGCAATACTGAGGTAGGATGAGCAGACCTTCCTTACCTAGTATATCTGACAGACATTTTTTTTAAGGCTTGGCCATTTTACTTTGTCTTGACTATGAGGGAAACTGCTTTTGACAGATGCTAACATCTTTTGTCCTAATCCCCACTAGGATATAATTAGTTCCAAAGCAGAATGTCAATGATTGAAAGGTTTCAGCTGGGAAAACTGAAACAGGAGCAAGTGATAGCTGTCTCTATTACAATGTTGCTTAGCAACATAGTTGCAGGTTTACATGATCAGAAATGATACTATTATGTTGAAGGCATCTTAGGGAAGATATGAAGGATAGGAAGTTCTCAGTTTACAACGAAGTTACCATTTTAGACGAGAAAATGAAGCCATTGAGCCACCCAAGGAAGGTCACAGTATTAAAAGTATAAATTAGCATTTGAGGCTATTAAAATAAATTTAAAGTTTTGTTTCCTTATTTCCTATCATTTATGTTCCTATGTCTGTCAGTCCTTTATAGCCTAGAATGTTGGACACGATTTTTGCTAGTGAAGAGAACACTGCAGAGATGGAGTCGAACCATTTTACTGGCGTTTTATGATGTTCTCAACTTATTTTCACTGACTGAACTGTGGGTAAATTTCCTCTTCTTCTTTGATTCGCGTTAAAAAGAATTAGGTCTGGAAGTTGCCATGATTTGTCAATTCAGGCACCCTGGTTTAAAACTAGTCTGTTCTCTTTTTGCCAGCATTACTCTAAATTCTCTCCTTTACTGCTAGGATTGGAATACATTATACTAATAGAATATTATATGTGTGATATTGGCATTACACAGGCTAGGTATAGAATACATATAATTTTGCTTAATACTATGTCTATATAAATATAAAAATGTAACAAATATGTTTTTGATGAGCAGTTTAAAATCATAGTGGTTAGTGGTCACTATTTGCCTTTTCTTTCCCTCTGACTGTATAATTAAAAAAATGTTTTCATTGTTTCCTTTGCTTGTGATGAGGAAACTGTTACTTAAGAGCTCGAAAGTAACTTTATAACTGAAACCAGCTTGGGTATAATCAGACAAGTGATCAGTCTCTGGAACTAGAGGCTACTATAATGCTTCTTAGCATTCACTGTTTTAGTGGCCACTATGGACTCTGAAAGTAATTAAAATAAAGAGGTAAGCTTAACACAAATGAGCATTATTACCAATGTACATACACTGGCCATCAAGATAAAGAGGCACCGAGATTTATGGTTCAGGATTTTTTTCTCGTTTTTTTTTTTGTTGTTGTTGTTGTTGTTATGTGGCAGTTCATGTACGAACATAAATACAATGAAACTATTTTAAAAAAATCATCAACATTTGGCCATAACTATGGTTGTAGTTTATACTCACCTTGGAAGGAAGACTATAAATCTTCTGATTCTGATTCTTTAAATATTCTGGACTGTTCAAAAAATTCCATTCTCTCTACTGCTAAACATATCCTGGAGGGCTGTTTTTATTTCTCTCTTCTGTGGCTCAGACCATGCAGTTCAAGTGGTGTGACTCAGCTGCTACGAGCTCTGCTAAAAGACTCTCTGCAAATATTTCCTTGGGAGAGTTCTGACTCATCCTTTGTGATGACTGTCATAAATCCAGTCTCAGTACAGTGCCTTAAACTTTTAGTGCTGACGATTGGAAAAAGATGAGACAAAGCTGGAGGATTTGGTAATAACAAATTTGGTGAATGTATAAGAAAATGACTAGAGGGAAGACATTATTTTCACACTTCATGGAAAATCCACAATCGATATTTCATATATACTTCAATCACCTATATTATAATGCCAGATAGGTCCCATACCCTTTACCATTTGACTACTCTGTTACTGATGATGTCTAGTTTTAACTCCACTGAAAAGTTGCTTCTGATTATACGACTGTTTTACTGGTGATATGTGTGTGTGGTTTAAACTGAGACATTTCTTATTAGTTTTCTATATTTTATTTTATAAAGGAACCAGTGATACTTATGCATAGAACATAAAATTTTAAAATTACAAACTGGTTTAATGACATGAGCTTACTGGCCAATATTTACTGTCATTCTGTTCTGGACTAAACATTCAAAATAAGGTGAGAGAAAAACGTGAGTCACAGAAAACATAAGCAAACCCAATATGGACTTTGAATTAGCCAGTTCTTTTCTTTTTCACACTCTTATATTTAAATAATATATTTTGAACAAACATAATAATACTAGATTCTAGCAGAATAACAAAAAATAAATTTTATACTTTATGCTGAATTTTAAGCATTGACTATTTAATTTGTGTTATTAGAAATTCCCGAGTTGATAGAAATCAGTTATTATTTTATAATCTTATATTTTCAGTTTAAAATAACAAGTCTGAGCTTTGTGCAACCATTTGTTAAGAATAGTTACCTTATCTATACATTTTAGTGGTTTAGCTACCAGATCAATAAGTTGCATAATGTGAATGAATAATTATAAAGTAAGCTTTTAATTGACATTTCAAATGATTAAGTCTATTGACCTTTCAGAAGACTTCCCTCCCAAATGTCTATTAAAAAACACACACACACAACAGCATAAGATTTCCTCTCTGTTACATAAGAACATGGACATTTTGCTTTTTGCTTATCAATGAAATCATGTACAGATGTTCAGAATGTCATCAGAACCTTTTGTTGGTGTCATTATCCTTAATTTGGTGTTCTTCACTCTTGCCAACTTTGGCTTTACATTTATGACAATTTATTCATCTCTCTGTATGATTTCACAGACCTGGGAGGCTCTTTATGTTGTTGTTGAAAAGACATTGTTGATCATCTGCTAGAGTTTTCCTAGATAAATAAACGATTTGCCTAGAATTCACCAGGTGGTTGTAATTTCTAGTGTCCTGGTTTTTGTCTGTTCATTTTCTATCTGATTTGGCTAAAAATTACCACTTGAAAGTGATATATGTGATTCAATGCCATTGCTTTTAAAATGTAACCAACATTATCTGTATATCCTGTTGTTTTAGGGATGGACTATTGTATGGTTTATGGAACTCCGCTCCATAGTTGTCTGATCTAATCCTATTGTAAAGCTTAGGCTGTGGCTGAAAAGGATGGCCCATCTCACCCATGTTTTAGCATAATACATATATTTCATCACACATGTAGCATATGCATATGCCACGTGCCCAAGAATAGATAAAAAGAAACTCAGATCAAGGGTGGTGAAATAGGAAGGAATCGACTCGGGCTTATTGTTTGAATTCGAGACGTAGCATTGACTGATTCCGTGATTGGAGACAAATGACATCATCTCTCTAAGCCTCAGTTTCCTCATCTGAGAGATAAGATTAACATTAATGAAGAATTAAGAAGGTCTAATACACATAAACCTAATTCACGGCAGGACTCAAAATGTTATTTTTTCTTTACTTTGATTCTAAGTCTTAGTTTCTTTAAAATGCATCAGGCATTAATAATATAGGAATCTAGGCCTGACCTGTGGTGGTGCAGTGGATAAAATGTCGACCTGGAACGCTGAGGTCACTGGTTCAAAACCCTGGGCCTGCCTAGTCAAGGCACATATGGGAGTTGATGCTTCCTGCTCCTCCTCCCTTCTCTCTCCCCCCGCTCCCTCCCCTCTCCCCCATTCTCTAAAATGAATAAATAAAATCTTTTTCAAAAAGTAAAATACTATAGGAATCTGGAATAACTATACCATGGAAAATTGTTTATAGTTTTCCTTTGTTGCTTCCTACGGACCCAGGTGGGTTATTAATATGTATTCCTTATCAGTGGGTTTATTCACTGACAGCTCTGCCTCCCTCGCTCTTGGCTTATCCACTTGTGGTCTCCATATCACCAGAAAAGTCAAAGATCCCAGCATTTGTCAACTAGATTACTGAAAGTCGCATTCCATTTCTAAGATATTTGGTCACAGTCATAATATGCATAAAGGATTAGTTAGTTAGTTAGTTAGTTTTGATGGCCACAAAAGGAACGTGCCCACTGATTATACAGTCATTGCATGCATCTTATGATTAGTGTTCATTCTTTTCAGTCACTGTTAACTTTACCTAAATATCCTAATTCAGCAACTTCTTTTCTAAAACCCATGATCATTTCAGAGTCCTCATCTGACATGCCCCTGAGCGGTACTAAAGGGCACTAATGGCTTCTCACTGCTTGAAAGATGTTATTTGCTCAGATCTGAGACCCTCTTTGTTTCTTTTCCCGCCAGCCCCTAGCTCCGCCCTGGCTCCTAGGTGGGGTAACTAGTACACGCCTCCTTCCCTAACCTGCAGTGTTGGAATGGCGTAGGGCTGGCTCAGTCTGTCTGCGCGTACTGCAGGGGCTCTCGTTCCAAGCAGCTAAGACTTTAAATGGTATTTACACAGTGTGCTCCGAACCGCTACTCTCTGCGACCTGTCCCCTGACTCCCAGGGCTGCGTGCGCAGCTGTCGATGCGTCGTCACCTCACCCAGGCTTAAAGGCGGTCCCCAACTTAACACTTGATTTTAGATTCTGTGGCTCTTTTGTTGTTTTCTTTCCTTTCTTGTTTTTTTTTATCTTTTCTTTTTTTCAACTAGTATTCGTTCCCATTCATCACCCCCCCCCCCCCCCCCGTATTTTAGAGCCTGGAAGAAATTAGAGAAAATGACACAAGGGGGGAAAGAGAAAGGAAAAGGAGTGTATACCGCAGAATGCCTCGCCAGGTTCCCAGGGGGATCCTGTCCGCGGAGCTGGAGAGACGGAACAGAAGGCAAAGCAGGTGTTTCTAGGCCAGGATAAGGAAACGGCCGGCTGGGGGCTCAATCGGGGCTTGTTTGCATTCTCGGGCGCTGCTCAGTTTGCAGCTGCAGGCAGCTGAGATCAAGGCCAGCCGTCCTCCCTGCCTGTGCTCCCCGCTCCCGTGACTGCCCCAGCGCCCCAGGCTGTCTGTCCTCAGCCACCCAAGTTGCCTTCCAAGATGATTTCATTTTTTAAAAATTTATTTTTATTTTCATTTTTACTATTATTTTTAATTTTGGGGGTGACATGATTAATAAAATTATATAGGTTTCAGGTGTACAATTCTATTTAATTCTGACATTGATTAATAAAATCATATGGGTTTCAGGTGTATAATTCTATTAATACTGACATTGGTTAGTAGAATCATAAAAGTTTCAGGTGTATAATTCTATAAGCCATCATCTGGATACTGTATGGTGTGTTCATCACCCCAAAGAAGTCCCCTGCAGTCACCACCCTGCCTCCAGCTTACCCTCTTCTGCGTCCCCCACCCCCGTGCCCTCTGGTAGTCACCCTTCGCTGTCTGTGTCTTTGCGTTTTATTTTCTTTGCTTAACCCTTTCACTTTTCACTTAGCCCCCAACCCCCTTCCCCTAGGATTTCATTTAGTAACTGAATGACCTCTTGTTTATCATATAAGATTAGTGCCTACGTTTTGACCACACTCTAACTTTTCAATCAGTCGGGAAATTGACCTTCGAAGGCAGAATTAACTGATTACATCTTTGGGTTTAGCTACGAAGAAGGCAGCAAAGACCTCGTCCCTGGTGGACAAGGAGAAATGTTCTCCATGGTATGCAGTAGCAAACGAATTAGTGTACCTAAATGATGTCCTCCACTTACCCGGAACGAGGTTCCCATCAGGAGCGGGTGTGGGGCGCTCAGCTAGCGGTGGCGGTAGAACAGCACCTGGAAGGACCGAGTGTGATGAATCCAGCACTGGCGGCATCTGACCGCACCGAAGGGCAGCAGGATGAAAGGGACAAGTTGTGTCCACGCGCTTGGGTCCAGACACGGTTCAGAGGACTGATGAGAATCTGTGACCAGCGCCCCTCAGTAGAGAACAATCCGCTATGCACGGACTGCTCAGTTATAGCACGAGTCCGTCCGCAGCCGGGCCAGTGGAGAGAACCCTACGTGAAACCGGCGGTCTCACTGAGGGCTCTGTGAATTGGAGTGGGGTAAATGTGGGTGTGTGCCAGTGAATCCGACTGCCTAAAACCTTCAAGATCATTTTCAGTTAGCGTCTCCTGACGTCATCCTCCGATTGCTCAGACAACGCTAATGCGCTCACCTAATGTCGTTCATTGATAAGGACACATCTCTTATAAAATGAATGACCTCATTTTATTTCTCGACTTAGAAGGCAGTAACGTGAATGCAGTCCCATTTAGGTTAGGGTGTCTTATACATCAAAGGAGTTAACAACATTTGACAAAGATAGCATCAGTGGGAATCTAAGAAGTACAAACTAGAACAGATTCTAAATGTGTAGGAACAGGGAGAGACTCTAGCGTTAGATCGAGCCGCGTCTATCCCTTTAGGAACGGTCACCGTCCATTCCGAGTTGCGCCTGAGCTCCAGCTTCTAGGAGTGGCAGTAACAGTGAGCTCAGTTGGTGAACCAAAACCTAGACCCTGTGGTCACCTTCATTAGAAAAAGGTGTATCATGCAGAGCCAGAAACCTAGCGCATTTTAGAGAGAGGTATGATAATGTGGATCGATGATGGTGAATGCTCAGCCATCTGTGTCCCCTGGGAGGACCCGGAGAACAAGTCATGGTGCCACAGGCTTTAAGAACGCTGGTGCAAGGACATTCTGTGTGTGTGTGTGTGTGTGTGTGTGTGTGTGTGTGTGTGTGTGTGACAGACACAGAGAGGGACAGAGAGAGGGACAGATAGGGACAGACAGACAGAAAGGGAGAGAGATGAGAAGCATCAATTCTTTGTTGTGGCATCTTAGTTGTTCATTGATTGCTTTCTCATATCTGCCTTGACCGGGGGCTACAGCAGACCGAGTGACCCCTTGCTCGAGCCAGTATCCTTGGGCTCAAGCTGGTGAGCCTTGCTCAAACCAGATGAGCCAGTGCTCAAACAGGCGACCTTGAGGTTTCAAACCTGGGTCCTCCGCATCCCAGTCCGACGCTGTATCCACTGTGCCACCGCCTGGTCAGGCTCAAAGGGAATTCTTAAAGACCTCTGGGCTGTGCCCAGCGAGCAGGAATTACAAGGAGAGGTGCTGCCAGGAATGTGTGCTCGTGGACATTTATGGGGAAGGTAAGATTCTAGGGTGGCAGAGGCCGTGGGCTTTCCTTAACTGCCAAAGGCACAGTAATCAGGACGGCCATCACGGGAAGCAGTGCCCAGGCTGTAGTCCATTTCTTGGGTGAATGGCAAGATCGGGCCATGCATCATTGACCACAGGGATCACAGAACTGAAATAGATACAGCCTTTCTTCATCTGAGTAATAGAAATCAACAACAATCTCTAGACTGGTGTACTTACTCCTTCCTTGAGTCAGTACAATGGACCATCATGAATTGTCACCTCCTTCCCTAGACCTGAGGCAGTTTACATTCTCTTAACTCAGGAGAGAAAAGGACACTGGAGCTGTTAACAGAAGGACCAGGGACACTGCCCAGCACGCTCACTAGATCCTTCTACTTCCCCTAACACAGTTCCCTGGCTGTCTAAGAGGGCAATTGTGGTGTAGGGGGACAAGAACATCCAGGATTTTAAAGAATTCATGAACTCTCTGTTTGCAGTGAATTCATCTTTAAAGATCCAAAAGTGATCACCGCAGGCCCTGAATCAGAGAGGGGACCGTGACAGTGCAGTGCTGAACTCAGTTCCGGATGACGTCCACGTTCGTGGGACCTCAGTGAATTTGTGGGCTGATCCATGAGCTTTTCGCCTTCTTGGGCTGGTGAGCCCTTGCATTAACATCTATAACATGATATATGAGGAAGGACCCAGTAGAAGTTTCTGGAACTGGTCAACCCCCCACTGCTAATTTATCTTCCAGTCAAAGGGGAAAGCTGAAATCACTACTGTGTCCCCCCCAGGGGGAGGCGGGGGACAGAATTTAGTACCACCCCAAAAGACCTGACCTGGGAGGGGACACTGAGTCATGGTAGGTCTTCACTTAACTCATCTATTCGGCATGTTTAAATATGACTTGAAGAATGATGGGGCTTGTAATGTGTCGAGTTCATGGATGGCTCCAGGATGAGCACCCAGCCGAGTGCTTTGACCCTGACGTGTGGCGCTGGTCCAGCGTCCCTGTTGGCTCCGCAGTGAGTTATGAGCCCTGGGCCCCAGCAGGCCACAGAAGTGAGGTCCCAGAGGCGGGCTTTGTAGATGGGTTTATAAAGCACTGGTTTTGGTGCTCGGGAAAATTGAGGTCGTTGGTGACAGCTTCCTGTGATTTCTGACCGCCCGGAGGTTGGTCTCCAAGCTGGAAGCCACTTCCGCTGACGCTGGCTCCCTTGGCCTCTCTCCTGGTTTCAATACCCTTGCGTTCTCCGTATGGAATGCCCCTCTGCTGCTTTCCTGTAAGTGGTAGAACAGCAGCTGTTTTTCTGACCAAAACATGGATCGATTTAACCCTGAGCACTGTCCTCTCCCAATTTTCTTTGTCTCTGTTACCGGGACCTTCCTTTATCCAGCCGTTTGGGTCGAAGGCCTTGCAGACGTTCTTAACCCTGTGCTTCCCCGACAGCTGTCAACGCCCCTGTTGCTACTGGGTGTAGGTATATTGATTTTGATTTTGACTGGTGTATTAATTTACTCTTCTCTCAACTCGCATGAAAACTTCAGAAGAGCAGAAACATCCTCTGTTCTAATGTTTAGTATATCTACGTCACCTAAAGTAGGTTTTACCATGAGGAGTATTTTGATACATTTTTATTTATATATGTAAAGGAATGATAAGTTAATCTTATATTTAAATTATATATTTATGAATCATTCTTTTATATTTAGCATTAAGATATATTCATACAACATTTAAACATAAAGATTATAATAAAATAGCATTATGGGGACAGTATTTAATCCAGTGACTATCCTTACAGGTCAAGCTCACAGAAATGAACTTCCAGATGACAGTGAGTTTAGTTACACTTTTATTACACTTACTGCAACACCTACTGCTGCTGCTACCCAGCCTGGCACTGCCTACACTGAGTATGGTGAACCTTCATGCAGTATTTAGGAAAAATCTTATGTGATAATTTAATTCATCTTTTATGAAAATCACAAAAGTTTCTCTTTTAATGTTTGACCCAAATTCTGAGATAGGAAATATGTACTCTGTAGAAACTTAGAACAATATGAAAAAAAAATCTCTAAATTATATACAGCATTTTCCTATTAATGCTATTCTTTTTCTTTACTGATGATCAAGTGAAGCCCATCGTCAGGGATGACATGTCTCTATTTCAGTCCAAATCTCTTTGCTTCTTCCTTTGCCTGGGTTCTTTACACCTTTTCTGAGGACACATAGTGTCCCTATTCTGGTCTGTCCTGCCCTGAGTGTCAGTTTCTTTGCCAGGACAGCAGTTCCCCAGGGGATGTTACTGCACATGCTTTGCGTTCAGATTTGGAATGAGAGTGCCAACTGTGCTGCTAAAGAAATTGTATCTCCCCCAAATGCTGGGGGGGGGGGGATGCCAGCCGTCCTTCTAGGAGCCGTGGACTGGTATTCCTCTCAGACTCTGATGTGCTAGTCTCTCACATTCTCTGTCACACACACCGCAGTGAGAGAACTGTATTATATTTTGTTCCTGATGGTAAAGAACGTGACTGCCTGAGCTAAATTCAGATCCTCCACTGGGCAGAAGTAACAGAATTCAACCCATTATGTTCAATACCGCTAAACAATGTCCTTCTGGCTGCAGGGGACATTGCTACTTGATCATTTTGTTCTTGATATAGTTTCTTTTACTCACAAATCCTGACCTTCAAGGTCGTGTGCTTATGTCATCCTAAGACATTAAAGCGGGAGCATCATTAGCAAAGCTGTTAGGTTGTCTATTACCAAACATTTTTCTTTCCCTATTTCTCCATTTTCCCTGTGTGTATGTGTGTGTGTGTGTGTGTGTGTGTGTGTGTGTGTGAGAGAGAGAGAGAGAGAGAGAGAGAAAGAGGGAGGGACATATAGGGACAGACAGACAGGAAAGGAGATAGATGATAAGTATCAATTATTTGTTGCAGCACCTTAGTTGTTCATTGATTTTTTTTATGAATAAATTTTTATTGTAATGGGGTGACATCAATAAATCAGGGTACATATATTCAAAGAAAACATTTCCAGGTTATCTTGTCATTTAGTTCTGTTGCATACCCATCACCCAAAGAGAGATTGTCCTCCGTCACCCTCTATCCAGTTTTCTTTGTACCCCTCCCCCTCCCCATCCCCCTCTTCCTCCTTCCCTCCCCCCAACCCCCGTAACCACCCCACTCCTGTTCATGTCTCTTAGTCTCATTTTTATGTCCCACCAGTGTATGGAATCCTGCAGTTCTTGTTTTTTTCTGATTCACTTATTTCACTCCGCAAAATGTTATTAAGATTCCACCATTCTGCTGTAAGTGATCCGATGTCATCATTTCTTCTAGCTGAATAGTATACCATGGTGTATATGTGCCCCATCTTCTTTATCCAGTCTTCTATTTTTTTTACAGTGATTAAAAGCCTTTAGGCAAACTCTTGGCCAATACAGCGAGAATCCATAAAAGAGTAGTGTCCTTAACATGTTCACCAAGTCCAAGTTGGCCTCATCACCATGCCAAATTCCTGAAAAATGCAACCCAACCACAGTTCAGTCAGTTAGGAGCTGTCACAGGGAGCAGGAGTCCAGGAAAAGTCCTCATGGCACTGGAATTGTTGTCACAATTCTATACTTTGCAGCTCATGTCCAAGTGCCAATGACCGCTGTTTCTAGCTGGTAATGATTCAGGTAGACTGGAAAAGCCATTTGCAGCATGCGTGGATATGGAGCTTCTGTTCTCCTCTGCCTGGAGAGTTGAGACCAGGTTGCTTTTCCCTGGAGCTCTGCGACTGTGGCATGGTCAAGAGAACCTTGGGATACACTAAGCTGGGTGGCAAAGTAGATTCATAATAGAAGTTGGCAAAAGGGGGAAAGAGAACTCTAAATTAGGAATAGGTCCCAGCTTGAAATATGAGTGGGGCACTGAGGTAGGAGGGATAAAGGAAACACTATATATTAAGCAAAGCAGCAGAAAATAGGACTATCAACACCCACAACAGAGATCTTTGAGGGAAGAATAAAAAACCTGACTATTCAGGCAAAACATAGTTAAGCGGCCCTTGTGCGAATGAGATCAGTTTACCTGCTTCTTGGAAGAAATACCCTAGGCTCGTCCACAGTGTCGTAGATGGGGCCAATGGCCCTGGGCACCTTCAGCCTTCAGTGACAAACCCCAGCATTCTGGGCAAGGTTAGGTCATAGGTAGCTGGAGCAGGGCTGGAAGAGACTGAACACTCCCTTAGCGGAGCGACAGGGAAGCCTACCTTCCAGTGTCCCTGTTTCCCCACAGCAGAGGCATGTAAGCCTGGCAGGCTTTAGCTCAATGACCTTCCTTTCCACTATTGAAGCAGGACCCAGATGGCATCCTATGAGACCCTTTGGGGCATTGGAGCCTTTAAGGGTGTATCCTAAAAGCTGGTAGTACCCCTGATCTCTATTGGGCTTTTTCTGCCTCTTGGTATCTTAAAAGTCATGCTCAGAAGATCTCGCTGAAGGGTTTGAGGTTCCCCATCTGCCTATATAAATCTTTTCCATATATCTGGAGCTATTTGAAAAAAGACAAAACAGTGTTATTAGCTGGATCTAATAAAGAAGGTAGTAGTTTGTAGGCGAAAAAGATTTGGTGTCTCCTGTTCATCAGCATTCAAAAGAAATGTAATTTTTTTTTTAAGTAAGAAGCATGATATGGTAGACCCATAGAAGTTCCAGGATATGGCTACCCCCTTTTAAATTTTTTTTAATTGACCTTAAAATGTTTGCTGAGTACACTTTAATAATACCTTAACTTTAAAGATTGTAAGCATGACAAAATACAGTAAATGCTTTTGCTACATATGCAGAAGCATTTCCAATTTAGCTAGTTTAGGAAATCCAATAATAGAACAATACATACAGACAATGAGCTATTAACATGCTTAGCAGCCTCTCCTGTTCTGACAGAGGTTAATATAGATCCGGAATATGTATCCACTGTAATGCGGACATACGACTGTTTGCCAAATGAAGGTATTTGAGTAACATCCATCTGCCAAAGTTGTCCTGGTAGGGGTCCTTAAGGGTTAACTCCAAATGAAGGGGCAGTATAGGACCCCTTGGACAGGATTTCCCAATTTGCCATGCTGCTTCCTGAGAAAGTTGAAACTGTTTACACCAGGCTGCAGCGTTCTGGTGATGAATAGTATGAGACTGACTTGCTCGGTCTGTCATGGTTGCTCCATATAATTTTCTTTTGGATAGCTTGATCAACAAGGGCATTCCTAGGCCCTGGCCGGTTGGCTCAGTGGTAGAGCATTGGCCTGGTGTGCAGGATTCCTGGGATCGATTCCCAGTCAGAGCACACAGAAGAAGCGCCCATCTACTTCTCCACCCTTCCCCCTCTCCTTCCTCTCTTTCTCTCTCTTCCCCTCCCGCAGCCAAGGCTCCACCAGAGCAAAGCCACCCCGGGCACTAAGGATGGCCCCATGGCCTCTGCCTCAGGCGCTAGAATGGCTCTGGTTGCAACAGAGCAACACCCCAGATGGGCAGAGCATTCCCCCCCCCCCCCCGGTAGGCATGCCAGGCGGATCCCGGTCAGGCGCATGCTGCTTCCCCATTTCCATCTTCAGAAAAATACAAAAAATAAATAAATAAAAGAAAAACTACAACAAAAAAAAAAAGAAAAGAGAAAAAAAAAGAAAAGAAAAATAAAAAAAGGGGGGCATTCCCTTGTGCTAAAGCTCCAGGGAGCATGGAGTGAGCTTGAGTATGTGCTAGGAAACATGGAGCTCTATGTTGACATATAAGTGTTTGAAGAAGGAGGAACTGCTGAAATAGTTTATCAGCATTTGTCCCTAAGACAGCAGTCTTTATAGTGGAAACACCATAAGTAAATATTTGCTTTCTGACTATAGATTAAGGGGGGAATATGGCAAATGCTGAAAAGCCATGATCTTTGTGCCCCTCCCCTCCCCCAACCCCCTCCCTCTCCTCCCCCCATCCTGTAACCCCAACACTGTTGTCCATGTCTCTGAGTCTCATCATTATGTCCCACCCATGTATGGAATAATATAGTTCTTAGTTTTTTCTGATTTACTTCTTTCGCTCAGTATAATGTTATCAAGGCCCATCCATGTTGTTGTAAAAGATCCTATGTCATCATTTCTTATGGCTGAGTAGTATTCCATAGTATATATATACCAAAATTTTTTATCCACTCGTCCTCTGATGGACACTTGGGCTGTTTCCAGATCTTTGCTATTGTGAACAATGCTGCCATAAACATGGGGGTGCATTTCTTCTTTTCAAACAGTGCTATGGTGTTCTTGGGGTATATTCCTAACAGTGGTATAGCTGGGTCAAAAGGCAGTTCGATTTTTAATTTCTTGAGGAATCTCCATACTGTTTTCCTCAGTGGCTGCACCAGTCTGCATTCCCACCAGCAGTGCAGGAGGGTTCCCTTTTCTCCACATCCACACCAGCACTTATTCTCTGTTGTTTTGTTGATGAGCGCCATTCTGACTGGTGTAAGGTGATATCTCATTGTGGTTTTAATTGGCATTTCTCTAATGATTAGTGATGTTGAGCATTTTTTCATATGCCTATTGGCCATCTGTATGTCCTCTTTGGAGAAATGTCTATTCATTTCTTTTGCCCATTTTTGGATTGGATTGTCTTCCTGGTATTAAGTTTTACAAGTTCTTTATAAATTTTGGTTATTAACCCCTTATCAGACGCAATGTCAAATATGTTCTCCCATTGTGTAGTTTGTTTTTTTATTCTGTTCTTATTGTCTTTAGCTGTGCAGAAGCTTTTTAGTTTGATAAAGTCCCATTTGTTCATCCTGTCTTTTATTTCACTTGCCTGTGGAGACAAATCAGCAAATACATTGCTGCAAGAGATGTCAGAGAGCTTACTGCCTATGTTTTCTTCTAAGATGCTTATGGTTTCATGGCCTACATTTAAGTCTTTTATCCATTTTGAGTTTATTTTTGTGAGTGGTATAAGTTGGTGGTCTAGTTTCATTTTTTTGCAGGTAGCTGTCCAATTTTCCCAACACCATTTGTTGAAGAGGCTGTCTTTACTCCATTGTATTTTCTTACCTCCTTTGTCAAATATCAGTTGTCCATAGAGCTGTGGGTTTATTTATGGGTTCTCTGTTCTGTTCCATTGATCTATGTGCCTGTTCTTATGCCAGTACCATGCTGTTTTGAGTACAATGGCCTTATAATATAACGTGATATCTGGAAGTATGATACCTCCCACTTTATTCTTCCTTTTCAAGATTGCTGAGGCTATTCGTGTTCTCTTTTTGTTCCATATAAATTTTTGGAATATGTGTTCTCTATCTTTGAAGTAAGTCATTGGTATTTTAATCAGTATTGCATTGAATTTACAAATTGCTTTGGTAATATAGACATTTTAATGATGTTTATTCTTCCTAACCATGAGCACAGTATATGCCTCCACTTATTCGTATCTTCCCTGATTTCTTTTATCAATGTTTTATAATTTTCAGAGTACAAGTCTTTAATCTCCTTGGTTAGATTTATTCCTAGGTACTTTATTTTTTTGGTTGCAATGGTAAAGGGGATTGATTCCTTGATTTCTCTTTCTGACAGTTCATTATTAGTGTATAAAAATGCCTCTGATTTCTGAGTATTGATTTTATATCCTGCCACCTTGCTGAATTCATTTATCAGGTCTAGTAGTTTTTTGACTGAGATTTTAGGGTTTTCTATATACAATATCATATCATCTGCAAATAATGATAGTTTTACTTCTTTTCCAATTCGGATGCCTTTTATTTATTTTTCTTGTCTGACTGCTGTGGCTAGGACTTCCAGAACTATGTTGAATAATAGTGGTGAAAGGCGGCACCCCTGCCTTGTTCCTGATCTTAAGGGGATTGCTTTTAATTTTTGCCCATTGAGTATATTGTTGGCTGTGGGTTTGTCATAGATGGCCTTTATCATGTTGAGGTATGTTCCCTGTATTCCCACATTGCTGAGAGTTTTGATCATGAATGGGTGCTGGATTTTATCAAATGCTTTTTCTGCATCTATTGAAATTATCATGTGGTTTTTCTCCTTTCTTTTGTTTATGTGATGAATCACATTGATTGATTTGCAAATATTGTACCAGCCTTGCTTCCCAAGAATAAATCCCACTTGATCATGGTGTATGATTTTTTTCACATATTGCTAATATTTTGTTGAGGATTTTTGCATCTAAGTTCATCAGGATATTGGTGTATAATTTTCTTTTTTTGTGTTGTCTTTGCCTGGTTTTGGAATCAGAATTATGCTCGCCTCATAAAAGGAGTTTGGAAGTCTTCCTTCCTCTTGAATTTTTTGAAATATCTTGAGAAGGATAGGAGTTAGTTTTTCTTTGAATATTTGGTAGAATTCACTTGTGAAGCCATCAGGCCCAGGACTTTTCTTTTTTGGGAGTTTTTTGATAGCTGTTTCAATCTCATTTGTTGTAATTGGTCTGTTTAGGTTTTCTGATTCTTCCAGATTAATTTTTGGAAGATTATATGTTTCAAGGAATTTGTCCATTTCATCTCGGTTGTCTAGTTTTTTGGCGTACAGTTCTTCATAGTATTTTCTTACAATATTTTGTATTTCTGTTGTGTCAGTTGTTATTTCTCCACTCTTGTTTCTAATTTTATTTATTTGAGTCCTCTCTCTTTTTTTCTTGGTGAGTCTGGTTAAAGGTTCATCAATCTTGTTTACCTTTTCAAAGAACCAGCTCCTGGTTTCATTGATCCTTTGTATTGCTTCTTTAGCCTCTATGTCATTTATTTCTGCTCTGATCTTTATTATTTCCTTCCTTCTACTAGCTCTGTTCTTTACTTGCTGTTCTTTTTCTAGTTCTTTTAGATGCAGGGTTAAGTTGTTTATTTGAGCTTTTTCTAGCTTCTTGAGGTATGCCTGTAATGCTATAAACTTCCCTCTCAGGACTGCTTTGCTGTGTCCCATAAATTTTGAGTTGATGTATGCTCATTATCGTTTGTTTCTAGGAGTTTTTTAATTTCTTCTTTGATCTCAGTGTTAACCCATTTGTTATTTAATAACATGCTATTTAGTTTCCAAGTGTTTGAATGTTTTTCAATTTTTCTATTGTGGTTGTTTTAGTTTAATGCCATTGTGATCAGAGAAAGTGCTCGATATGATTTCAATCTTCTTAAATTTGTTGAGACCGCTTTTGTGCCCTAACATGTGGTCTATTCTAGAGAATGTACCATGAGCGCTTGAAAAGAATGTATATTCTGCTGTTTTAGGGTGAAAGGTTCTGAAGATATCTATTAAATCGAGTTGATCTAATATGTCCTTTAAGTCTGCTGTTTCTTTGATTTTTTTCTTTCTTGAGGATCTATCTAATGATGTTAATGGGGTATTGAAATCCCCTACTATTATAGTATTGCTGTTGTTCTCGCCCTTTAAGTCCATCAAAGTCTGCTTTATATATTTAGGTTCTCCTATATTAGGTGTGTAGATATTTATAATGGTTATATCTTCCTTTTGGATTGCTCCCTTTATCATTATGTAGTGACCTTCTTTATCTCTAACTATGGTCTTTGTTTTAAAGTCCATTTTGTCTGATATAAGTATTGCTACCCCAGCTTTTTTTCATTTCCATTTGCATGCAATATTTTTTTCCATCCTTTTATCTTCAGTCTGTGTGCATCTTTTGATTTAAGGTGTGTCTCTTGTAGACAGCATATGTATGAGTCCTGTTTTCTTATCCACGCAGCTACCTATGTCTCTCTTTTTTTTTTTTTTTTTATAGAGACAGAGAGAGAGTCAGAGAGAGGAATAGACAGGGATAGACAGACAGGAACAGAGATGAGAAGCATCAATCATTAGTTTTTCGTTGCACGTTGAGACTTCTTAGTTGTTCATTGATTGCTTTCTCATATGTGCCTTGACCGCGGGCCTTCAGCAGACTGAGTAACCCCTTGCTGGTGCCAGTGACCCTGGGTCCAAGCTGGTGAGCTTTTGCTCAAGCTAAATGAGTCCATGCTCAAGCTGAGCTGGCGACCTCGGGGTGTCGAACCTGGGTCCTTCTACATCCCAGTCCAATGCTGTATCCACTGCGCCACCGCCTGGTCAGGCTACCCTATGTCTCTTGATCGGATCATTTAATCAATTAACATTTAAAGTTATTACTGATATGTAATTGTTTATTGCCATTTTTTTTTCTTTAAAACTGTATTCCTCTTTTGCTATATTCTTTATTTCCTTTGATCTGTTTACAACAGGTGTCTTAGCATTTCTTGCAGCCTTGGTTTGGTTGCAGTGAATTCCTTGAGTTTTATTTTGTTTGTAAAGCTTTTTATTTCTCCTTCAATTTTAAATGATAGCCTTTCTGGATAAAGTAGTCTTGGTTGTAGGTTCTTGTTCTGCATTACTTTGAATATTTCTTGCCATTCCCTTCTGGCCTCAAGTGTTTCTGTTGAAAAGTCAGAAGTCATCCTTATGGGGACTCCTGTGTAGGTGATAGTCTTTTTTTTCTCTTGCAGCTTTTAATATTTTCTCTTTATCATTTAGCTTTGGTATTTTAATTATGATGTGTCTTGGTGTTGGTTTCTTTGGGTTTCTCCTTAATGGAGTTCTCTGTGCTTTCTGAACATGTGGAATGTTTTCCTGCCTTAATTGGGGGAAGTTTTCCGCTATAATATGTTTGAACAAAGTCTCTATCCCTTGTTCTTTCTCTTCTTCTTCAGGAACCCCTATGATGTGGATGTTATTTCTCTTCATGTTGTCACAGAGCTCTCTTAGAGTTTCCTCAGACTCTTTGAGTCTCTTTTCTTTTTTTCTGCTCTGCTTCCGTGCCTTTATTTATTGTGTCCTCTAACTCACTGATTCGATTCTCTGCTTCCTCCATCCTGCTTTTAATTTCTTCCATTGTATTCTTTATTTCAGATATTGTATTTGTCATTTCTGACTGATTCTTTTTTATTATTTCAATGTCTTTTTTATATTTGTTATCTCTTTATTTAGGTTTTCGTAATGGCCATCTATGATTGTTCTAATATCTTTGAGCATCTTAACAATCATTGTTTTAAACTCTGCATCTGGTAATTTGGTTATATCTGATTCACTTAGGTCCTTTTCTGGGGATTTCTCTTCGTTTATTTATGTTGTATTTCTCTGCTTCTGCATTTTCTCTTCACAGGAGTGGCTGTGATCACGCACTCGGGTGCACAAGCATTGGTGGCCTTGGCCTTTGCCCCACCCCCGTGTGTGACGTTATGCTCGGTCCTGAGGGCACTGGCGAGCACCTTTGCTCAGCTGCGGCTCTCCGCCTGTTTCCGGGCTTTCGCACTGCCCTTGCAGGAGGAGCCCACTTGAAGAACAGCTGCTAGCCTTGGCTCTACTGCCGGGCAGGACTGTGTGCCCAAGCTCAGCTCAATAGCGGAACTCCGCCTTTTCTGGTCTTTTGGCTCCACCCTCATGGGAGGAGCCAGCTACCAAGTCAGACCACAAGCCTGGGTTGCATGGGCGGGGCAAGGCTGTGCTCCTCTGCCCTTGCTCAGGGGCTGGTCTCTACCCTTTCTGGTGTTCCCGCCCTTCTCCCGCAGGCTGGATTACAGGCTGCCGGCAGCTGAGCTTGACCGCTTTTGCAGGCCCCCTTCTTCCCAGCCGGGCAAGATTGAGCTCACACCTGAGCCCAGTGGTGGCCAGCTGGCTTCCGCCCCTGCCAGCTGAACCGGGCTTTTGTCTCCTGCTGCCGCCTGCCCTCCGGCGCACCCTCAGCTGCGTGGGTGGGGGTGTTGCAACTCGGACCCTAAGACTCACTACTGTAGACCCGAAAGATCCCTCCTTCTATGCGACTCTGCTCTGAATGCTGCGGGGGAGCTTGTTTGGCTGCTCTCCTGCTTCCCTTTGCTGGTATTGCTGTTTCCGGGGGAAATATTCACTTCAGCTTTGGGGAGTGACTCGTCCCAGGGGTTAGGGTGGCTATCTCCCAAAATGTTTCTCCCTGTGCCTCCTAGATTACACTCTCTTCCTGTTACTCTGGTCCTCTCCTCCCCCCCCCCATCCCCGGGAGCCCCGGCTGAGTGGTTGTGAGAGAGATGTTCTGCGTGGTCCCTTTAAGAAGGATCCTGGGTCTGAGAAATCAGACTCTTTCTCACAAACACTATCCTGACTTGTTTCCAGCTCAATACTGTCCTTATGCCTCTTCTGGGCTCTGGAGCTGCAGGCTGGGGCTTTGTTTCTGGGGCTCAGGACCCTTTCCTCTCTGCTAAACTCACTTCCCGCCACGTGAGTCTCTCCCTGCTGCTGTTTGCTCCTGGGAGCTGGGCAGCCCTCTCTGCATTTCTGCATTTTCAACCAGTCTCGGTGTGGCTTCTTCAGTGTTCCTTGGTTGAAGAGTCCTCTTAGTTTAGTCCAAAGTTGGTTTTTCCAGATGATAGTTCATAAAATTAATTTGTAATCCACTTTGGTTCTGGGAGGTAGATGTTGGTACGTCTGCCTACTCCAGCGCCATCTTGTCTCTGTTCATTGATTATTGATTGTTCTCTGAAATGTGCCTTGACTGGAGTGGGGGTGGGTCTACGGCAGAGCAAGTGACTCCTTGTTCAAGCAAGCAATCTTGGGCTCCAGATGGTGAGCCTTGCTCAAACCAATTGAGCCCACGCTCAAGCCAGCAACCTTGAGGTTTCTAACCTGGGTCCTCCGCATCCCAGTCTGACACTCTATCCACTGCACCACTGCCTGGTCAGGCTATTTCTCCATTTCTCTGACCAGCTTCTCTTCAAGATGTTTACAGCACTTCTTGAATCACGGCGCCTACCACTTCCAGCCCCTGTCTCTGCTGAGTACAGAGCTTGGCCCCTGTCCCAGTTTCCTAACAATAACCACATATGCGAACACCTCAGGCAAGTTGTGCAGTGTCTGGAATATACAGTGGAGCTCAGACACAGGTCCAGGTTGGGGAGGTCAGTGTGAGAAACAGTAGCGTGTCAGTGGTCAGTGGAATGAGGAGATGGGCTGAGGAGTGGGACCCCAGAAATGCAGCCATGGACAGTGGTAGTGCTGTCCCGAGAGAAACGGGAAGGTGGGAACAGCCTGGGAAGCCTGTAATGATGGAAACAAACAAAAAAAAAGGAGGCTTTTTAAAAAAGAAGGATCAATTGTGCAAAGCTGTCCCATGGCACAGCAAGTTACCCTATACTGAGGATTGAAATGATCTTTCAGATGGGCCTTTGGGAGATTTCTGGTGACTTCAGTGAGAACAATCACAGTGCAGTGAATCACAAGACATGGTACAGCATGTGAGAAATTTGATGGGCAAGACTACAAAGTCAGGGATGTCGAGTCACCTCAGTCATCCCAAAATAATGGAATAGGCATGTGGACAGTACTCTGAAATCATCATTTTGGAGCATGACAGAGGGTGTTGACCCAGGACCAGCGATGGTTTACAGAGACCCAGAGGAGTTTTCATTTGCCCTGACAGCAGACAGGCCCGGTCTGTATACGCCCCCCCCCCCAGGTGGCATGGGGCCCTGGACTAGAGAAGGCATTCTGTAAGGTAGGTTCAGAGTTGGGTTTTCCTGGGTGATTATGTTAGAAATATATTTTAAATAAACACTTTAAGGAATACTACAAATAAATAATAATAAAGGCACAATAAAGTTCAAGTTTGTGGGTGAGAGCCAAGTGCTATTACCGGTGGACATGGCAGCAAAGCCACCCGAAGCATCACCATGTGCCGAGCCGTCCCCAGGCAGAGCTGCTGTCCCCATCCTCCCCTCGCAGACGAAGACACCAATGACGAGACGAGACTAGTCCAGGGTCCAACCGCTATAGGTAGTGCAGCCAGGACTTGAAGCAAAGAATCTAAATCCGCATGCTTAACCCCCAGCAGAGGCATGCCACCACATTGGCTGGGAAAGTGTGGGTGACTTGAATGCAATTCCAAAAATGAGCGAAGTGCACCCTCCCACCCTCCCCCACCAAGGCAAAATTTACCAGTTTATTACAATGACTGCAATTGATTTTAAAATTCTTCCACACAGACAGCAATTGAAAAGTGTTCAGCTACATACTAGCCACACTTATGTGCCCTAAGGAGGAATCCACACTCCAGAGGCGGTCAGCTAAAATTATTCTCAAAGACCACACTTCAGACTCACTACCATAGGAACTATATACCTGTCTGTAACATGAGAGACTTTGTTCACTTGGTATAATGCATCTCAGACATGGGAAATTCATTACTGGAATTGTAGTTTTGTTTAGTTTTTTTAAATTAGCTTAGTAACTGTTAAAAATAAATATACTATTGCCCTGGCCGGTTGGTTCAGTGGTAGAGCGTTGGCCTGGCGTGCAGGAGTCCTAGGTTCGATTCCCGGCCAGGGCACACAGGAGAAGCGTCCATCTGCTTCTCCACCCCTGCCCCTCTCCTTCCTCTCTGTCTCTCTCTTCCCCTCCCGCAGCTGAGGCTCCATTAGATGCTAAGGATGACTCTATGGCCTCTGCCTCAGGCACTAGAATGGCTCTGGTTGCAACAGAGCAATGCCCAAGATGGGCAGAGCATCGCCCCCTGGTGGATATGCCGGGTGGATCCTGGTCGGGTGTATGCGGGAGTTTGTCTGTCTCCCCGTTTCCAACTTCAGAAAAATATAAATATATATATATATATATATATATATATATGCACTATTATTTTTTTATTTTAATTGTATAATAAGTAAACAATATGTGGACCACCTAAAATATGTTAGAGAAGACGGTTATCCCTTGCATGGATATTGATCACATTACAGAAACTTTGTTGCAAGTACCTATAATTTGAATCCTATAGGAGCCTGTGTCCAGAAGGCTGCCTGGTATTACTTGAAGTGTCATAGAACGTGCTATATTGTCATCTTCGGGTGCCCTCTCCATGCAAGCTGTATATAGAGCACATTAAAAAAAAAATAAATCTGAAACTTAATGGAGCTCAACAGAAGAAGTGTAGCAATGATTTGGTGCCTCACACTAAGAGATGAAGAACTAGGGCGATGGAATTGGTGATGGATTTGGCTCAGAGCTGCTGTGGTTGTTACCTGGCGCTGAGATGAGGAAGTAGCTCACCCTCACCCACGTCTGATGACCTTCGGCTGGGCTCTCCTTCTGGACTCAGACAGCAGGGATCCGTGCACGACACTGGTATGCTTTCTCCTCTGTGCTCTCTGCAGCCAGTTCTCTGAACTTGCTCCGCACTGGCCACATCTTAGAGAGCTGACTTCTGAAAAATATGTTAACCTGACTCTTGCCACCTGTTTGTTGGCGGATTTCGGCAACTGCAAAGCTCTGTGGGAAGAGCATCTGGAGGAGAATTCTGATCACCGAACACTGTGAGGGAGAAGCCTCAGCACTCTTACAGGGCTGTGCCATGGCTGTCCTCTGAGGACGGGGAGTGCCAAGGGCCAGGGCACCATCCTGGGTCACAACAAAGATTTAGCAAAGGAACAGATAGTGTGGGTACAGTGCGCGCAAAGGCAGGAGAGGCAGACGGCAACCAGAGCCCTTGACAGAGATGACGTGAACACGGGAGTCCCAGAATAAGAGGGACGGCCTCCTACAGGAGTGTTCTTGTATCTGTGGAACAGGACAAACACCCGGCTTGTTGAGCAAACAGGTGCCTGGAATGGCTACAGTGCCAGGATGTGACCTGTCCCTTCCCTACCTTTAATTCTGTACATTTGGAGGCAGGGTAAGCCCTTGGTTTTGATATAGCCCAACCCTCCTGGTACAGAAGTCCGTTGGGAGGCCCGTTCTCCACTCAATGGAAGGATGCTGCTGTCCTGTGTTTGCTCACCCCTCGCGGACATCTCTGCCAGAACAGAAATGCTACAAGAGCAGAGACGTCAGGCTGTCAGGTGTACCGCAGGAACCCAGAGCCTAGCCTGCTGCTCAGTAAGTGGGTCAGACGAATGGCTGACTTCGGTTCTGGTGCCATTTCAAACATCAGTCCATTTTGCGTGACTTGGCGGATATTTCCATGGGTAAGTGAGAGCATCAGACATCCTGCTGGCTATCAGAAGTCACCGAGAGTAGCTGTCCTTGAGCAAGTGAACGGGAAGCCGTGCTGTGCTCGTGTTCAGGTAGGACCGATCTCCTCGTTTTGGGACGCGCCTGTGGTCCCACCGAGGCTGGCATGCACCTCCCCCGGCACTAGACCTGGGAGCGCGGGCGCTTCTGGAAAAGACGCCCAGTCCATGATTCTGAGGACAGGCCAATCACGTCATTTGTTTCTAAACATAATTAAAGTGCACCTCATAGTTCTGAGAAAAATATAACATCTTATTAGGCATTCCTGTGTGCATGTATATTTATAAAAAGTATGTACCGCCTATGTAATTTCATCTATGTTTTTTATCGTACGAGGCAGTTTGTGAAACGTGTTATGATATGGTATGAGGTAACTGAAGAACGGAGCAGTTAAGACTATCATAGGGATAAGCACACTTTTCTGTGATTTTTTTTTTTTTTGGCTTGAAGGTCATGCTCATTTCATGATATTAAAATATTCATTTTTCTTATTAATTTACAAAAAATCAGTAGTTAACGTCTTCCAAAAATCTGTATGTTATAAAATGAAAATGTTCAGAGGTGAGTAGAGTAAATATCAAATTGAAATCCTACCAAAATTAGCACTTCAAGAAAATTAAAAAGTGAGAGAACATCTCTTTATGATCAGTTTCTTCCAATTGGCATTTCTCATAAAAGACAAAAATCTAGCGATAACCTTGAAAATGCATGTAGAATTAATATTAGGTGCACCAAAACCATTTTATTTTAGCAGCAAAAGACATAAACGTTTAAAATTATTTTGCAAAGATCACCTAAATAAGTGAAACCCAAACCAAACGTGCCTGTTGATGAGCTACGTAAGCAGCACTGTCCGACAGCCCGCTACGTCCTCGCTGTCACTCGTTCCAGAGTCCGAGGCCACCTTGCCCGGTCCTTGTGCCTGACCCTCAGTGGTTTTCCTCCGGGTCGTTGATCATGCATTTCAGCGCCGAGCACTGTGTTAGAATTTTCACGACGTCTCAGGAAGAACTCTGAGAACATTTCACAGGAAAGTATACTGGGTCAGCTTTGACAACCTTGGAGTAGATGAGGCCGACTATGAAAATGTACCTGCCACTTTTATATACTTTGTAAGAGCTAAAATTTTTTGGAACACAAAACACTGATTCGTATAACTTCTTACTTGCCTTGCTGATGCATTTCAGATGTACCTATCTTATCGATGTTTTAACCAATATTTCAGTATGTCATGTGATGAAGGATAATTCTTGCTTTTTTTTAAAAGATTACAGAGTTACTGAAAATAGTCATTTTTATTGATTATATATAAAATAAGTCTGGTTTTATACACTTGAGTGAATGATATTTCATGGAGAGCTCATCAATTTAACACGTGCTTCAAATAGTTTGGAGACAGGTTATTTGATATTCATCAGACACATTACTATGACTCTTATATGTTTCATTCTACTGGTTCTTAAAGAAATATTATTTATCATGAATGATAAGCAATTCTTCAGCTTGTTTCTTATTACCGAAACAATACATATAACTATAGTTCTGAAGAACTTGGAAAACATTACAGAAACTCTGTCTTACTGAGTTCTGCTTAACCGATTACCAAGTATAACTCTTTTGTGTTCTGAGCACAGTTTCCAGTGTGTGTGTGGGGGGGGGGGGGCAGGTTTCCTTTACCAACAATAAGCCTTTCTCTGAAACAAACAGGGTATCTGAAACTCAACTAAATTCTGTCACTGTCTACCCAGCGATAGCATCAGATGCCGCTGCGTGGGGCTCAGCGCTCCAGGCCTGTCCCCTGCCACTCAGAGGCGAAGTGCCAGCCCAGGCTGTTGGCTGTGCTTCGGACAGACTGGCTACAGATGGGGTTCCATGTCCAGCTTGTTGCCAGTGTTTCCGATCAGCAGGCTTCAAGACCGAGGTCCCCACCACCCCGTCCTCGGGCTTGATGAATTTGGTAGAGCAGCTCCCAGAACTCAGAGGAAGACTTGACTGACCAAGTAACAAGTTCATTGTGAAAGGATGGAACTCAGGGGCAGCCAGACAAATGGAAGAGATGCCTAAGGCAATGATGGGGACAGGTTGCCGAGCCTCGGGGGTACCTCCTGCGGGCTCGGCCACTTTGCTCAGGTGCCCATGTGCCCAACGATCCAGCTGCCCTTCCTTCGTGACACAGGCATGATTAATTGATTAAATCATTGGCTGCTGGCAACTGCTTTCATTTCTAGCTCCTCCCCTCCACTGAGGGGTGGGGTGGGAAGAATGAACTCCCAAACCTCTCATCTCCTGGTTGGGGCTGGTGCTTCTGGTAACAAGCCTCTGTCTTGCCTGACCTGTGGTGGTGCAGTGGATAAGCCTTTGGCCTGGAATGCCAAGGTTGCAGGTTCAAAACCCTGGGCTTCCCTGGTCAAGGCACATACAACAAGCAAGCAATGAACAACTAACATGAAGCAACAATGAGTTGATACTTCCTATTCCATGTTCCCCTTTCTCTCCTGTCTCTGTAAAACCAATAAATAAAGTAAAAAAAAAAAAGCCTCTGTCTTTAGGTGCAGTCCAATAGCCGCCTCATTAACATAACAGCTATGCCACTGTCCTCCAGCAGGAAGTGCCAAGGGGACTTTGGAGCTGTGAGCCAGGGACAATGAATGAAGCTCAAAACAGTCATGAGAAATATATTTTGGCAGTCACCTGAATAGCCAAAAGAAATTTCTTATAAATCACCACACCACAGTAGCGATCTCCCTGGCCTCTGTAAAACGCCGAGCTGGTCGGCCTCAAGCCATCGGGATTGTTGGTCTGCTGGCGTGTGCCCAGTGTGGCTTCCTTCTCAAACCTGTCTGTGCCAGGGTTACTTCACACTGTAGTTTTGCAATGTCATTCGTTATCAGAGAAAGCAACGCTCTGTAGTTGTCAGGAGAGAATGACTGCCATAAAAATGAGTTGGAAGCCCTGGCCGGTTGGTTCAGCGGTAGAGCGTCGGCCTAGCGTGCGGAGGACCCGGGTTCGATTCCCGGCCAGGGCACACAGGAGAAGCGCCCATTTGCTTCTCCACCCCTCTGCCGCGCTTTCCTCTCTGTCTCTCTCTTCCCCTCCTGCAGCCAAGGCTCCATTGGAGCAAAGATGGCCCCGGGCGCTGAGGATGGCTCTGTGGCCTCTGCCTCAGGCACTAGAGTGGCTCTGGTCGCAACATGGTGACACCCAGGATGGGCAGAGCATCGCCCCTGGTGGGCAGAGCGTTGCCCCATGGAGGGCGTGCCGGGTGGATCCCGGTCGGGCACATGCGGGAGTCTGTCTGACTGTCTCTCCCTGTTTCCAGCTTCAGAAAAATGAAAAAAAAAAATGAGTTGGAATACTGTGGAAGTAATACACAACAGAAATTTCCTTGAAAATAACTCGCCGATCAAACTGGTATGGGTGGGACAGCTATAAAATATCAGCAGGAACATATAAACATCTCTAAGGGTTCTCAGATCAGACTGCATGTCTGTCCAGGGGGCTTTAAGTTCTTGCTACGCACGAGAGAAAGCAAAAACTTGAAATCATAAACATAACGCAGATCTGGCAATGTCAGATTAGTCTTTGGTGGTTAGTTTTGCAATTTTTTTTTTAATTTTGTTTTGTTTTCCCTAGTGATAACCTATCTGAATAATGACACCAGATTTAGTCATGATGAGAACAATAGAACATTTTCTTTAATGTGGACCAAAATCATGCTGGAACACTAATCTCTCCAAGTGTTTACCAAAACAGCTCTAAAGAATTTTGACACAAAATGTATGACTTTAATGATGTAATGGCAATCAATATTTAGATGATGAAAGCCAATGTTGCTGAATGATTGATTGCATATTGTTTATCTTATATTTATTGTGTTTATTTATCTGAGAAATTATACTCCTGTTAAGATGCCAACATCCCTAACATACATGTTGCTTGTGCTAAGTTCTAGTTTAGAAAGTATAGGAGTCCAAAGTAGGCATTTCCAAAAATCTATATTATGAAGAGGATCAAATCAGGATGCTTCTGTTGGAGTATACAGGTAGTGGTACATCGAGATACGAATTTAATTCGTTCTGTAACCGAGTTCATTGTTACATCCCAGGAGACAGACCACAGCAAACCCAAAGTGAATTTTATAAGTTTTATTGCAAACCTGCGCAGGGACTGCAGGCAACCCACACAAGGGAACACTGCGGCCCCGAGCTTCTAAAATGGCTCCTTTTTATAGGGTGGCTATCTAGGCTGAGCAAGCATTATAAAGAAGCAGATGTGGCAGTTAGCTATTTGCTAGGGAGGTCGCACGCAGCATAGCAACGGGGGGGGGGGGGTATAGCTCAGTGGAGAATTTCAAACATAAACTTCTGATAAGGGTCTCTGACTCATAGAATGCAGGATGTTGGGTCTACATTTCTAACGGTTGTTTATCTTTTTTTTTTTCCTCTAGCCATGTACTGGATGTACTCAGTGTTCATGGCTGGTGGCCTGCACCACTTGTCCTAAGATGTAACATTCCCCAGTTTTCTTCTTACTAGTTCAAATCATTGAACTTTGGTACTAATTTCTTTCTGCCTTGTATTTTTCTTCTCTGTACTAACTTCTTACAACTTGCACAAACCTTCTGCAACTTACATAAACATTTAATTTTTATGAACTTTCTTTACTATTCATATATAACCAGCTTTCACAACAACTTACTTTTTCTTTTCCTTTCAAAAGTACCTTTATACCTTATATCATTAAAACCATACAATTCCTTTCTAATTTATCAGAATTCTTAATTTCTAAAAACCTCAATCGTCAGTGAGGACTAAATCAGTAATAACTAATACTCTTTTAAAGATTGCTTTTTGGAGGTGTCCTTTTCATAAGTAGCCTATTGAACACATGACTAATATTCATAGGTTATTCTATAGTGGTATCTATAAGCACATACATAATTTTCATTTACCTTGTAGCTTCTCTCTCAGCCAAGGGACCTACACTCCTTTCTGTATGACTCATAGCAGTACATGCATCAAACCTTAAGATGACTTACTTGGCTTTCCTTTGCCTTAGTTTCCCTCCATCCCCAAGGTCTAATTAAAAGGAGGTCCTTAGTGAGTTTCTCTAGGCATTAGCCATGCATGGACCAGTTAACTTCTGGTTTTTGGCTGAAGCAGGGCATGGTGTCCTTCTCAGGGTCAGCTTACAAGGGTTGGCGGGGTCAGTCTTCGTTGTCCACAAAGGTGTCTCTGCTGGGACTGCAAGCTTCAGCCGGCTGTGGTGGACCCAGGTGGGTATGCCTTCTACCTTGGCAGTAGTGGGAGTGGTCAGGATCATGGTGTGTGGACCCGTCTACATGGGAGTCAGTCCTTGGGTGATGTACTGCTAGAAGTGCCTCTTGGACAGTCTTTGAACAGTTTGCTGAGTAACCTATAAAACCTGTAAGTACTTAGGGAAAGGGTGTTACATTTTTACACTTTGCAGTTAGAGTTTAAGTCCTAGTGACCACTGCTTCTAGCTGAAATTAGCAGCAGGACCCAGCCTATAATAGGCATGGGGCATTGAGATAAGAGAAATAAAGGAGATACTAAACATTAAATAAAGCAATAAAATCAGACTGTCAATACCCACAGTAGAGATCTTTGAGGGATAAATAAAACTTAAATATTCAAGCAAGGCATAATAGATGGCCCTTGTGTTTACAAGAAATGAGATTAGCTTATCTGCTACTTGGAAGAAATACCTTAGGCTCGTGAACGATGTCCTTGGGCCTTCAGTGGCAATTCTCAGCATGCTGGACAAGGTCAGGTCACAGGTAGCTGGAGCAGGGCTAGAAGAGACTGAACCCTCCCTCCATGGAGCAAGGGGGCAGCTTACCTTCTCATGTCCCCCTTTCCACAGCACAGACGTGTCAACCGGTGGGGCTGGGAAGCCTGGCAGGCTTCAGTTCAATGACCTTTCTTTCCAATCTGGAGCAGGGCCTTGATGAAATGCTATGAAGCCCCTTAGGGCGCTGGAGCCAAATGTTGGTATTTCCTGACTTCTTTTGGGCCTTATTTGCCTTTTCTGTTACTTCCTTGGTCATTATAGACCTTAAAAGCCATGCTCAGAAGATCTCACTGAGGGGCTTGACTAAGAGAACAAAATTGGGAATCCTGTATTTAAAGAAGCCTATTAGACCGAGGAAAGAAAAGATTTGATCTGTGATGGTAGGTGGTTGGAGACTGTGGAGGGTCTGAAATCAGGTGGAGGTTCAAGATTATGTCTCTAGAGTTCTCCTTTCTACCTATTGTGTTAAGAATTCTTCTATTAAGCCAATCAATAGTAATATTTGTTACGCTGGGTTTTGTGACCTAACATTGAACAATTAACAATTACTGAATTATTATATATCCCCTAATATTTAAACTAAAATTTTAACATCACAGGCTATGAAATAGCAAATGAAAAGGAGAATTAACAAAAGACTGTTGAAATAACATATACATTTCTAACATAGAAAATATTTTTTTGGTTTTTTTTTTTTTTTTACAACAACAGATCCTTGATACAAAAAGGAAGTCTTTGTATTTGACAGACTATACAATTCCATATGCTTTACTATTAGTACAAATTTAGTATGATTTACAATAAGATATTATAAACTACTATTCCTAATGAACTACTGATTTTCAGAGAAAAATAAGGAATGGTCAAAATGTAGTTACTATTTTGTGGCTTCCCAGCTGGCAAAGAGATGCTAACCCTCTTTTTGACCTATAGAGCTTTACAACATTAAGTCATTATAAGGGTCGGGGTAGTAAACTAAAAAAACACACAATTTTATAAACTTATTTTCTTAACAGTGGGGTATTCTAGTTTACATAAGATCCTCAATTTTCTCAGGGACATAGTAACCCTATAATTCCCTAAATCTTCTCCTCTGGTCTGGCTCCACATGGAGGCGGAGATTTCCCGGAGCCAAAGCAGAGGAGGGCAGGGGCTGTAGCAAGGTGATGATAACCTCTAGCTTACTGCACTGTTATCTTTTGCCTGATTAAGCAGTGGTGCAGCCCCTTAGCTAAGAAAGAAGTTTCTTTGTTATACAAAAAAAAAAAAAAAAGGGAATCAGGGTGCCTGGGATTCCCAGTGCCCAAGGGAGAGAGGCAAGTGCCTGAAACTGTGAGGGGAGCCTGCAGCTTCTTCTTCTTTTTTTTTTTTTTTTTTTCCTTTTCTCTGCCACTTCTCCTGCAGCCAGCTGCAGCCTGGCTGCCTTTTCTTTCTCTACCTCTGCTGCTATACTGGGCTGCATACTGACCGTGCCACCTGCCTGCAGGTGGGTGCTGGTGATAGTACGCTAAACTCTCTATGTTTTCTATGGGTCTAGCAATCCTTGGTTTGGCCAGTCTGCTGTTAAGTTGGCCATTCTAGTTCACAAAGAATCTGCAACATGGCGGAATCAACAGGAGTCCCATAGTCTCGTGCCCTGCGAGAGAAATCAGAAAAGTTATCAAGCAAGCACTGAAGAGGCGTTAGGGCAGCAGATTGCCCCTGACCCATGGCCCTTGACTCTTGAAGGAATCCTGTGAGGAAGTAATGGGCGAAGCAGACAAACAAACCAAATATGCACACAAAACAAATAAAACTTCTAAACCAAAACCAAAGGGAGAAGGCAGCGTCCTGCGTTCCCTGACCGACTGGGTGGGGAGAAATCAGGTGGCGTCCCACCTGCTCCACTACACCCTTTTCTAACCAGAGCTCTGTTTCCAAATATTCAAAGAGGAAGCTTCCTTACCAAACAGTCTCGAGACTCCAAATGTTTCGAATCAGCCAAATTCAGTTTCCAAACGGCAACTGCCGAAGGCTGGCCAGTTACCAACATCTGCTGCAGCCCACTCCGTGAGGAGGGGTCTTACAAGGCCTATCTCACTGGGGGCCTCCATTCGTTACATCCCAGGAGACAGACCACAGCAAACCCAAAGTGAATATTATAAGTTTATTGCAAACCTGCGCAGGGACTGCAGGCAACCCACACAAGGGAACACTGCAGCCCTGAGCTTCTAAAATGGCTCCTTTTTATAGGGTGGCTATCTAGGCTGAGCAAGCATTATAAAGAAGCAGATGTGGCAGTTAGCTATTCACTAGGGAGGTCACGCGCAGCATAGCAACGGGGGGGGGCATAGCTCAGTGGAGAATTTCAAACATAAACTTCTGATAAGGGTCTCTGACTCATAGAATGCAGGATTTTGGGTCTACATTTCTAACGGTTGTTTATCTTTTTTTTTTTTTTCCTCTAGCCATGTACTGGATGTACTCAGTGTTCATGGCTGGTGGCCTGCACCGCTTGTCCTAAGATGTCACATTTGTAAGTCAGTCAATTCGTATATCAAACTGCCGATACTGGACCCATGCGCCAACTAGCGACAGCTTCCTGAATCACAACTCGTATCTCGGAATTTTGCTCGGATCTCGAACAAAAATACGGACCGAGTTGCAGCTCCTATCTTAAAAAATTTGTATGTTGGTCTGTTCATATCTCAAGGTACCACTGTATTTCCTATATTATTGATTAAGTAAATTAGAATTGTAAGCATTCTATGGCCAGCAACATGCGAGCGCTGAATTATATGCCATACCAGAAGACGTACGTTCTATGTGAGTACCTCTGCAAACATCCATTGAGTGTCATGTGTCTGCCAGACTCTACTCAAAGAGAAGTGCTAACAAGAAACTTGCAGCTTGGCAGCCTCCAGAAGTCAAGTGTATACCAACTAAACAATTCCACTCTGACGGTGCGTGTATAAGTAAGTGCTTAGGAACAGTGCAGAAGTGAGGGCATGGAAAAACCAGCAACATGCCCTGGCTGGTTGGCTCAGTGGTAGAACATCAGCCCTGCATGTGAAAGTCCCAGGTTCGATTCCTGGTCAGGGCACACAGGAGAAGCGCCCATCTGCTTCTCCACCCCTCCCCTTCTACTTCCTCTCTGTCTCTCTCTTCCCCTCCTGCAGCCAAGGCTGCATTGGAGCAAAGTTGGCCCGGGCACTGAGGACAGCTCCATGGCCTCTGCCTCAGGCACTAGAATGGCTCTGGCCTCAATGGAGATATGCTCCAGATGGGCAGAGCATCACCCCCTGGTGGGCATGCCGGGTGGATCCTGGTCGGGCACATGCGGGAGTCTGACTGCTTCCCTGCTTCTCACTTCAGAAAAATATAAAAAATTAAAAAAAAAGAAAACAGCAACATGACAAAAGCAGAGTTCCCCTCACAGACCTACAGATTTATTATATTGGGTTGGACAATGGAAAAACATCCGACAAAAGACACATTCATGTCTCCCTCCTGATGAATAATGCACCTTTCTTAATCACTCCTCCGTTATTGGCATTTTGTTGTTGTTGTTGAGCTTTGTGATGATTTTTACCCTTGAAATCTTGCCCCAAACATAGTTTTGTTTTACTTTCTTTTTCATATATCGGAAATAACCAAATACTCATTACTTTGTTTTCATCACATTCAGTTCAAAGCTCTGCTGGAGAGTGTACTGCAGTCTTCCCTTGGTCAACGTTGAAGCAGGACATTCTCTACTGAAAATGTGTTCTCTTTATTTAGGCTACTTTGTACTCTCATTTCCTCATTATTCCAAGTACTTACACCTAGCCAGGCAGTTCATTTATCACCAGAGAGAGGGATACATGTTTCTGTTATTGTGTTACCATCACTTTTCCAAGCTGTATTTCTGACTCAGCGTCATGGACAGAAGGAAGAAAATTAGAATGTGTGAGAGAGAAAGGGCCGCCATGTTTCATACCACTCATCGCCAGAGAGAACAAGTAAGCGTTGCCTCTGGATTTAAAAAAATACCATTAAACACTAAAATCCTTCATTATTTTTTAAAAAAATGATAATGTTAAATGTAAAACCCAGTTATTGCACACATAAGGTTTATGACAGTTGCACTCAGATTTATTAGTTAAATGTCTAAAAATGAAGACCAGTAAAAATGATGACACTTCATAAAAATGACTTATACTTTCCTTTTATTAACAAAATTAACTCCCTTACCATTTTATAGTAACATCACTTTTGAAAATGATGCTATGATCTACAGCCCCACAGACCAGCAAGCATCTCATATTAGAGATTCCAGTGATTAAACCCCGGCTGACGATTCCCCCTCCATTGTGAAAGCGACCAAATGACAACATTGACTGTTCCCCTCTAACATCAGAATTCGCCCCAAAACAACCCAGGCTCGAATAGTCAGGCGTTGGAATGGGGGGCTAACACCTGTGTGAGAATCTGGGAGACTGTCCATTTTTCAGAATTAGTGGCACTCAAGGTCTACTTTTGTGGTCCTTGTGGACCAAGGAGGGAGGCCAGGAGTAGACGACAAAGTGAGACACTCCTGTCCTGCCCTGTGTCAAGGTCGTGCCAGTCCTCTGAAACTGGAGGAACGCCTACCCCTGCTGCTCCCCAGAAACTAGCAGGAAGGGAGCCGCGGCCCCCATATGCTGCACCGCCGAGGGGCTGGGGTGAACTTGGAGGCGCCCATCGGGGAGGGAGGCGGGGAGTGGTATGTTGATCTGCCGCTAACCGAACTGGCTGTGTGGCCCAGCAGAGCTCCTGTATTTATGTTCCGGGCTCAAGACGCAGAGGAGAAGAATCAGGTGAACATATCAGGTTTATCTGATAACATGTCAGCATCGTTTTCTATCCTTAGATAACTAGCCCAATGCTTCCTGGGAGAGCCCTGGAGAACAATGTCGGCCTTATGGGAAAAAGCCACAGAAAAATGTCCCCCTCACATTAGAGAAAAGCGGCATTTACAGGCGGGCACTTTGGAATTCACAAGTGCTTCAAAATATGTGGCTTTTATATCCTTTTAGCTATAATAAAACGGGGACAAATTGAGCATGCTTTCATAGGCCAATGTCAGTTTTCACAAACCAATAAAATGTAATGAGATAATTTTGAGAAAAATAATCTAAACTCCCCTACCCAGGATTAGAATTTTCTTTTACTTTACAAACAATTCCATTGTTCACAAAATGCAACATGTTATCTAGGATATTATTTGAGGCTTTGTCCTTTGTGAAGAAACATCTCTTCTGTACTAAGTGCATTTTCATGTCATGAGATGGATATCCTAATAAGTCCAATTGAAAACTTCATTTATAAGCGAGTAGCATGACTTACTATTAGGAAATTTTAAAGTTAAACTTCCATTACATATATCTCTCTGTCTCAGAAGGTAATCAAATAATTTTAAATATAATTATTAGATTATCTTTATTAGCAAGATCCTTAATCTTAACTGTGTCAGAAAAATAAAGGACAACGCCCATCCCTGGGAATGAGGTCACTCATGACAGCAGCAGCAGGAGAGACTAAGCAAGCAGGGAAGGGTAAGACGCCGGAGTTGTGCTATGGAAATGAAATACAGATACAGTTAGAAAAAAATGATACAAGTAAAACCTGTCTCAATATTTTCTTTCTCTTTGGTGAAGGTTTAAAGAAGCCTTGTTTGGTGCATGCATTTTTGTGATATGGTGGTTTGTGTGTGTGGTGTCCTGTGGGTGTGTTGAAAATTTATTGTGCACTTGGAAGGAAGACTTTTTTGATTATGCAACGATGGTCGATGGTTATTGTTGGTTTCCTTTGTGTTCTTTATATTCGGTGCCCTGCATTGGCGGCTTGTGTGTTCTCACAGTCTCCCTAGCTCCCCCAGGGGAGAGCCAGAGCTGGGGTCTGCAGCCTCAGGCAGTGATGCTGCCTGGATCATCTCTTCTTCCTCTTCTGCCCGTCAACGCTCGCCCTTCCAAGATGGGACCAGTTCCTTGACTGAGTTTACGTTCTCAGCTCCTTCCAACCTCCCTTTAGACCTGCCTGGACTTGTCTGTGGGCCAAATTTGCCACTGCCTGCTACATTTCAGAGGTTCTTAATATAAAAGACTGAGAAATGTAAAAAACACAAAAGATATTATTAGCATGTGCATATTTGCATTATGGTATATTCCTTTGCCAAGGTTTAGTTGATTCATGGACATTTGGTCCCATCCAAAATGTCCATGGAGATATTGCTCCATGCCCAAAGGTTTTTTCACATGGGGTTCTATCCAAAACAGCCATGCTTAGAAAACATCTCTGGGTTGAAATAGCCCATAATAATTATTTATACTTTTTGTTTACCGGATTAGTACATTATGAGAAAGCTCCCCATTTTCTTGGTGCAAAAACTGTGTTGTCGCCATATTGCCGACGAGAACTCTTCTTGCCCGGGTAGGCTGCTGGTCGTGGAAGGCAAGGTTAGTTTGTTAAATGGGTCACCGTGAGCCAATTGTCTCTGTGGACATTTTGAACAGAACCAATTTTTTTTAAATTTTATTTAGACAATTGATTTTAACGGGTGACAGTGGTCAACTAGAGTACATAGATTCAGAGAAAATATCTTCAGATCATTTGGACATTCTATTATGTTGTCAACCCCTCACCCAAAGTCAAATCATCCTGCGTCCCCTCTCATTTTGTTTTCTTTATGCCCCAATTGAACAGAACCAATTTTAATTCCTTAAAAATATATACTATTGTTTTTTTGGGAACCGCAATGGTTGCAGAAGCTCAGTAAGTAATATAACATCATTACAGACTAACATAATCAGGAATCTGAAGAGATGAGGAATGGTATGAGGAGAGCCAACAGGCAAATCTGCAGAGGACCCCAGTGAAAACAGCCACCACCGAGCACCAGACAGGAGGGGGCAGGAACTGACTGAGTGTGCAAAGTTGGCCACACTTTATAAAGGCGGGTGGAAAATAAAATAGCTTAGACTCTTATATTAAGTAAATATTTATTCATAACTATAATAGTTCGATTTAACATCTACATCTTTTTATTTGATCATTAGTGTATGAATTAATTGGAATATTGGGGCTCACGTTTGTCATAGTATTTTTTTTCAGTTTTATGTTTTTATTTGAAAGACTTTACTTAAAAAAATTGTTTTTTATTCATTTTAGAGAGAGGGGAAGGGCAGGAAGCCTCAACTCCCATATGTGCAGTTTGAGTACTGTATTTTATTTTATTTGTTTTCTGTCTTTTGCAATATGGAGTGTCTCTTCTTTGGTTGTTTGGGGCGTGTGTAAGGACGATCAGGGTATATGTGAGTGGGCGTGCAGGTGTGTGTACATGCAGACGCATGCATGTGTTATTTTTTCACTTGTAATTCTCTTCCCTGTGTTTCACTCCCCTCTTGTATCTCTGCCCCCCTGTCTCTAACTTAGTTACATTCTCCACCTGCTCGCACGGGGACAGAGAGATGTAACCTTTCCTTCAGCAGTCGTGGGCCCAGCACTGCTTTCAAGGACAAAAAGGGGAGAGATTAAGAAATAATAAGCGAGCAGCACCCACAGAGACGTGCATGTTAGAGCAATCTGGGCATAATGTGCTTTTAATTTATAATTAAATTGTTCACAAACATTCCTAATTTGCATTCATTTAACCATCTTAATGTAAAACAGAACAATAATATTCGATCCTTCTGGCAAAAGACATTATAGTTCTCCTTTCTTCTTTCTATCCTCAACCCTTTCAACTCCCTAATTTGTTTTTACAATTGTAAAAACACGTAAGGTCAGCAATATATATATATATTTTTTTTTTTTTTAATTTCTCTTTTTTATGTGTCTTGTAGAGCAGGGTTTAACTCTTTCAAGTGTGGACACAAAATGTCCTATGTAGACATAAATCTAAGCCAGTGGAAGAGGTCATTGGAAATCAAGCAAATTCAAATCAAACCTTCTCTTGTGGTCCTCTCAGTCTTAGAAATCATTTTCCCTTCCTCCCCCCCCCCCCCCCCCGCCAGTAGTTTAAACTATTTCTTTATGGTTTAAAAATGTACATTTACCAACATTCATCTTTTGTGTGTGTGTGTGTGTGTGTGTGACAGAGAGGAGGACAGATAGGGACAGATAGACAGGAAGGGAGAGAAATGAGAAGCATCAACTCATAGCTGCAGCACCTTAGTTGCTCATTGATTGCTTTCTCATACGTGCCTTGACCAGGGGGCTACAGCAGACCAAGTGACCCCTTGCTCAAGCCAGCGACCTTGGGCTCAAGCTGGTAAGCCCATGCTCAAACCAGATGAGTTTGCGCTCAAACCAGTGACCTTGGGGATTTGAACCTGGGTCCTCTGCATCCCAGTCCGATGCTTTATCCACTGCGCCACCGCCAGGTCAGGCCAGCATTCATATTTAATTTTTATGATTATTAGTTACATAAAAACTTACTTTCATGTTTCTATATCTTCTTACGCTCATTTTAAAATCAATTATTGCATTGGAAGAGCGTTCCCCCCCCCCCATGTGTCTCACGGGGGTCTACTGGTGCTGAGCATTTGCCCAGAGCTGTTCCCGCTTGTATTTTCAAATGTTTGGTAGTATTTGAAATGAAATCACTCAATTCTTTTCAGTGGAAGTTTCATAAATATCACATGATTTTGTTTAGGCATCTATCATACTAAAGGAAGCATTGGAATTTAACTTGATTTTAGTGATCCATAGGCAATCATATTTTCAAAGTGTTTAGCGTAGTGATTATCTCTCTTACCCATATTTGGTAACCGATTTGCTGTCTTGACATTCCCACACCACTCATGGCTCAATGTTACTGACACTCTTTGGCGTGGCACAGTGTACGAGGTCCAGGATGTCAGGGTGGCCCGCATTCCATGGCGATCTTAGAAGCCTTCTTTATTTATTTCTTTGACTATTAGTTCTGACCATTATATTTACATTTTCTTGTTCTTCCTCAATCATAACTTAGACGTCTCTGGTTAATTTCCTCGGCATACTCGCTTCTCTCATAGGTTTTCATTCCTATTTTTCTTATGGATTCTGGAAATGCTCTTGTAAATTTATTTTATTTATTGTTAATTTGACTTTCTTCTATTTAAATCTGCTTCTTACTCTTCCCAGAGACCGTGTTATTGGGCAATTACTTCCCACTGAATTTCATACTGTTTTTATCTGGGCCTGTCCTTGCTTAACAGAACCAAAGCTTTCTGTTATATGGCTGAGAATCAGAAACAAATGTGCTCTACATTTTCTTTTCTGTGTGTGGGTCACACGCTAAATTCATTTCAGGGGAGGCTTCTGATGTATCAGTTGACATTTTTTATTAACTCCTATTAGAACTTGACTTGTTAATATTCATTTGTGCCGTGAGCATGGCTGATGCATCTTATTTCAAAGTCCTTCCCCCAGAACCTACTGGAAGGGGAGGGCATGGTTCACACTGGGCTTTGGGGGAGAGAAAGGATGTGGGTGTTCGATTCCCATCCCGTGGTGGCTTCCTGGCCTCTGGCAGGAGCCTCCAGGTGACTGGAAACCAGCGGGGAGAACATCACGGAAAGCAGCTGGCCTTTAGCCAACCAATGCCAGTGTCCTTAGTAATTTTGCATGCCTCTTCAAACTGTGACCCCTTGCTCAAGCCAGCGGCCATGGTGTCATGTCCATGATCCCATGTTCAAGCCGGTGAGCCCGTGCTCAAGCTGGTGACCTCAGGGTTTTGAACCTGGGTCCTCTGCAGCCCAGTCCCACGCTCTAGCCACTGCACCACTGCCTGGTCAGGCCGTAATAGGCATTTTATAAGCATCTTCATATCAGGTTTCTAATGCTTGTTTTGCAATAGTTATTATTCCTCCTGTTTCACTGGTGAGGGACGTGGAGGAGATACGTATATGATTGTTCGGGGGTAGCTGAGCCTGTCGGTGAGACCGGAAGGTGAGCTGGGTGTTTCTGAGTCTCAAGGCCATGATTTCCCTAAGGTCATCTAACAGCGTATCTGGGGTGTCACAGGCTGTCCTTCAGATCCGAAGGAAGCTAGAACTTCTGTCTGAAGTGTTTTATATCTCGAGTATCCAGGATACGTATCCAGAGACAGCAGTGGAAACTTTGAGAGTGGGATCTGTTCTCGGTGAAGCCAGGAGAGTCATCAATGCCCCTCACTTCACACGTCCCCCGAAGGCCACTCCAACGGTCGGGACAACGGCTAGGCAGCTCCTTCAGGGTGGTACCGGGCCGAGGTCCCGGCAGAAGCTCCCTCTCATGCCCGGTTCGCTAGGGTGGGTCTCCGAAAAGGCCAGGACAGTGTGAGTGGGGCTCAGTCCCAGTGGAGCTAGCTGCGCAGGGCACACAAGGGAAAGAGAAAACGAGGGCACGGGTGGGGACTGGGCAGAGTGGGAATCCTCGGGACCTCGGCGAAAGGCCCTTGGCAGTGTGTTCCTGACACGGCAGGACGAGGAAGGGGCCGCCAGCCACATGCCACTGACCGGAGCAAGACGTGAGAGCCAGGAGGAAGAGGGAGACCAAAACCAGACAGATACCGGCAGAACTCGGAGGAGTTCAGGACTCCCATGCCACAGGGGAGGGGTGTCCTCACGGAGGTCCAGGAGCCACGCCCCGGTCATCCAGGGGATGACTGCCGGAGCAGGGTGGGACCGGAGCGAGGCCAGCAGTGGCCTGGCACAGCCAATGTCCCTGTCCGTGTCACATTTGCTCTTAGCTTCCCCGCTTGGTTTCACGCCAGCCAAGAAGCTAATCAAAACAGAGATGCCAACAGCTTCATTTTTCTGAATGGCTTTTATCCAATTTAATTCTTTTCTAATATGTTTTACTTTGACTAAATATATATAACCATTGCTAATTCACCAGTTTCACAGTGTAATGAACTCTTCCAGAGGAAATATAGACATTCATGAACTAGACCCTCATCCAGCCCTTCCCGCTCCAGCGCAGCCCCTAGAGAGCCAGTGCCATCTGTTGAACTATGGCATGCACACCGCCACGTTAAACAAGGAGAATTGGAGGCCGCGGTGATAAAGCTCCTTTTCTGTTCGTTCGTCTGTTTCCAGTCGCCTGTAGGACTTTTTCAGTGGGCTTTCTTTCTTCTCTGTGCATGAAAATTCAAGAACGACCTCTGACATTTCTGTTCATTCATAGGCAATACAATTCCCTTTTCTCAGTTCTTCTTATAGAATATGTATAAATTCTGTGTTTAAAATTCTCAGCCTTGAGAATTCCTATTTGCAGGCAGTGATGTGGAGCTTGAAAGAACATCACCTCCACCTTTGCATAAAGATAAAAGCCCCAAACCTGCAAATATTAGCAACTTGCAACTATTAGAAAACTGAGTTCTTAGGGGCACCAATCAATCTGAAATCTGAAAGAAGGCAAATGCTTGCAGAGAGACACAGACCAGATGTTCTGGTCTGCCAGTATTTTTTATGTATATGTACATTTCATATGTATATATGATCTGTGTATGTGTATATTAATGTTATATGTATATATCTAATATGTACATATAGCCACATGATATATAACACATGTTATATATACACATATAAATGTTATATATGTTATATATGCATACATTCTTACATAGATACATATATGTTGCATAGATTGAAATATGCATGATATATATACATACATATAGAATTTAATTTATATAATACATTTATGTATACATTTAGATATTTATTATGTTTATGTATTATAAATTTAGTAGATTTAGTATACACATTTAGTACATTTATGTATAAATTTGTGTTTTATACTGTCATTATTACTCATTATATATTTAATGCTAACCTTCACTTTTGTCATTTTCTTTCATTCAAATATAAATTGAAAGCAGCCAAGAAGAATTCAACTATTCAAACACCTGTTCACAAAAATTACTTTGCAATATTAACTTTCCTCTTCTTGCCAATAGCATAGGGAGGTGGGTGTCTGTTCTGTCATTTATAATCCAGTGTGTTTAAGAAAGAGAAATAGAGATCCCCTGGAGACACAATCAGTAATGAAGACTCTGACATGTTTCATGTGTCGGTTTCATTATTTTGTCAAGAGCATTATTCTAAAACAATGCAATCCTTAAGGAAATGTCTTGCCTCTTTTAAGAGAGTAGATTCTGAGGCTGAAGAACATACAGAAAAGGAGTCCTAGTTTATTTTTATATTAAGAAGCAGTTGTTTCTTTTTCTTATCTTAAACCCTCACACATAAAAGGATGCGTTTAAATAAGTATTTGGCCATTTTTCTTAAGGGGGATTTCCATATTTACACTACTGTTCCATTTATTCTTCCTCTTCTTTATACGAGAATGAAATGAACTAGAAGTAATTCAAAGAAAAGAAATTTTCCCATTACATTTTTAATTCTATTTTTTAAAAGTATTATCCCTGCTTGCATATCAAGTTAGATACTCCCACGCTTACTTCTTGTGAGTAATTAGAAATCTGTTCTGGACTGTGTATGGGCCAGGATGTAGGGAAGTGGCTGGGAATTAAACTGTGGTCCTGAGACAAGTCTTTGGTGCGGACTTCGGAACACCAAGTCCTGCGGGGGCAGAACGCTGCCCCAGCAAAGCACTGATAAGATTGTTTAAAGGAAGCAGCTGATCCCTATGGCCTTTTCCCCATTCCTGAAAGCTATTAATTATCCTTCTCTGCATCTGAATCCATTCTAGGCTAATTTGCCCCAGGCTCTGCTAATTTGCTTGATGAGCAAAGACACGAATAAATATAATGAGGTTGCAGAGATCTGGGCTCTCAGTCCTAGAGGCTGGGAGTCCCCTGTACCCATCTTTTCTCTATGTTGTGTCTTGTGTGTATTTTTTCTTAAGTCCTGCAGCGCTTTCCTTTCATGCACACCCATTGCTGAGCTGGTCTCAGCACCAGGAGTCACTAATTCAATGGGGGAGAAGAAATGGGGGAGTGAAGGAATTGTCGGTCTCCTCCGCTTTGGTGGAATTCCAAGATAGATGGAGAGGGTCGGACTGGAAAGAGCACTCTATATTTAATTAATAACAAGTTGCTCTTTGAAGGTGTTGGTCAAATAAGTTTGTAAATATGATATATATGTTTACTCGCTTATAGTCTGCACTGAGTGTGGGGGACAGGCTGTAAGCAGGCAGGGTCGTTATAGCATAAGGCTTAGTTTTAAGATAAGCTTTTCCCCACACCCTTGACTGTTGCATGATGTGGGATGGTACACTCTCATGAGGAATCCCATTATGCCTCAGATAAGTGACTTTGTATCAGAGACTTCCTTGTTTGTATATTGGATTAAAGGTTTTGATTTCTATACTATAAAACGGGGCAGAGGAGCCCATGCTAGAGGAGAACAAGAGAAAGGCCACGTGGAGGAGAGAAGAAGCAGCCAAGATGGCGGAGTGCTGAAGGAGAAGCCAGTTTGTGCAGAGAGAAGGAGATGAGGAACAGAGGTGAATAAGGCTGGTGAGGTAGAAACTTTTGATTCTAGGAAACTCGGATCAGTCAGTGGCTTTGGGACCCCTGAATGGAAAAGGAAGTGTTTTTCCCACTGTGTGTATTTCTTGCCTGCCAGGTGCAAGCTAGGATTAAAGCTAATGGCCCACCAGTTCTTGGCTCTGTTGTTTCATTACCGTCTGTCCGAATCAAATGCAAACCTGCATGGGCCAGGCGGCTATGATGGTGGCCATGGCTACTGGATTTACAGTAGAAAATTGTTTTTTTCTAAGAAACACTGAGCCTTTATTATAAGGCTGCAGAAAGCTCATTAGGCAAGATATTCTTAGAATCTCTTTTTAGTTTATATCAATTAACTGTTTGCATGCAGCCTTACTTTTTTTTTTTTTTTTTTTTTTTGTAGCAATTAACTTTGGGAAAATTCCCTGTTAAATTATCTTTGGATAATATTCACAAAACTCTCAGCAATTGATTTTCCTATAACTAAGTCTTTGTTATTTCTTTGGCCCTGTGGTGGTGTTGTTACAAAATATTTTTTTTCCAGGTAAGAAGGCCAATTTCCCATTGTTGTTGAAGTAAGAGACGAGGAGGAGGGATTACAAGGCTTTATACAACATTCGCATTCCCTTTCTTATTTTTCTTCCTACATCCATCCAGTATTGGAGGATCTATTCAGGGCTAAATGCTGTGTTATAGTGGACAGATTATTTTTTCTATATAGGTTCCATCAGGATCTGAAACGAGTCGGAGAGCTCAGAAACAAAGAACTACACATTATGCCGTAGTTCATGATCCATCGTTCCCTTGGGGAGAGGTCAGATTGTATCTTCATCAGCCTCCCACGTTGTAAGTTACTGATAAGAGCAGCCTTGCTTGGATTTGTGCACCTACTGCCCACAAGGTTTTATTGGGGTGTGTGTTGGAAAATCTTATTACTTTTTAAGTGATCTAATGATAAGGAAAAAATGAGTGCTGATCATTGTTGCTCATTATTAGTGTCTCGCTTTGACTGTATAGTACTTCCTTACTGCACCCTGGACTACATGCCAGGTAGTTAGGAATTCATTATTCCTGCTTTGCAAGCGAGGAAACTGAGACCCCGTGAGTTCAGCGCTTTCCTGAGAACACGCAGCTTAGAGGGGGTTAGAATGGGGGGCTGTGCCCTCCCCCTGTCTTAGTTAGCCCCAGTGAAGGGCGTTCAAGCAGGTTTACCCTAATGCAGTTCTTAGAACACAAAAGGATATTCTCATCAAAGACCTACTTATCTGCATAATTCCAAAAATTGCAACATTGAAACAGATGGTATAACTCTATAACAGAAGTAATGTTCTCTTTACTTGTCAATTTGTAATTAGGACAAAGACTAAATAAATTGTTCATAAACACACCTTTAGAAGACTCACCGTGTGATTATATTTTTTTCTGCTCTAATATCGGGGCACTGAAAGGTTTTCCTGTGGCACATGTGTGAGTTCTGTAATTTGTCATAAGTTGTTCCTTATTCCTGTTCAGAGTCTTAGTTTTTTTTGATTCTGGAGAGAATGAGAGTTGTCTTCATACTGACCCCAAGAATATTGTCTTTCCTTTCCCTGAAGAGCGGGTAGCTCATGTCACAGTAGTCACTGAAAGAGGACATGGCAGGAAGACAGAATGGCTGTTTCACCACGGCTAATGAAATCGGTGTGGGGGCCCTGGAGGGCCGTGAGGCGCAGACATTCTCTAGTCGCTGATGACTTGCTTCATGAAAATGTCATATAGGAAATTGAGCTCCCTAAAAGCTAAATTCCTTGACATGTTCATGAAGGTCAAGAAGTTTCTTAGCCATATTTCCAGCCAACTCTGACTTACTGTTTTGTGACTCTTTTACTCAAGTTGGCAACATTACTGTTTCTGGATATACAACATCAAATGCTTAAGGATTGAGTGTGTCCACGCAGCGACTTGAAAGGTAGTAAGGAATCCTGATTCCTTGGCCTATGTAGGACAACATATTTAAGACTATGTGTAACAGCCTTTCTGGAAATTCTGGGGTTTGCTAAAACCATCAAAACTATATTGACTAATATTTATATTTTTGGGTAGAGTATTCTTGATAATAATAGCCTTCAACGTATGATTCAAAGGACATGTATTAGTAGTCATTGTTTCCAAGATTTTGCACTGTTTAAAGATTGATCTTGTCTGCCTCAAATGAGCTGGAGAAATTTATGAATGTGAGTCTTCTCCAAACCTTCACAAATATTATATATCACACCGCTCTGTAAGAACTGTGAAGTTCATAGTCTACGTGAAACAACCATCCCACAGAACTGCATACACGTCTTCTCCTTCTAAACCAGCAAGAGAGAATGATTCTGTCTTGCTGTTCAGGCCACAGTGTTAGACATGGCCCGTGTATACTGAGTCAAGAACATCTAGAAAATGAGAAAGACTCATTGTTACAGCGAGAGCACCTTTTACTGAAATGATGCATTATGTAAAGACAGGTTCTTGCAGTTACAACTGGGGACACAAAACATGCGTGATAGCAGACAAATGCAAATTCAAGTCAGTGACTATGTGATGGGGTCTCTTCAGGATGGTTGGATGAATATGAAACCCAACTGAGGACACTAATAAGGCTTTTGATGATCTGCACTGCCGTGTTTACAGAGGCGCTGTTTTTTTCCTGAGAACTCTGAGAAGGTAGCTGTTTGATTTCTATCATCTAGGATTTAACAACAAATAAATGGTTTGCAAATGTTTCAAGTGTTTGCTTGGCTAAGGGGAAACATAAACTCATTGTTCTTTTACAGGGATTCACTACTAGAGCTCTTTTTTGTTTTTTGTTTTTTGTCATGTTTAGTTGTTTGTTATGTTGGGTTGGTATCTTATTTTCTAAGCTACAGAGTTGAAGTGTAGTTAGCCTGAAGTATTAGTTGCAACAATAAAGCATTGTTTTCTCCAAGGCCAGTCTTGCTCTGAAGATAATTCCAAGCAGTGTCTACAGAGAAACATCGTCATTTCAAGAGTGCTATTTTGTGAGTGTATTAAGGTTAAAGATCCCAAACATAGCTGTTAAAAATAAAAGTATAAAACTTTCACTTGTGAAAAAGTCATTTTATACCCATATAATCTGTTCTTGTGTGGAAAGCCAAGTTAAAGAAAGAAAAACCAACTTTTGTAAATCAACAAATTATACTTGATTTCAGAATAGAAATTTTCTCAACCCATCAGCCAAAATTCTAAGAAAATATTGAAATCCTCTTTGGAATTTGGAATATGTCTTCAACTTTAAGCCAGCCCACCACTTGCAATGCTAATCTGTAAACAGATGCTATAAATCTAACAGTGTAGACATTGAGAGACTTGGAAATTATTTTATAGAGTTAAAAGTAATATCGTTAACAGAAATTACATATTTTGGGGAAACATGTATGTTCGTTTTAAGTATAAAAATTGATTTACTTTCTTTACAATGTTTTTAAAATGGGATTCAATAAAAATTGCATTAAAACTTGTTCTATCACATATACTTACTCTTTCCATTGTGTTGAAATCTTTACTCATATTTGTTATATATCAGTAGAAATGAATGCTATAATATGGGCTTTGGATTCTGTTCTATTGTTTGCTATTTTGTGTAAGAAAATTAAAGACTGTGCAATGCTTCCCCCGGAGTGCGTGCCCACTGTTCTGCTAACAGCGTTACCTGCGGACTCAGGAACGAACAGTGGGGGCCAGAGGGTGTGTTCACTCTTGATATCCAGGCGCATTTAGTGATGCTTGTGTCCCAGCTGTAAATCAAACAGCCCCCTGGTGGGCATGCTGGTTGGATCCCGGTCGGGCGCATGCGGGAGTCTGTCTAATTGTCTCCCCGTTTCCAACTTCAGAAAAATAAATAAAATAAATTAAAAAAAAAGAGGTGTGTGGACGTGAGATGCATTTTAGAGGAAGAGTTGATAGGACTCGATGGCTGGGGTGTGAGGATGAATGTGAAAAGATGTTCTAGGACCCGAGAGAGGACTGCATACCATGAGGAGGGATAGGGGAATCCTGCCCAATTCTGTCAGAGGTTAGGAAACAAGGACAGAAAGGGACACATTCCCACAGCATTTGGCAACAGGTGAAGCAGTGGTGATGAGCTCAAGTCAGAGAGGACTCCAGATGCACGCCCACATGGCTCAGGTTATTTAGTGACCCAACCAAAGACACAATCAGGCAGCCAGCAGTCATTAATTAGAACTCTTGAGGTGCACACATATAAGAATATTAAAGAGTATCCAATGCATAACCCAACATGGACGTTCTTAAAGCCCCTGTTTCCAACACCCCCCACCCCTGAGCATTCTCACACCCTCCAGACTCTCCCTTCTGCTGCACACTGTCTCAACGTCTCTGTCTCCATTCTCTTTTTAGTTTCATAGAAAAGTTTTTAAAAAAATCTCTGGGTAGGTATTGAATTTTTTTTGGTCAGTTGCTTTTGTTCAATTTACTTTTTTTTTTATTCACTTTTGAAAAAACAGAATATAACTCTTACTCTTTGTTTTATATTCACATTTTCTGCAATAAAGGAAGGCTTGGGATCTCTCTGAGCAAACAGTACTATTATAGTCATTCCAGATATTTCTTTGATATTTCCTTCCTATGTTTATATATATATATATATATCTGTATATACACTGCTTGCAAAAATGAGGAGACCAGGGGACATGCAGAGACTCCAGTACTTTCAGCCTTTTGTACAGTGCATTTTCACCAGTGAAATCAAAGTTGGGTTTGCATCTCATTCGCATAATCCAGCAACTTTCTTTGACTTGTCAGATTGCTTTTCTGATGTTCTTGTTTAATAAAACAAAATCAAATGCTTCTTGTTTTAATCTCTTCATATTCATTTTGAAATATCCCCTAATTTTTGTAAGCAGTATATGTGTGTATGTGTGTGTGTGTATGTATGTATATATATATATATATATATATATATATATATATTTTTTTTTTTTTTACTTTTCTCACCAAAAGATTGGGACTTAGGCTGGCAGGAGGAGGCCTTCTCTATGCTGGAATGAGAACCTGAGGGCACAGAGACAACATTCACTTTAGTACAGCAGTTCTCAACCTGTGGGTCGTGACCCCGGCAGGGGTCAAACGACCAAAACATAAATATGTATTTTCCGATGGCTTTAGGCGACCCCCTGTGTTTTGGTCGTTCAACCCCCACTGGGGTCGCGACCCAGAGGTTGAGAACCGCTGCTTTAGTACATGGGAAGACCGGCCATAAATGGCTACTAATTCATAAATATTATTTCTTGTCATATGACAATGGTAGAGATTTAGCCAACTCGGGAAACCCGGCTAACCAGAGTGATCCAAGGCAAACTGGATCACTCCAAAGAGCCAATATGTTGCCAAATTCTAGGGGAGGGGAGAGATACGTGATCTCTCCTTGTATCTCATCCCGATTGCGTGCACAGAACAGCTGGTTGCAGAACACTTGTGCGGTTCTTAGCCTGGGGGCCCAGTGACAGCTTAGGCTGCTTAAGAAGAAACAAAATAACAGTGTGGGAAACAACCTCTTGGCAAAGTACAGCCTGACAAGTAAGAGGAGTGTGTTTAGAGGGTGCTTGCATGGACTTAAAAGTTAGAAATACAGTATTTGAAATACATTCAAAACCCAAAGGCACCCTGGAATTTGTTTTTGCTTTTAGGCATGTGCTCAGAATTGTGGAAATTCTCAGAGGCCATGGAGGGCCACACCCGCTTGGGATGTGATCTACCACGGCTCATCCAGAGCGTTGCAGACCACTGGCCTCTGGGGACCCACCAGCTACCAAAAGTAGGACAGCGCAGATTCTCACCTGGGATTGAGAACCAAACACAAAGCACAGAGTACCTGGATGCGTTAAGATTTGGTTCCTGACATCTCTGCAAAGCAGCAGGTGTTGGTGGGGGCTGCACGGAAGGAGTGTGCGTAGACACCTGTGCTCTATGCATGTTACTGTTTGTCTTTATACCATTGACCTGGAGTCGGAACGGTGGGCTTTCCCAGAGGCATTTCCCAAAACAACTTGGCCTTCAAAATTATACATTCTGTATGATCACATGCTCTTGCCAAAAATATCGGTGTACTCTATAAAATCCATCAAACCAATTCAGTAACAAGAATGTCTTTCTCTAGTTTGTTTTTCCCCTAAAAAAACACAGGTTGAGTTTACTGAGAGAGTTCTTTGAAGCCATGTGTAAAATTATGTCAGCTACAAAATGTATTAGGTATATTTTATGATTCCATAAATGCAAGATTTTTTATTCAAAATATATTTTAAATCCGGGAAATCATTTGTTTACAACATGACTAGCATAAGGTCATTATAAGATAAGGGAATGCCTCCTAGAGGATTGGTATAAGTGTTCATAGAACATTATAACCTTCCATTTTAAAAGGGGAGACCTAAGATGTAAATAAGCAACATGATTTATGAAAGAGCAGAATGTAAGTAAACTGAAATCTACATCTTTTCTGAACACCCAAACCTATGCTTTTAAAGACATACAGTGTTGCCATGTCAAGCTGTTGTTTCTATGTGATGTCAGCATGTTGGCTAAGCCCCTGGAGGGTTTCTAAGGCTCCCCTCCTCCTCCTGAACGTTCCTCCCAGGCTGCTGCACGATTGCTCTCCGCAGCCCAGTGTGCCGAGTTCATTCTCTCTCCCCCACGTCTGGGTTCTCAACCCTGAACGTATTTGTCTCTACTCCCGCCTCCACACGCTTCTCCTCGGCACATCCGTTGGTGACTGGTCTCATCTTTCTCCCAGGGGTCTTTGATTTGTGGCTCGCTCTATGGCATCATTGCTTCTCTCGGTTTGGGGACCCCCGGTTCAGCCCAAAATAAGCTCCTATGGGGTCCGGATAAACCGCCAAACCTGCAGACTGAGAACACTCATGGTAGCGGCAAGGGGCTGTTGAATGACAGTCTTAACGGGCTCCCCCCACCACCATGATCATGCGGGGATTTCTTTTTGATAACTGACTTATTTTTTCCCACTCCAAAGGAAGCTCCTTTAGGGCAGGGCCGTCACCTGCATTTCTCGCTGCTGTGTTCTCGGTTATTAGGGCGGGGCCCGGCACAGGGTCGGTGTACAGTGAAGTATCAGTTAGTGTAAATGTGCAGGTGCTGCGGTCTCCACTACGCGCTCACTGGTAGGCGGAGAGAAGTGAAGTGACTCGTTTGAGTTCACCAAGCAGAGTCGGGACGAGAGGTCATGTGTCCCAGGTCATTTGTGGAGCAACTGCTGTGTCCTTCGAGAGACCCTTCCAGTGCGAGGGACCCGGCGTTCAGTGGACAACAGCTCCTTTCCCACAGAGCTGGCACAAGCATCAGGGAGATAAATGTGTAAGCCAGACACAGGCAGCCCCAGAACGAAGGGCGTGCGTTGTAAGGGGGGCGTGCTGGGGCATCTCTCTTCCTAGACTGCCCGACTGGTGCACCTGTCACCCCTGTCAGCCAGTTCATTGTTTTTCATTTTTCTTTTGAAATGGAAAATTACGAATACAAGGATTCAGTTTAAGAGCTTCAAAGGAAATGCCAGAACAGCTTGTGTTTAGTTGACCTCGTGGATAAAAATCCAAATTTACACGAATGAAAGTTAAAAGTGGTCATTAAGGAACCTTACCAAAAAATATGTATTCGTGTGTTCAAAGGATTTATTTAGAAGGCATTTTGAACGGAGAACCGGATTCATTTTTGTCCTACAGAGATGATGTGCATGTTGGACCGCTATCCTGTGAACGGGAAGCCGTGCCTTCTTACACACCGCTCAGTTCACACACACACACACACACACACACACACACACACACACACAAAATTACCTGCGTGAAGCGTGTTCTACAAAATGATGGGTAATTAGCTGAAAACTATTAATCCTCAAGTTAAAAAGAACCGCAGGAAGAGCGACTAGCTAGTCCTTTTAAAAGGTTTAAAAAATTTAGCAACATATTCAAGGTGACAAACTGCTACTTAATTGGGGATCATTGAAGGGAAAGGAATATAGAACCCTAATCTCTGTCCCTTTGTTTTTACTGTGGGACTTTAGACCGTGGGTGATGCAGTGCCTGTCACATCAGTGGGCGGGACATTTTAGTGGGAGCCACAGTAAACATTGCTGCGGAAAGCTGAGGAAGCCGTGTCTGCGAAGGCTTTGATTTGGTGTTGTGCTGTGTCTTGCATTGTTTTGTGTTTTGGCTGAATGAGTGTAAGGATACCCATGTCTTCCTTCTCGGGGACATAATGTTCAGGTGGCGCCAGCTCCAGATCCGTCCTGTCCTCCTCTGCACATTGTTCAGATTCAACTCTGTGTCTTTCATGTGCTAGCGGCTTACTTATCAGAATTACTTATTGGCTTACTTATCAGGGCTGCACTGAAAAAACAAACCCGCTAATGCTCACACTCATGGAGAAATAATATTTTCATGTTTTTAGGAATCACATTAAACTCTGATCATGGTGGACCTTCCAGAGGGGCTTAGCTGACCTGCTTCCCCTTGTCCTTCCTGGAGGTCGCAGTGAGGCACTGATTGGGGCCAGTGGGGGCGAGCACGACCCCTGGAACTCAGTGCTCCGCGGCTTCCGAGGCCAGACCCCGGTTATGTGAGGCTGGACAGTGGCACATTATTTGTCCAGGGTCCCCCGGGACATGTAACAGGGAGACGGAGCGAGGGGAGGGAGCAGCCGTTGCTAGCTCAGTCATTTCCCCTGAAGTCCCTCCGCTCGCTCCCTGCCCAGGTGGGCACGCAGAGCTGAGGGTCTCCATCCAGAGACAGAAAAGAATCCCTGGTTTTCAGGAAAGGCCGGGAAGGATCATGTATATGTGAAAAAGTTCACATATTTACACCATGATCATGCGGGGATTTCTTTTTGATAACTGACTTATTTTTTCCCACCCCAAAGGAAGCTCCTTCTAGTTTTTTTACTAAAAAGTAAAAAATTCAGAAGTTCAAAAAGAAGAAGTTAGACTATGATCTTGAGCGTTATGTTTCCACGAACATTGTATTGTGTAAATATGTGAACTTTTTCCAAATAAAAAACAATTTAGTGTGTAGCACATTCTGTGAAACCAGAATATACAATTGCAAAACAAACAAACAAATGAACAAGCAAACCCTTTAGTTATTTAAGATGTCCTATATCACCCTTCATAAAAGTCTACACAGAATCTCGTAAATGGGCTGTTGAGTGAATACTAAAACTAAAACACTGCCCTGTGCAGCCGGGGCAAAGCATTGGTGGACTCTGGGAAGAGTTTCCTTCCCGGCCTTTCCTGAAAACCAGGGATTCCTTTCTGTCTCTGGATGGAGACCCTCAGCTCTGCGTGCCCACCCGGGCAGGGAGCGAGTGGAGGGACTTCAGGGGAAATGACTGAGCTAGCAACGGCTGCTCCCTCCCTTCACTCCGTCTCCCTGTCACATGTCCCGGGGGACCCTGGACAAATAATGTGCCACTGTCCAGCCTCACATAACCGGGGTCTGGCCTCGGAAGCCGTGGAGCACTGAGTTCCAGGGGTCGTGCTCGCCCCCACTGGCCCCAATCAGTGCCTCACTGCGACCTCCAGGAAGGACAAGGGGAAGCAGGTCAGCTAAGCCCCTCTGGAAGGTCCACCCTCGATGTCACGTGCTTACCTGCTTTGTTACTTGGCGTAATAATAACAATTCCTTAATATCATAGACGTGACCAGTAATCATCTTTGTGTCCGTTTCCTCCCCTCACATCCGTCTGCAGAGAAGCTCAGCAGTCATACCCTGTAAGTGAGCCCCGCCCACCCTCTTGCTCCTGCCTCTCTTCTGTATAGCTGTGTCTCACACGCAGCTCATCAGCAAATGGCCTAGGCGGAGGACCGGGACTTCTGTCCTTTTATGAGTGGAATGTGGGCTGTTGATAACTTAGCAAACAGACCTTATCAATTTGACCTAAAAAAGAATCTGTAACTATAGGACAGGAACTTCTCTGCTGACCGGCTTTATATACGGTTTTAGAAGCATGAGCGACAATTATTTCTTTTGTGTTCAGAAGGTCCTGCAGAATCTGATATTCACAGCTGCTAGGCATCAATTAGGTTGAGAAACCTTCTCATCAAAAAAAAAAAAAGTAACTGATTCCAGATTATTGCCAGGTCATGCGTCTGCAGTGCCGGAGAGGACTCCAGTATAAGTGCTACGAAAGTAGCTGTGACCCAGGTAGGCTCTAAGGTTTCACCAGGCCACGCCAGACTCCTGTCTGCCGATACTGCTTGATAGCATCTAGGAATTCCTGGTCGTGGAGCAGCTCCAATTCCCCCCCCTCCTCATAATGACTCTACTGAAGCCGACAACCGACAGAGAAATGACCAGATTGAAACTAATACGTGTTTGCTTGCTGAGAAACTCAAATCAAAACTCCTATGGACAACATAAATAAAATCGAGACCATGCATTACAACACGAGACCTCCATCTGCGTGTGGTTTTATGAACGGCTCTGGACTAAATTAAGAAGTAACGTGTGTGTAGAGAGCCTGGTGCCAAGGAAGAAAATCCTTCGGAGAGCAAGTCCTTGTTAGTATTATTTTAATTGCGTTTCTTGTAGTATCGTTCTTTGAACACTGGTTCAAATTCTAGGAGGAACAATTATATGTATGAGAAAGTCATCTTAGCCACTTAAAAAGGAGGAAGGTCACGATGACAAATAACGAAAGGGGGGAGTATTTACAGCCCTCTTTTGTATTACAATAAAAATACTTGTCAATAATTTCAAGCATGAGGTCATTTTGGGACGACTCATCTCTGTCCAACTGTGTGTGTGGCATGTTGGTTATACAAAGGACGTGTTGCTGCAAAATAGATTAAATGTGCTTATGATGATCAATATAATTTAAAACATCGTATCTTTGAAAACTTTAAAATAAGCATGGATTTAAACAAAAGCATTGCCAGGAAGACCTTGCATGCATGCTGTTTTCCTTCTGCTCGGTCTGTGTCCTGTGCTCTTAGGAGGAGAGACCTGCTTCTCCATTTTCAGTCCCTCTGCTGTTCCCCAGCCATGTCCAGGCACTGCCATTACCAGCTCCACACATGTGTGCCCAGCAGTGACATGTGTTTGCTGTGTTCTCACCCGCCCAGCCCTGGACACTCACAGTGATGCTTCAGCATCAGTTGGTACCTGTGTCCATCCACCTCTGCCAAGCAAGTGTTCTGTGTTTGTGAAATGAGCTGTTTCTAGCTTTCTATATAGCTTCTCTTCAGCTGTCTACCCACTGGATATGTTTGTGGTAAGCATATTCACCATAAGAACTATTCAGAAACCTCACTGAGCTGCTGTGAGTCCCTTGCTTTGAAGGCAGAGTAATAGTAAGAAAAATTAAAAGAAAGGACATAGCTGGATTTGGAAAAATGGGAATCAGAAAACTAAGTTGCTGTATGTGTGGGCAGATCAGTTTCCTTACATGAATCTTACAAGTCGCGTCTAACATGAGGAAAAGACAGCCTCTCAAGCCTTTTCCAAACTTAAGATGTTAGTTATTATTAATTTAACAAACATCTGTATGTACATATCATTATTATGAAATATAGATTTATAGATGAATAAGACATGGGCCTGCCTTCACTAAGTTTTGCACATAGCCAGATAGTTAGATAATAGACATAGCTCTGGGTATTGGTATAGATATATAAGTTTATCTTGTTTTGCCTTTTTCCTCCTTTGTTTCTCTTTCTTTCTCTCTCTCTCTCTCTCTCTCTTTTCTTTCTCTTCTGTGAGAGAAGGAGAGGCAGAGAGACAGACTCCTGCATGTACCCCCAACTGGGACCCACTCAGCAACCCCCATCTGGGACTGATGTTCTGCTTATCTGAGGCTGCTGTTCCATTGTTCAGCAACTGAGCTATTTTTAGCACCTAAGGTGAGGCCATGGAGCCATGTTCAGCACCCAGGGCCAACTTGCTCAAACCATTTGAGCCATGGCTATGGGAGAAGAAGGAGAGAGATAGAAAGATAAAAAGAGAGAAAGAGAGAAGGAGAGAGGTGGAGAAGCAAATGGTCACTTCTTCTGTGAGCCTTGACTGGGAATTGAACCTGGGACTTCCACAAGCCAAGCTGATGCTCTACTGCTGAGCCAACTAACCAGGGCTAGTTTTCTATTGAATATCTGTTCTCTTGTTTTCCTTTATTAAAGATAGGCATGACTGTATAAAGGGTGGCATTGCATCCTGATAAAATTTCTTATTCCCAAAGCCTCCTTGCTCCTAAATATCACTACATGCCATAAATCTGACTAATAAGATCTAAGTTGAAATCTACCAGATGAATTGTTTTTAAAACAAATTACTCCTCTATGTTAGAAAGTCCTAGGTCCATCCAGAAAATATCAGCATTTGGAATCCACTTTCAGGCTGGGGTAAATAGTCTCTGGATGGAGACAGAGCAGCTGTCTTGCACCCTTGAGCAGGAAGTTCGGTGAAGTCTTGAAGTCTATATATCAACAAGAAACAGTAAGTGTTTGGAGAGGCAGTCTGCCGTGGGGTGCTGCATGTTCTTGTTGGGTATTCCAAGAATGCAAAATCCTGACCACTCTTTCCCTGAGCCATCTCTCAAGGTTGCGACTGCCATGAGCAATCTTGAGAGGTGAGATATCATCTCTCCCCAGACCCAGAGCGGGCCTGTTCTTACTTGCTACAAAAGCAGCAAATACCCCAAGCTCAGGGTTCCTCTGCTATCCTGCAATCCCTTGCGTGCTCAAGCATCCGTGGGATTTGGAGGGTGTGGATGAACTGGCACCAACATGAAAAGCTCTGGCTACTACTTGGCTGTGAGTGATACGGTCCTTTGTCTCTGACTCAGGAGTTTCAAGTTTTCTATCGTCCTTTATAAAACAGTAACAAGCTAATTTTCTAGCTTGAAGGCGGGGTGAACTCTCAGAACCCTCACAGCTCTGGGCAATGACATCACTACTGAAATGTATATGTGGACATGTATGAGTCTATATGTAGAATTGCCTGTGCACATCCACACACATCCCGTATCTACTCTGTGGTGGAAGCTCTTGTAACATTGTGTTGGTGGTATACAACATTGGGCCGTTTATTTAAATTCCCTGTCCCTTAGTTTCTTCACCTGTACCTTGAAAACACCATGTCTAGATAACTCATAGATCTGTTCTAGAAATAAATGGCATAACAAATAAAACTTTCCCAGAACAATGTTTGGTATTTGGTAACTTTAACCATTCCACTTTATCTTTGATTTCTATTAGTATCTTTTAGAACCATCATTTTACAGAGATCATTTGCGCAAGATAGGTTTATGATCTTTCTATTAAACTATTGAAGAGCATAGGCTTTGGGGGAAATGAATGCCATAGGAAGTGTATACGCTGTATTTGTATATAAATATGACTCCATTTTAAAAGGAAAAGTTCACATTTTGCTTTTAGAGTACTCAGAACACTATTTTTAAAATTTTTAAGTAGGCTGACTATACAACAGATAATGTTCCCATAGTTTTCCTCCTATTTTTAAAACTGATCGCTTGTAAGGTTATTCAGACAGTACAGTATTGACAGAAATGCGGAGTTATGAAATAAATCTAAAGACAACAGCGGCCTCCAGTGGTGTGAAGATGGAAATAACAGGATGGAGATTGCTAAACCATGCAAAGGAAAATAAATGTCAATGTTTTTGCTGAAATGTTTGCTGCAGCCAAGGACATATAAAGTCTTTCATAGGAAGCATCCTCCCCCGAAAAATGACTCTGTACAGATTAGTACATTAATGGACACACTTTTTAATTCCAACAGAAACTAACATCTTCAGTACTACAGACTATAGACAACCTGTTTATAATTGCATGCAACCTGTTTATAATTAAATACATTCACAAGAATCCTCCTAACTTCGTGTTCAAACACATTTGTTTGGCAATGAGTTGAAACTTTCTCGTGAATACTAGTACCAAGATTTGAAAACTCACCTAAATTTTAGTCTACTAATACTTGTCCCAGAGGGAAACCCTTTCCTTTTGCCTACCCTGTGGCTGAGGTGACTACAATTGGCGGCTTAGGAACAGTTTGCCTTGGGACCATCAAGACCAATTTTCTTCACTCGCCTCTCTCTTGTTGTTGTGACAGGTAACCTCATATTTCACAAGGTCTCATCTTCACGGGTAGGGTGACCATGCAACAAACTTTACCTGGATCACTCCCGGGCTAAGCTGGTTATCTTGGTGTCATTATTATTGAGGTCTCGTTTTAGGTTTTGATAATACATGGTATGATCTTGCCACTCCTAAGGCTCTATAAATCACGTTTCTGGCCTTAGTCCTCACATCTCCCCAAGACTCCAATCCTCCTCCACTGCCTTCTCAATTAACAACGTTTGTAATTTGGGGATTTAACTGTATTGGATTATCTCCTACATATAGGTTTAAATTTTCTAGGTTTAATTTCTAAAATTCAGTATCACTAACTTCAAGGTTGCATTATGTGATTTCTAAGATATCCCTGATTCTATAATGAGATAATAATGTGATGATAGAACACTTTCTATTCATTTCATTTCAATCAAGCCACTGAGCAGTAATGTTTTACTGCACAGGGCGCTGCACCAAGCTTTGGCTCCAGAACCTCTAAAACCGGTCTTGGCACTTACTAGCTGTATGTCTTTCATTCACCATTTTACTTTTCTCTGTTTTTAGATCACATTAGGTTATTGTTTAGGTTCCTCCCAGTGCTAATTATTCCAGTATAAGAGAATTGACACTTCCAAATAACGAACCTGCAAACTACGTCGACATACATACAGAATCATGTGTATTCACTAGGTTTGAACAAACCAACATTTTTACCGAAGTCATTTTCTTTTCTTTGATAGCTTCCCAGAGCTAGCAACTGTGGCTGACAGCAATGTAAAAGCAATGCCAGGGAAATTGCTTGAGTGCCTTGTTATTGAGTCATTGTCATCCTTGGCTTGACTTTATTTGTCCTGCTAAGAGCCTCATTTTCTTTCCTGTTTTATAATACGTAAACCCTAATCCCTCTATTCCTGGTTTACTATCTTTACCTGATAAACGTTGCTCTTTACAATTTTTGCTGGTTCATGTTGGGACCCTGTGGTAAGGAAGAATTAGAGAAAGACAAACTCTGTATTAAATAAAGATGTTTGCCTTTGTCTTTAAGAATATTTGAGCCTTAAAAATCTGTGTATATTGTGGGTCTATAAACAAAGAGAAAGAAGTCCCTTCCAGTGCAGTGAAACTTTTATTTAAAAAAAATCTATTTATAATGGAAATACTAGAATAACTGGTATAACTGAACAAGTGTAAACAACACCCATTATCTATGTATTTTGTAGTAAAAGTACCCAGTGAGCTTCTTTTTGGGGTATAATGTTATTTGACAATGTATTCAAGGAGAGGAAAATAATATTGACCCTAACCTGGCTAATCTGGCTTGTTGATGGAGGTATTTTCTTTTTAAAAGGCAAATAACAGCACATAAAGATCATAGAGGAGAACAATGACTGTTCAATGCACAGTGAGCATTGTAGGTATCGCATGATTTTAGGCACGGGCAGGGAGCCTCTCACGTCTGTCTGTCTTGTCTTTCTTAGGTCCCTCAGAATGGAGACCTGAGTGTAAGGTGAAGCGCTGACCATTTATTCGGGGGTCATAAACCCAGACGAGTGACAATGGTGTAAAACAGAGAAAAAGGGCAACAGGCATAGAAAGATGAAATGCTGTACGATGGGACACGGGGCGTAAAGCATCCCCGGACTGGTCCCTCCCCCCAGGACCATCTCAGACACAGCAGGTGGCTGGCAGGCATGTCCACACAGCACAAGTACCTTTGCTAAGAGGGTTGGGACGTGGAACTGCTCCTCAGGGGGGTCCACAGGAGAGAGAAAGGACCTCAACAAGTTCATCTGTTCTCCTGTTTCCCACTGGTCAGGGTCAGGGTCACCCCATGGGGCACCAAGTCCTCACATTTCTGTACGGTGCATTATGCGGCCCCTGGAAACCTGCTCAGCTCCTCGCATCCTGAGCTTGTAAAGGTATATTTTACTGATGTCTGCAAGAAAGGGTGAGTCAGCTCGGATGCCGTGCCAAGTAAGAGAGAGAAAAAGGGAGTCGTTAGGAAATAAGCCTGAGAACACAACAGGTGTGAAAAGCAAGAAGAAACCTGACCAGGCGGTGGCGCAATGGATAGAGTGTCCGACTGGGATGTGGAGGACCCAAGTTCGAGACCCCGAGGTCGCCGACCTGAGCAAGGGGTCTCTTGCTCTGCTGTAGCCCCCCAGTCAAGACACATATGAGAAAGCAATCAATGAACAACTAGGGAGCTGCAGCAAAGGCCTGATGTTTCTCATCTCTTTCCCTTCCTGTCTGTCTGTCCCTATTTGTCCCTCTCTCTGTCTCTGTCTCTGTCAAAAAAAAGAAAAAGAAAGAAAGAAAATAGAGGAATTCTATGTACTTACATTTAGGCTCTGGGGTGGGTAAAATTAGGATAAAGGAAAGAGAGAAAACTCTTGGTAGGAAAACAGTATACGCAGAGTAGAAGAGAAAGAAGTGCACATGGAAGGTTTAAACAGACCGAGGTTTGGATGAAGCTACAACTGGCCAGAGGGTTTGGTGAAGAGTGTGAACAGAGTTGAGTGTCAGACAGAGCTACCTGCATTTGACTCAGGTCACAGGCTTTGCTAAGCCCTAAGCAGGCTGGGCACATGAGAGATCATAGCGTTCAAGGTAGCATGTGGAACCTCATTGAGGACTGAGAGCCTGGTTGCGGAAGAACACGAAATCGGAGGTGTTTTAGAAACTACCATTTGTTATCTGTACTATGTTAAGAACTTCCATGCATTGTCTCATTCAATTCTATACAACGAACATGTGGAGCAATTTTTTTTTAGGATCCCCTCCTAAAGATGAGGAAAGTAAGGCTCAGAACAGTTAAGTAACTTGCCTGAGGTCACACAGCTAATAACAATCCCATCCTGCATTCAAACCTAGACCAACTACAAAGTTGGTATTTTAACCACCACATCCCTGTCTAATTGTTTTTATGGGATACCATTTTTAGTTTAATAAAATCCAGATATGTATGACATAAAGTTTAAATATGAAATTCCCATTTTAGCCTAATTTCACTTAAGTTCCAAAGCCTGAGATCACTATATAATAAGCCCTCAAAACCTTCATATTCTAAAGTGAGTGAATAGACCACTTCCTCGGAACACTGTGAACCTACAGATTCATCAGCATCAGCCCATCACTGCCACTGCCCCCCCCCACACACACACACAGAAGGAACCACCACAAGTGAATTTAAAATTGAATTTTTAAGAGCCAGGACCCCCTTCCCTCTCCACTGTGGAGAGAGGGCATGGGTCCCTTCGCCCTAGGCTACGCCAGGTCAGGGCTTAGAGTGTGTGCTCCGGAATTCAGCAAGAGAGAGACCCAGGGAGGGTGGAACAAGGTTTGTCTGTAGACTGAGCACTTCAGCGGTGCTCTCTCTGACACATCGGTCAACAGAGAGTCAGAGAAAGGTTGTCCGTGGGTTGCAGATAGACATCTGAACCAGAGCACGCATGCTCGGATAGGGCACATTCAAACAGCCTTCCCGACAGGAGGGAGGCGCCTCAGCTGCAGGAGTATGAAGGTCAGCAGTGAGTGCTTCACGGGGCGGTCAAGGAGTTGTAAGTGGACAGGGGCAGGAGGCAGCAGAGCCCAAGCGGGAGGCTTAACAACAGGGGCCTTGGAGAAGCCAGTCAAAAGGCAGCTGTGGACCTCTGTCACCTCTGATGACAGTTCTGCGGTTCCTTCCACTCTTCCAGCCCGGAGAGGGAGTAACAGAGTGAAACGAAGGCAGAGACATTGTCAGCCACCGCCCCACAACCTCCCTACCCAAGGAGGCACGTTGGAGCCAGGCCTGTGGTGGGGCAGCAAGGAATGCTTTAAGTGGGCGGAGAACCTGAAGGTTTTAGAGCGGACGGCATTGGACCTAAGAATACTCAGACCTCCGCAGTTCACAGAGACCATATCCAAACGACTAGGGGGGAAGGGAGATTCCACCCGCGCCGGTGAGGGAGCAGACAGACAGAGAAGAAGGTGGCTTTGCACCAGCGCCCTCGGGACCAGTCCACTCTCTCCGATGTTTGTTCACTGTTACATTGTAGCTGCTTCTCCAGCACTTTTAAAAATCATAGTAACATATTATAAAACAATAATGCATCTTCAAAGAATAAGACTAACATGCACAGGAGTTTTGGCATTGTAATCCCACTCTGAAAGCTTATCTACTGTAATAATCCCCGGGCAGGGTGGGCACACCCAGGGAAGGTGGCAGTGGGCAATGTAGAATGGGAGAGGAGGCGGGGGTTCTGTGCGCATGCGGGGAGGGTTAACGGGTAGAGAAATCACTTTGTTGCAGCAGAAGGCATCATCCAGACTAGTAGTAGACTAGTAATAGACTGCTATAATGTATGGTGATATATGCTCAGATGTGAGCTTAGCATTCAAAACAATTGAATGAAAAGACAATTTTTTTTTCAAAATAGGTAATAATGCATTTTTAATAAAAGACGTTAAGGGAAAGAAGGTAAACATTTTATGCTCTAGGGAATTTTACAGTTTTCAGTGATCATTAAGTACTGGAACCATGAAGCCTAACCAGGTGGTGGCACAGTGGATAGAGCATCGGACTGAGACACAAGGGACCCAGATTCAAAACCCCAAGGTCGCCAGCTTGAGCATGGGGTCACTGGCTTGAGCGTGGGATCATAGACATGACCCCATGGTCGTTGACTTGAGCCCAAAGGCCATGGGCTTGAAGCCCAAGGTTTCGGGTTTGAGCCCAAGGACTCTGGCTTGAGCAAGGAGTCACTCACTTTGCTATAGCCCCTCCCCCCATAAAGGCACCTATGAGAAAGCCATCAATGAACAACTAAGGTGGTGCAATGAAGAACTGATGCTTCTCATCTCTCCCTTCCTGTTTGTCCCTATCTGTCCATCTTTCTATCTCTCTGTCTCTGTCACACACACACACACACACACACACACACACACACCAGAAAATACAGGAACTATGAAGAAAGTTCAGTCGTCTTTATAAATAAATGCAACTTAATTGATTTGTGCTATACCATCAGTTTTAAAACCTCTCAAGGGCAGGAATTGGGGTTCTATTCTTATTGCGTATGATTCCCGGACTTGCTAATTGCTGTGTTGTTTTGTGGTAACATATACGAATGTGTTCAGTTCATTCCTGCCTGTCTCTGGTCTGCACGCTCCTCAGCATCTCCAGTAACCTCTCCGCCATCTCATCCCCCGTTTGCTCCAGCCACACACAGGGACATGCTTACAGCGCCCGCCGGTTTCTGAGACATGACGGGTTCGCAGGAATGTGCTTGGTGTGACTGGACAAGACGGGTGAGGAACACATGAAGGAAAGTAGACAGGTACAGTCTGTGTATGTCTGCCTCTCCCATGCTGCGTGAGTGGCCGTTTTCACTTGAATTCTCAGCGTTCAGTTCATGTCCCTCTCGGGCTGTATGAGAAAAACGGACGTACATGCACAGCATCAGCTGGCCATCTGTCCTCAGTGGCTGTCTGTCCTCAGCGGCCGTCCTTTCTCCCTGTCACCTCTGCTCCCAACCCCTCTCTTTTTTCCAATCCAGTGAATTGAGGGGCCATGGGAATGTCGAGCAGAAGTTGAGAAAAGAGAGGATTTGATATGATGGGCTCTTTTTCAACTTGTATTCGTATCGCAGACACCATCTTTATGCTACCACTGTCTTTGTTTTCAGATTCTCACCATAGCATTCTCATTCTCTGATGTTTCCTGTATTATGGCTCTCAGCTGTGGTGTGGGCATTCAGTCTGGGTGTTCACAGGGAAGTCACTGTGGAGGGGACGGAGGCACGGAAGGGTCCCCAGGAAGGAAAAGAGCATGCGTACTGGTGGAAGGTTTCCATGCATTCTTAATGTTCAGATGCGGCCATAGCTTCATTCTTCTTCACTCCTGTCCTTCCTCTGGTTTATGAGAACTGTAGTAGCAAGAACAACAGTGTGCACACCCTCTTCTCATTGTTCTACAAGCACACTCGATTCTCACAGGGAAACTTCCAGGCAAATGGTTTTACTATTCCCATTTTACAGAGAAGAGAATTGAGGCACAGGACATGGAGATGATCACTCAAGCATCTAAGTAGAAAAATCTTCATGCCCTTACACTCTCCTAACACAACAGGTTTTTCCTTTTAGAACCTGCCTCCACCTGCTCAGAACAAGATTCAGAGAAAGGCCATCCATGGCAGGGTAGAGCGACTCCTCCCTCCCCCTGAGCAACCTTTGGGGCCTGAGAAAGGCCATCTACCTGATACTGAACAGACTCCTTTTAATGCATGAAATCCTATTTCTAGGCTCCTCGACTATAAAGATGAGTAAGAGGCGGTGCTTGTCCTGGGTGTCACTTTGTACACTCTGGGCTTTCTCAGTCATCCAAAGAAAAAGAAAAAGGCTGCAAACGATTTCTTGGAAACTGTCTTTTTCTGGTTAAAGTCTGCCACCATGTGGCTCTTTTGAGACACAACAAGTCCAGAAGTGATTTTTCTTTAGCATTTAGCTCTAGAAGGGTAGACAGCTGGGTATACATTAACAACGTGCATTTCCACCATCGGCAACCTAATCTAATCAATGTAGAGGGCCTGTTGGTGGTCATGGTATTATTATGCAGAGTGTTTCATATGAATTCTTTATTTGTTTCTCACTACCCACCTTTGAGGTGGGTACAGCTTATGTCTCTATGGTCTGCAGGTGCTATTCCCTTCACCCCCATTAGGGACAGGATTCATTCATGTCTAGACCAGCCTCTAATCTCAGTGAGCTGGTGTGTGGTGGTGGTGGGATTTAACCCACTTCTGTTTGAAACAAGATGTATCAGGGTCCGAGCTTTCTCTCCCCATGCCTTGAAGCCTCTAGCTACTTTTTAGTGAATTAACTATATTTGTCTTAACTATATTAAGTAACCAAAATATTGAAGCTTAACTTTGTACAAATTTGACATAACATTAACATATCATTCAAGAAAAGATAACTTAGTATTCCAAATGTTTTGTTGTTTTTTTGTTGTTTTTTTTTTTTGCTTTTCCTTTATAATGCTATGCCAGAAAGGAAAACAAACAAAAGGCTACCCACCTTCCAAAACTTTTTAAATAAGAGTTCAGAGTCTTTTTGTTAATTCCTCCTCCCCAAAAATTTATTGGTAAGAATCAGGAAAAATCTGAGAAATCTGAATACAATTTTTTTTCATGAGTCACAACAACAACAAAAAAATCACCAGTTTGAGACTTACTGTTCTGATTTGATCTTTCTTCAATTCTTTAAAGCCTAAAATGTGTTCTCAAAAAGTTAAGGTACAATGCTGTCAGTATTTCCTATACTTAGGATTTCAGTTGATTTGGCACAAGAGCAATATATTAGTCTCATTTTTTTATATTAAAAAATCATCATTGTTGTACATTTGCTTCTATTCAACATATACCACGATCTCCTATTAACTGCCTGCAGCTGCCACAGGAACATGATCTTGGCAGGTGCTGACACAGCAGGAAAAGGACTCTTTCGGCAGTTTAGGTTGGAAGGATGTAACTGGTAATAATGGACCATGTATTTATTCACTGAAGATGCTTGTTAAATGTTTACCACCTGATAGGTTTTGTTCTAAGTACCAGGGATAGAATGTCAATAAGTCAAAGCCTCCACCCACCCGAAGCTTATATTTTAATGGAGCAGACAGATAATCAACAAGTAAACCAATTAGTAATATAACTTCAGATAGTAACAAGTGCATTAAAGAAAATTAAGCAAAAACGCTTTCATAGTGAGTGCTGTAGGAAAGCTACAGTAATTACGGAAATTAGAGAAGTGATTTCTGAGTAGGGAACCTCTAGCCAGAGGCTTAAAAGATAAAGAGTGAGTCATACCCACACCACAGAGAAGACCTCTCAATGAGAAAGAAATTGTTCAAGGGCCCAGAGGAAGGAGTTGATTTGCAGACAGAAAAACAAACAACTAGCAGACAAAGGCAGGGTAATTGAATCGAAGAAGTGAGAAGGACACAAGTTGGCTAGTCTGCAATTTTTTCTTTGTTTGTTTGTGGGCTTTTGTTTGTGTATTGGTTTCTGACCACTTGGCCATTTGTTTTAAGAAATTTGATGTTGAAAGATGGACTATCACTTACTGATGTTGCTGTAGGCCAGAAATATTTCAAAATGCTTCTCAAAATTTTTCTCAAACTTGAATGCGTGTAGCATGAGGCAAAGACCAGTTTTCATTCTGTGAATTCCGGCATGCAGGCCATGGGTCCCGGATTCTGTGTTTCTAACAAGTGCCCATCTAAAGCTGGAGCCACCGCTCTGCTGAACCCCTTGATAAGCAGCGTGGTAGACTACTGTGGTGCCCAACCTTTCTGTGCATGTGCTGAAAGTGATGCTTTGGGTGTCTGACTCTTTGCTCCTGATTCTGTAAGGTGCAGAAACACGTATTTTAGCAAAGGATTCTGGGAATTCTGGTGAAGATGGTCATGTACACTGCTGTGGAGGGTATGGAATTGAATAATATAGGCTCTCATTTTCCTTTTATGGGATACTCATTCTCAGAGACATTGGGCAGTTGACAAGAAGAACCTGTTGGGCCCCACCTGTACCAGTGAATATTCATAAAAAGAACAGTATTGAATACCCACTCAATATGTATTGCTAGGGGGTGCTCGCCCTCAGGACCTGCCAGTCTGGAGACCGGCAGCCACAGAGAACAGCAGAACTAACAGGAGCACAGGACTTGGAAGCAGACACACCCGTGAGCTATGTCAAGTGTATGAAGACTGAACTCTCTGATTTCCTCTCTTGGTACCCTCAGGAGCAAATGAGAGTGTCATTATTCCGTAAATCTTATGTAAGGATTAAGTGAGGTGATCCAAGTAGAGTGATCCATATCCTGTCTGGCATAGAGGAACTCTGTGAATAACTGGGTCATTGGGCATTGAGGATCTCAAGATATTAAAGTTTTTTTTTTTAATTTTTATTAATTTTAATTTATTGTGTTAACATGGATTCAAGTGTCACACTCAATGTAACATCCTCACCCCCACAACATGCTCCCCATTACCATCCCTTTACACCCCTCCCCCTAACTCCCTCCCCCCTTCCCTCTGGGACTTGCTGTCCTGTTAACTGTATCTGTTATGTAATAATTGTATATAATCTCACTAATCCCTTCACCTTCTCTGATCTCATCCCCTTATCCCCCTTCCCTCTGACACCTGTCCCTCTGCTCCCTGTGACCCCGCCTCTGACTCTATTCCGTTCCTCAGTTCCCTTTGTTCATTAGAATCCACATATAAGTGAGTTCTTTTCATTTTGTTAAGTGTGGTACCGTAATAGCATTCTGGCTGTGTCAAAACAAATAGCCCTGAAGAGTTTGAGATGTGTAATGAAATTCTTATGAATGAAATGACATCGTATCTGGTATTTGTTGTACCTGACAAAACAAAACACTTTTTTTTTTTAAGAGATAGATGAAATAAGTTTAGCAAAATGTTAATTGTTTGGAGGTGAGGACTAGGTACTGTTATCTTTATTTGCATGCATCTTTTAAAGTTTCCATTAAACTTAAAAAATACATTCTACAAGCTAAAACTGAGCCTGATAAAATATTCTAGTGCTAATCCACTTACTGAGGGCAATGGGAGAATTGATCTCTCGGTAAGATTTGAGTTAGTGTTCAAAATGAACCGCTTAACATTTGCTTACATTTACCTTAAAAATTATTAAAAATTTGATGATATGTGTATGGTTTTCCTATTTTTTGCTAACAGACAAAACACTTTGTCTTTGAGAAAAAAAATTATTCATGGTTTTATTTTGTACAATACCTGCCCCAGGCCTGTCTACGGAAGGAGCCACGAGATAATAGACTAGGGGCAGAGGCACAGCCCCGCAAACATCCTGGGTTCAAACCCGACCTCACAGAGAGGGGAACCAGGGCTGCACCAGCACTGGCTACCGTGGGGTTCAGCAAGGAAGGGGCAAGTGGGTCCTGACATCTCTATGCCAGAAACTAAGGAGGGATCGCAGTGACCTCAGGAGGACAGAGACACCAGTTTAATGGGGCTCACACTGGGGACATTTTAAGCATAAAAAAGGATAATAAGTGTCCGTTGTTGTAAAATACTAATGAAACGCATAGGTCCGTAATGGCCCTAGTCTTGGGGTTCGGGGGGTTTCGCTCTTACATTAGTCTGCGCTCGACCTCTAGCATTTCAAGGAATGAACCGTTTAAGTGTTCATGGCTGGTCATGGCTCCCGGAGCTTCTGGGAAAGGTTTGCAGACCTTAGTGGGGGGTCTGGGTTTCCTGTGTGTCCAGACTTCAGGGTGACGCGCTGAAGTTCTCTGTCCTTCTAACCTCAGTTCTCTGACATCAGAGTCCAAGAAAAGTAATTGGTTTTCAGTTTGTTCTTATTTTTCTTGCTGTTGGCACTTTCAAGTTCTTTATGCATTGGATTTGAGCTGGAATTCTGGGGCATGAACACGTCCGTAGTCACGTGCCTCCGAGACAGCCCCTTCTCCAGGCTCCCCACTTGCCCAAGAATCAGTGCGCGAGAGTGGACATGGTGTCCTTTGATTGCGGGGGTCAAAGAAACAAGCAGTGCTTATCCTAGTACTGACAGCGTCTTTTTCTTTCTTTCTTTCTTTCTTTCTTTCTTTCTTTCTTTCTTTCTTTCTTTCTTTCTTTCTTTCTTTCTTTCTTTCTTTCTTTCTTTCTTTCTTTCTTTCTTTCTTTCTTTCTTTCTTTCTTTCTTTCTTTCTTTCTTTCTTTCTTTCTTTCTTTCTTTCTTTCTTTCTTTCTTTCTTTCTTTCTTTCTTTCTTTCTTTCTTTCTTTCTTTTTCTTTCTTTCTCTCTCTCTTTCCTTCCTCCCTCACTCCCTTCCTTCCTTCCCCTTTCCCTTTCTTTCTTTCTTTCTTTCTTTCTTTCTTCTTTCCTTCCTTTCTTCCTTTCCCCCTTTCTTTCCTTCTTCCTTCCTTCCTTCCCTCCCTCCCTCCTTCCTTCCTTCCTTCCTTCCTTCCTTCGAGGAGGGGAGATAGAGAGACAGATTCCCGCATGTGCCCTGACTAGGATTCACCCGGCCACCCCCATCTGGGGCTAATGCTTGAATCAACAGAGCCATCATCAGTGCCTGAGGCCACACTCAAACCAATCCAGCCACTGGCTTCAGGAGGAGAAGAGAGAGAGAAGGGGGAGAGGGAAGGGGAGAGAAGCAGATAGGCACTTCTTCTATGTGCCCTGACCAGGAATTGAGCCCAACACTTCCACAACACTTCCAACTTTATGCATTGGATTTGAGCTGGGCAAGGCTCTACCACTGAGCCAAGCAGCCAGGTTGGCATTTAACTTTCAAAAAGCTGAGTCTCTGTTCACACAGCACTGTAGCCTCTGACTGTAGAGGATGTGCGGCTTGAATACTCCCTGGATACATAAACTCTCAATATCAATGTTTATGAACCACCTGCATTTTGCAAATGCTCTCTGCCTATCTAGTTGACTTGAGCTCAACAAGTGGGCAAAATATATATCAGATCTTTCAATGGGGTTACATCTTGACAGTTATTAGTGATATATACTGTTAACTTCAATATACCATCTTGGGCCCTGGCCATTTGGCTCAGTGGTAGAATGGCGACCCAGTGGTGGAAGTCCTGGGTTCAATTCCCGGTCAGGGCACACAGAAGTGACCATCTGCTTCTTCACCTCTCCCTCGTCTCTCTGACTCTCTGCCCTCCCCCCTCCCTATCCCACAGCCATGGCTCAATTGGCTTGGGGGCCAAGGATGGCTCGATGGCCTTGCCTCAGGTACTAAAAATAGCTTGGTTGACTTGACAAGCAACAGAGCAATGGCCCAGATGAGCAGAGCATCACCTGGTAGGGGGATTGCTGGGTGGATCCCTGTCAGAGAGCATGCAGGAGTCTGTCTCTCTGCCTCCCCACCTCTCATTTAATAAAAATAAAGCCATCTTGGTCAAGTCCAGGCCATACAAATATTACTCAGAACTGTATGAATGAAGAGACTGCAGGTAACTTTTGCTTCACAGCTGAGGTGAATACTGCAAGAAGACAGACAGCACTGTAGATAGAAGGGTTTTTCAAAAACATGTTTGGAATTTGTTAACTGCTGGAGCAGGAGAACAGTCTTTGTTACGAGCAAAGCGATTTTGAAAGTGGAAGTCAGCTGTATTTTTGGAACTGTGCATGGAGTTCTGGTGTTTGTGTCCCTTGTTAAAATACTCTATGACCACTGGATTGTTTGCACACAGAGCTTGTAAACATGCTCTAGAAATTGGTTCATAACATGCATTTCAAAAAAAGAAATCAAATGATCTGTGTCACCAGTTTCATTCATCTTGAGCATATATTTTTCCAGCTGACCTGCAGCCCACCTCCTCTCTATGTCTTCAATACAGGGCTCTGGGCACTTGACTGTCCCCCCAACACTTATCTGGCCACAGTGATCATGTACCTGGCCTCCTGCCCTCCTCTGCTCACCATCCCATCCAATAGGAATTGTTTTTTGTTGTTGTTGTTGTTTTTTGTATTTTTCTGAAGCTGGAAACAGGGAGGCAGTGAGACAGACTCCCACATGTGCCGGACTGGGATCCACCAAGCACGCCCACCAGGGGGTGATGCTCTGTGCATCCGGGACGTCACTCTGTTGTGACCAGAACCAGTCTAGCGCCTGAGGCAGAGGCCTTGGAGCCATCCCCAGCGCCCGGGCCAACTTTGCTCCAAGGAGCCTTGGCTGTGGGAGGGGAAGAGAGAGACAGAGAGGAAGGAGAAGGGGAGGGGTGGAGAAGCAGATGGGCGCTTCTCCTGTGTGCCCTGGCCGGGAATCAAACCCGGGATTCCTGCACACCAGGCCGACGCTCTACCACTGAGCCAACCAGCCAGGGCCAGGAATTGTTTTTAATTAAGAAAGTTATTTGGAAGATTGGTCAAAGTTGGAAGGGAGGCGTGCATATTGAATTCATCAACAAATATACAACAGGATGCTAAATCACAACTTCACTTGGAGCCTATGTCTTGAAATTGATATAATTTCCATCCTCCATTTTCTAGCCTGAAGTCATAATGTCCATAAATCTCAATACAGTGTGAACTCAAAAGTGATGTGCAAAGCCAAGATATTGTCTCTCGACAGTGCTTTAATTCTTAAAAATGATAGTGGGGCTTTTTTATTCCTCAAGTGTTTTACTGACAAATTAATGGATTTAAACAATGAAATGCAGTCCTTGCTTTATGATTTTTGTTCTTATGGAGTATGGTCAGCACACTCTAGGGTGACCCCCTTTCCCATGGTCCCTGATACTCATATTTTGTCTGAAACTCTCCCCTCTCAGCGTGGGTGAGACATATATGAATTACTTCTGACCAATAGAATATGGGAAAGGTGACATCATATACTAGATTATTTGTATATATATTACAAAAGATTGTGGCCTATCTTGCTAGGAGACTTTCTCTCTCTTTTGCTGGGTTGGAAGAAGCAAGCCACCATGTTGTGAGCCACCATGTGAAGGACATGTGGAGCATTTTCTCATTGACTTCTATTTTCCAGCATGGAAGATACACCTCTCCATCATCCTCCATTCATTCAGTCAGTCAGTCTGAAGATCACAGTGTACGTCCAGTACAGACAGAAAAGAAAGCACTTAATTTTAAGAGATACCTGGTGGACAGCACAGATTAGAATTCACTTAGCACAAAACTGTGTTATTAATAATATAGAATATTGGGACCAAGAAAAATTATCACAAATTTGGCAAAACTATTAAAGACACAAACAGCCTGACCAGGTGGTGGCGCAGTGGATAGAGCATGGGACTGGGACGTGGAGGGCCAAGGTTCGAGACCCCAAGGTCACCAGCTTGAGCACGGGTTCATCTGGTTTGAGCAAGGCTCACCAGCTTAGACCCAGGGTCACTGGCTTGAGCAAGGGGTCACTTGCTCTGCTGTAGCCCCCTAGTCAAGGCACATATGAGAAAGCAATCAATGTACAACTAAGGTGCTGCAATGAAAAATTGCTGCTTCTCATCTCTCTCCGTTCCTGTCTGTCTATCCCTATCTGTCCCTCTCTCTGACTCTCTCTTTGTCTCTGTCAAGAAAAAAAGAAAGACACAAACAATGGACTTGAATCAGTATGACATTTATATCATACTTGATGCTATTCACTTTCTTAATAGCATCAAATGTCTTGAGTTATGTAATTATATGATAAATGTAGACATCAAAAAGTGATGAAAAAGATACAGACTTACTATTTGCAAGCAGTAGTCTGCAATAAGGCAATGATCATAATTCATCCTCCAAGAGGCAAAGATAAAACACATCTTATCAAAACAGAGATGTTTCTTTTTAATCAAAGTGTTATTTTTTTTTTAAAGACAATTTTTTTTATCTTTTATTTTTATTCATTTTTTAGAGAGGAGAGAGAGAGAGAGAGAGAGAGAGAGAGAGAGAGAGAGAGAGAGGAGGGGGAGGAACAGGAAGCATCAACTCCCATATGTGCCTTGACCGGACAAATGCAGGGTTTTGAACCGGCGACCTCAGAGTTCCAGGTCGACGCTTTATCCACTGCACCACCACAGGTCAGGCCAAAGTGTTATTTTAAAAGAGAATACTTGGAAAAGAAAAAATAATGTGTGACAGACCCACTGGAGATCAGAAATACTTTGGACAACCCCTTCAACATGTTTGGTATAAACTTATTACTAAAAATATCCTGACTCAAAACTAATCAAACATTTTTATAAAATGTTGTTCAAATCTAATATACAGATTTTCAAAAGAACCTGGTGATCAGACTGTAGAATAGTATTTTGGTTACTTGTAATAATAGTAATATTTAATGACATATAGTAACATGACATTAGAATTTTCAGACGTATTTTTTTTTATTTGGAGCCAATAATAGTTTAACTTTTCTGAAATATTAGTCTATGACTGCCTATATAGACTTTGGTAGAACTTTATATATTTTATTGTTTTCTTTGAACTAAATTTGATTAATACCTTGCCCTGTCTGAACTGACTCTATTGGAATTTATTCACATTTATTTAAAAATAAATTATTAGTGTTTCTTTTCACACAATCATATGATGGGATTTGACTTGATTTACCCATGAATATTTCAATGTATTTGTATTATTTTTCTTGTTTTGCTTCAAGGTTTGTGGAAATTTACTATTTTCCTTGAAAGTCTATGTATGTAACTATCCAATACTGTTTTTAAACCAATGAAACTGTTTCCCTTCCATAAAAATTGAAATTATATTTTAAAATTTTCCCAATATAGGTAGGTACAATTATCAGTATTTAATTTTTATCTAGAAATTTTTCACAAATTGAAGTATATCACATACTCTGACAGATGATAATTTATAGTTAACATATGATCTGGTTTCTCTCATTTTCACATATGAAGAACTCAATCATGGGATGCTGAAATGACTTACACTTGGCTGTATAAAGAATAGGAAGCAGAGTCGAGATTGGATTCAATGATTGTCAGGTTCTAAAACTGATCTTTATTTGTGAGCAAAAATTAAGAGTCTTGACCATGATATATCCTATCGTGATTGCCTGTTACTTTAGCTTAACATTGTTTTTAAATAATAACCTGTCATTCTTTATTAGTTTCTCCATAAACATTTCCTTAGTATAACCGTATATATATATTTGAGCCGAAAGTTGGCTATTTTTCTGTGCTTTGTTGATTTTGTGTTTACTGTTCCTTGTGTCTTGTGAGTTCACAAGAAGGGTGAAAAGGGGTTAATATATTCTGCCACTCCGAAATGACTGCCCACAACCCAAATCATAGCTTAGTTGCTTCTCAAAACACATGTTTGCCATTTTTAATCACAGACTCGGTGATTAAGAATGGAATGAAAAAGAGACATGACTTCGGAGCAATTCAAATAAACAAAGAATTAAGATGTTGTGATATATTTACAAAGACTAGTGACATCTGGAATATTCCAACTAAATAGTACAGATAATGCACTCGGTCTTTTAATAAGGGCTTTGGGTACCGTGAAATATCAACTTGCTTGAGAACCACAGAGGGCCTCTGTGAACTTGTCCTTTGTCTTCTAATATATGCCCAGTACTGAGTTTTTCTTCATTCCAATGTGGATTGTGTTCACTGCTTCTGACTCATTGGGTTTTAATCTTCTTTATTAAAGAGGATTTACAGTATTTGTGTTCAGATAGTATTCTGCGAATGAAATCTTGATGAATTATTCTTGTTGCATGACTCTTTATTTAGACCGCTCTCTACTCTAAAGGAAGATATGCAATTTTTATAGGAGGTAAATATTCTGATGCCAATCATAGCATCTCTCCTTTGTTTGAAGTATTATAGGACCCTGGTCGGTTAGCTCAGTTGGTCATCTGGAAATGACAAGGTTGCAGGGTTGATCCTCGGGTCAGGACACACATAGGAAGCAACCAATGAATGCATGATTCAGTGGAACAACAAATGACTGCTTCCCTTTCCCCTCCCTCCCTTCCTCTCTCTGTCTCTAAAAAAAAAAAAAAAAAAATTAAGCGCTGACCACATAGCTTGATTGGTGTTAGACTTAGAGCATCATCCCTGAGCACAGACGCTGCTGGTTTGATTACCTGAGCAGCTTGACATTCCGGTCTCTCTGCACCTGCCTCTCTCTCTCTCTCTCTCTCAAAATAAGAAGAAATATAAATGAAAATGGAATAATTGTTTTTTTATCACCTGTGGTTGTATCAAAGTCCAGTTGCAGGAACTATTAGACATTGTGCTGGATTCAGAGAAGACGAGTTATTCATGTTCCCTGCCCGTGCACCACCTTGCTGATACAACACTGTTAATACGAAGAAATAGATGGAAGAAGGGAAAGAAGAAGCCAGAATTATAGTTTTATAAACACTTATTTAGTCTCTGGGTAAAAGAAAAATACTACAAATTTAAAAGAAAGAGAGGTGGTTTATAGGGGAAAACAAATAAATTTAACAACAATGGCCCAAAACCAAAAAAATTGTCTGAGACTCCAGTTTATTAAATTGGCAACAAACATGAGTAATTTTTTAAGAAAATAAAACAAATAGCTAATATATGAAAAATAGAATAGGAATGCATGTTAAAAGAAGACACCCTTTTCATCCTATTTAAAAGGGCCAGGATTTAAGACAGGTATTCAAATATATTTATTTCTTTATTTTATTGGAGGAGATATTTTGGTTTTGATTATTAATTGGGATTCATTTTTGGAAAGCAGCTTGGTAGTAAGTTATAAGGATCATTAAAAGTTAAAATATTTTTTTTTAATTTCTGTGATTTTCTAAACATGGCAGGCAGAAGCTGTGTCTGTTTTATTCACCACTAGGTCCTCTGAAGCTTTTAAAGTACCTGACACATAATTAGTTACTTTGCAATAAATCTTATCAGATGAACAAATGATGATAATAAAAGCATAGATTTTCAGATATAATCTAAAAAAATCCTGATAGTCAACATTAAAGGAACAATTGAAAAATTCTGGCCAATTCAGATGACAAAATGTTCAGTCAGTTCATTAAACAATAATACAATATCATGTAGTCTTTTAATATCTATACAGGTACTTCATTATTTCAAGTACACTTACAGTAAAATATATAATAAAATATTAGCTGTGGGTCAAGGTTATTTGTGGTTTTAGAATCGCCCTCTGTAGGATTCCCTTAATTCTCCACTCACTTTGGAGGATAAAATTATAGTTCAAGTTGTTTTGTACTTACAAAATATTTCATATGTTAAAAGCAATAAACCTAGACTGAATATCATATCATTCTACTTAATACTTCTCTAACATGACATACGTATATATTACCATATATATTACATATACATTAAAGATACCTATTTCTTTTATTCTCTCTATTGTGGATGAAGGTCAATGTCAGTTTTATTTGAATGTTAATGCAGTCTTTGACTATTCTCTACATCAATATATTTTTAGTCTGAGGTAAATTGGACACTTGCCCTGGCTGGTTGGCTCAGTGGTAGAGCGTCGTCCTGGCGTGCAGAAGTCCCGGGTTTGATTCCCGGCCAGGGCACACAGGAGAAGCGCCCATCTGCTTTTCCACCCCTCCCCCTCTCCTTCCTCTCTGTCTCTCTCTTCCCCTCCCGCAGCGAGGCTCCATTGGAGCAAAGACGGCCCGGGCGGTGGGGATGGCTCATTGGCCTCTGCCCCAGGCGCTGGAGTGGCTCTGGTCTCCGCAGAGTGACCTCCCAGAGGGGCAGAGCATTGCCCCCTGGTGGGCGTGCCAGGTGGATCCTGGTCGGGCGCATGCGGCAGTCTGTCTTACTGTCTCTCCCCGTTTCCAGCTTCAGAAAAATACAAAAAAAAAAAAAAAAAAAATGGACACTTATACTTCATAAAGATTAAAATATGACCAACTCTTCATGTATTATATATTTCAACAAAAGGCTAGATTGTCACAAACAGTTGTTGGACTGAGCAGTTTCTCCAAATTGTAGGAGGTAATAACTGGTTTGTGGCAAATGCCGTAGTGTCCAGAGCCCTGGGCTCACATTAGTGTAAGCAATTTCCATTCCAGTGGGTTTGCTCACATACTCATGTGTACTATATTATGAAGGATTGTAACCCTAACCCTTTATTTTGTTTCTCCCATAAGTGTGATGTTAAAAAATATGACTTTTAGTTTCCATCATGTACTTTCAGATTTATTTACATACACTGGTGTTTCCACATAAATTTTGGAAATTGAACAGTGGCCAAAAAAAAAAAAAATCAGTTAAAAAATGTGTGTGTGTGTGTGTGTGTGTGTGTGTGTGTGTGTCACAGAGACAGGGCAATGGAAGGAGAACACTGAGTACCAGACAATAAAGGCCAGAAAGTTTTCCTGAAATACTAGCAAGGATGACAGTCTAGGGAAAAGGTAGCTATTTCCTCTGCCCGACATGGCCTCAGGCAGTTGCCGGCTTCTCTGCAGAAACTGACAGCAGCCAGGTCAGCAGTATCCCCAGGACATGAGTGCGGACTGACCAGTTGCCCTTGGGTATTGAATGGTCCATCCTACTCTCTAAAAATCCCCAGGGCTGTGCATTGGCATTTCCCAGCCATACTGTCCTGCACAGTTTAAAACTCAAGATTACAAAAGTTAAAATAGGTAAAAAAAAAAAAAAAAAAAAAAAAAAAAAAAGTACAATTGAAATAAAACAGACATAGGCATTTTGAAGCATTAAAAATATTGACTTTATACATACATATATGTAAAAAAAAGATTACAGATGAAATGATCAACAGCGGTTTTCTGGTAGAGTGATCAGTACCAGGATTATCTCCTGTGTTCTAAAACGGAGTTCAGCAAATGACAAGGCCAACCTGGACCCACTTCCTGTTTTGTAAATAAAGTTTTATTGGAACACAACAGTACATACCCAATAATTTCTATAGTATCATAGCTGCTGCCACATAGGGCACAGTGAAGGAGGAGTGTGACAGACTGGCCCTCCAAATCTAAAACACTGCTTGTTACAGAAAAATTTTGCCAGCCCCTGCTCTAAACTCGCAGACTGACGTGTGGCTTCCTCAGCATAGGTCACCAGGGCAGCCAACACTGACCAGTGCAAGTGCTCACAAGTCCAAATAACTCAACACGCATGGGACACAACAGCTCAGAGTAAGACAAACTGGACCACACAGGCGACTTATAATTAGGGGAGAATTTTAACAGGTGGAACAAGAATCTAAAATATGTGTTAAAGCTAGATGATTCATGGATAGATAGTATCAATACAAAACAAGAATGAAAATTTATTTAAAAGTGAAATAGAAATGTTAAGTATGAAAAAATATGAGTTGATATAAAGAGAATAAAAGATTAATGAGTGGCAGATTGGCTAGACCTGAAAACTGAATGAGTGAATTGGAATGTAGATTGCAGAATTTCCCAAAGGACAGCAGGAAAAAACTAAATCAACCCGGCTTATGGATGAGTACCAGATAAGAAGCTTTCCCGAAGGAGAAAAAAAATTGGAGAGAGGAAAATATTTAAAGAAATAATGGAGATAGGTTTCCTATTTTGGTACTATGCTAGGCTATTATTACCACTAAAAACCACTGAAATTAGTTAATTTTAAAATATTTACTTAAAAGATCAAAGAGCTGACAGGATATGATAGGAATTATCACATGAAGTCTAGAAGATGAGAAGCCACTCATCAGAGTGTTTGCTTCTGGGGGTCCTGTAAGGGGGGGGGGTGAAGAGGGACGAGGACAGCAGAGTGAAGTGGGGGAGAGGGAGGGGGTTAGCTGAAACCCTCCACCTGGGGAATGGGGGGAAACATTTCAGACATTTAACGAAGTCATGACAGCAAGCGTGTTCTGATCAGGATAACAAATTGTTATAAAAGCCATCTGTTTTCATGTATTTCCTAAAGTTCACATGAGCTATATTCTCTAGTTTCTTTCATGCCTGGACATAAAATTATAGTTTTCCCTGCAGTATATGAAAATGGCCGAATAATTTCTCTCTTAGAAGCATTGGATCTCATGGTTAGTGAAAGCTTTCACTAAGTAATCCTTTTCTTAAAATAATTAAGTTTTTGGTGGAAGAGGAAACATAAGCTACACCTTGTTTATGCGTGCATATGATTTCTATACATCTTTATTTTACCTTTTTGGGGGCTTCCTTACTTATATATTTTTTATTTATTAAAAGGAACATCCTTACTTTTTATCATGCACTATATTAACACATTTTTTGAAACCCAAGGGATAAAAATAAAATAAAGCCTTGTTCCTTGTCTTTCATTAAAACCATTCCCTATATCAGTGGTGCTCAACCTTTTTACACTTGAAAATAGGAAAATTATTTCGGGGACCAATAAGGCAGAAATTGCCTTGAGTGCAAATGAATTTGACAACAGTCTGTTGTCTTTTTACAACATCAAGGCAGTTAACTCTTACAGACCGGCCTGACATTTCTGGCAGACTGGTCTGCAGACAGGCAGTTGAAAAACACTTGCTCTATATCAGGGGTAGTCAACCTTTTAATACCTACCGCCCACTTTTGTATCTCTGTTAGTAATAAAATTTCTAACCGCCCACCGGTTCCACAGTAATGGTGATTTATAAAATAGGGAAGATTTATAAAGCAGAGTTACAGCAAGTTAAAGCATATAATAATAATAATTACTTACCAAGTACTTTATATGTTGGATTTTCGCTGTTTGGCAGAATAAATCTTTATAAAACAACTTACTATACTTAAATCTCTCTTTTTATTTATACTTTGGTTGCTGGGCCCAAATTCACTCATTCAGTTTTCAGTTCTAGCCAATCTGCCCACCATGAAAGCTGGAATGCCCACTAGTGGGCGGTAGGGACCAGGTTGACTACCACTGCTCTGTATCATACTTTAAATTATGTACCTAGCATACATAAATTGTAATTTTATGTTTAGGTGTTATCTATAAATGAATGTGGTACTTTAAAGTGGTTACCATGAAAAGATTCCATTTCTTCAAATAACTACCATCATCTAAATAATTTTTGATAATCTTTCAGAATTGTTCAAGTTATTTTACATACTGCATATATACATAGTTTTGCCATACCTTGTCATTTTAAGGAATATATATCACATTAAATATAGATCACACAGCATGGACACTCTCCCTTTTTCACAAAATGAATGATTTTTACCTCTTCCCCCAAATTAAATCCACTCATAAATGATGCAAATATATATAACATTATTGATACTAAATATGAAAGTTTCCTGCAGGCTTTGCAAGCAAAGTACTTGATCTTCGACAACAAGTACCTAAATGTTTATTTTCTACTCTTGAATGACTGACGTGGAGCACTAGCAAACAACCACAAACCAAAGAAAACCCCCTAATATTCTCTTATAATCACACTTCCCAGCCATGGTTTGCAAAAAGTTTTGGTTCTGCCTGAACCTACAAACCTTTGTTGGCCAAATTTACTCCCAAAATAATGGAATTAAGATGGTAACATTTTCACAGAACAAGTTTTGAAAAAAGGCTTAAAGATATCTATCTCTCTTAAAAGATCAGCTTCCAACGCTTTAAAAAGTTTTCAAGTCGTAAAAATACAGAAATAGTGAAATTTAACTTTCTAGTATATGTCCAATTCACTCATTATGCACACTGTATGTGCCATTATGTGCACATAGCAGAGGGATTTGGAGAAGCAAGCGTTCTACTCCAAACAAAGAAACTGGTGAGCGTCCGGGTTTCCACAGATTCTTTGGGTTCCTGGTTGTCTGCTTCAGAGGACTTGAATTTGCTGACTGCTCTCTTGCTCTTATCTTTTTTTTTTTTTTTTTACCATAAATAAAGGCACTAGGAGATTCCTAAATATCTTATTTATTTATTTATTGGTCAGTCTCCCCAGGCAAGAGGGAGGAATTACCTTGTAATCTAATTCTACTCTCTTCATTTGATTTCAAGCAAGAAACCAGACGCCCCAAGATTTAAAATGGACAGAACAGCAGAGGGCAGTATTTACTCACGGCTGAATCTTGGTAGGGCTCAGAAAAAAATTTAAATTTGGAGGGTTTCACTGGGGCAGAAATGTATGACATATGCTCTATACTGTATTTGCATTGCTTGGTTTAAATTCTTATTTTCAAACTGGTTTCCCTTAAAGGGAAAGGAATACTGATCTGATTTCTATTCTTTTTTTTCTTTCTGTCTTTCATAGAAGCGAGGCATGTCACCACAAAAATTAGCTACAGTAAATAGCAGGGAAGTTAATCCGAGTACTGTACGTGGCACGTGAGCATTTTTTAAATTTAAAGTTCATTCTATTTATTTATATTTTTTCATATCTACCCTTTTCAGAGATATTTTTAAAAAGAAAAAACTTCGTCAGAATTCTTTTGGCTACAGAATGTCAAGGAGGAAATACTCCAACAGAGATCAAAATTCCAAACTTTGCAACAGGAAAAGAGCTCGGTCCTTCCCAAGGGCTACCATTGTTATTGTTGAAACTGGAAGGTTCGGCTACCGGCACCTGGGATCCATTTGGGAGGGGAAACAAAACAAACAACGAGTTCCCCTAGCTCTGCCTATAGGAAGTCCAAAGTGCGGTGGGTACCGAGGCGTCGGAGCTTGAGCCACCTGGGAGGCGGGGACTGGAGGTGGGTGCAGGCTTTGGGCCGGGCCAGCCGGGAGTGCAGGGCGCTCGGTCGTAGACCGAGGAGACCTGGGGCGGAGTCGGCGTGGACTCGGTCGGACCCATTGACCGAGAAGGGGCAGGAAACGGTTAAAGCCAATCTGCGTTGCGCATTCCCAGACAGGCTTTGCCTAATCCTTCCTCCGCGCTCTAACAGACCCTCGCCTCCCGCCTTCTTTTTCTTTCTTTCGACCCCTTTACCCCTGACTTATTACTAGCATAACAACCGAACGGTCTCCCCGCAGACTCCGCCACTCGTTATTTATCTGCAAACCTGACCTAACCCCCATCTATTTTGCGGCATCATTTTGCTGTTATTGCTCTGACGCCGGCCAAGATTTGACCAAAAAGGAAAAAAAAAAAGCGCCCCCTTTTCTGCGCCTCCGACTCGCGGAGCTCCCAGCCCCCGACCGCCCACTGTCCCCCCGAGGCCGCCGGAGTGATTAGCGTCGCAAGCAGCCAGTCGGAGGGCGAGGCGGCCAGGCGCGCGGGAGGGGGAGCGCGGGGACCAATGGGCCGGGCGGGGCGGGCCGGGGGCGGGGCCGAAGGTGACAAGCTGGGAGCAAGCGGAGCCCGCGCGGATCAATGAGTGACGAGCAAAGTTTCGGAGTCCGGCTGGCCCCGCGCTCCGCCCGCCCCTCTGTTTGTGTTTCGGGGGCGCGCCGGGCGTGTGTGCGCGCGCCCGCGCGCGCGACGGGGAAGGGGCGGGGAGAGCGCGGACCCGCGGGTGCGGTGAGGGGCTTCCGAGCTCCGGCGGCGCGGCCGCACAACCTCTGGCCGGGCGGGCGAACGGCGGAGCGCTGACAGGCGCCGTCCTGAGCTGCCGTGGGCGCCGCCACTGCCCGGCGCCGGCTTCCCCACCTCCCCTGCCGACGGCGCAGGAGGAAGGGAACCGACTGCCCCCAAACCTGAAGCCTTGTGGATTACAAAGTGAAACTGACCCGGGATCAGAAAAGCCACGATCACCGGGGCAGGGGCCAGGAGCGCTCGAGTGGGCTTGGTTGGACGGGGCCGCTGGAGAACGGTCCCCCCGGCATGCTCAGGGGAGGGGACGCGGGGACCGCGCACCGCTGCTGCCCGACCCCTCCGAGGCCGAGAGGAACGGGGGACTCGCTGTCGCTGTGGATGTACAAATAACGGGTCGGCGGGCGCCCCGGCCGGAGTAAGAGAAGAACATGCGGAGGAGCGCTGGACATCGCCTGCACCCGCAGCAGGGGCGGCGGCGGCGGCTGCCGGAGGAGGGGGATGCGGCGCAGCGCTCGCGGGCACCGGAGCCCTAGCGCCCGCGCCAGGAGCGCCGTTCGCGAGCCGCCCGCCCGCGCGCTGCCGCCGTCTGGGCCTCGCGGCCGCTCGTGCCGCCCCGCGGAGGGGCGTCACAGCCTGTCCCCCCGGGCTCCAGCCTTTGGGGAAGGAATCTGCGCACCTCCCGGCTCCGCAACGCTCCTCCCCGCGCGCGGGTGTCCCCGGCCCTCCGTGCCTCCCGCGTCCGTCCTACCCTGCTCGGTTTCTTGGCCGCGGGTAAGTTCTCAAGTTTGGGAAGAGTGTTTGCAGCGATTGCTCATCCACCTTAACCGCGGGCCACCTTTCCCAGCTCGCAGCCCCCCACGCGAAAACGCTGAGACTTTCCGGATTCAAAACCACCGTGAAGAGGGGGCATACTGGAGGTTTGAGAAAACTTTCCTGGAACTCGTCGGCGGCCCGGAGCGCCTCACGGAATGCCCGGCCGCCTCTCGTCCCCGCTTCTCTCTGGCACCACGCATCTAAATGGCTACCTGGACGGCGCCTTTCGCTGAGCCGATTTGCTTCTGCTGGGCTGAAAGTTCTTGGCAATAGCCGAGCTCTTGGAAATAGCCAACCGCTGCCTTTGTCGGGCCCGTTTGATCCCGGTCATTGCATTCTTTTTTCCTCATCCCTTCTGTTGACCACACCGTTCCAGGGAGCCGGGACCATGGACTTGGCTGCAGGCCGGGCTCCTGGCCGCGCGTGGCTCCGGCTGCCCACATCTTCGGTGCCCCAGCTCCTGAGAGTCTTCGGGCTGCTGTCCCTGCTCCCGGGGCCAGCCCGGGTCGGCGGGGCCGAGCAGCGCCAGGTATTCCAAGTGCTGGAGGAGCAGCCCCCCGGCACGCTGGTGGGCACCATCCGGACGCGCCCCGGCTTCACCTACCGGCTCAGCGAAAGCCACGCCTTGTTCGCCATCAACAGCAGCACCGGGACCCTGTACACCACGGCCACTATCGACCGCGAGAGCCTGCCTAGCGACGTGATCAACCTGGTGGTCCTTTCCAGCTCGCCCACCTACCCCACCGAAGTGCGAGTGCTGGTGTGGGACCTGAATGACAACGCCCCCGTCTTCCCGGACCCCTCCATCGTAGTCACTTTCAAGGAGGACAGTAGCAGCGGGCGCCAAGTCATCTTGGATACGGCCACCGACGCGGACATCGGCTCCAATGGAGTGGACCACCGCTCCTACCGCATCATCCGGGGCAACGAGGAGGGTCGCTTCCGCCTGGACATCACCCTGAACCCTAGCGGCGAGGGCGCCTTCCTGCATCTGGTGTCCAAGGGTGGGCTGGACCGCGAGGTCACGCCGCAGTACCAGCTGCTGGTGGAAGTGGAGGACAAGGGCGAGCCCAAGCGGCGGGGCTACCTTCAGGTCAATGTGACTGTGCAGGACATTAATGACAACCCCCCGGTGTTTGGCAGTTCCCACTACCAGGCGGGGGTGCCTGAGGACGCGGCGGTGGGCTCCAGCGTCCTCCAGGTGGCGGCGGCGGACGCAGACGAGGGCACCAACGCGGACATCCGCTATCGGTTGCAGGACGAGAGGACCCCCTTCCAGGTGGACCCTGAAACGGGGCTTATCACGGTGCGGGAGCCCCTAGACTTTGAGGCCCGGCGCCAGTACTCGCTGACCGTGCAGGCTCTGGATCGAGGCGTGCCTTCCCTCACCGGACGCGCCGAGGCGCTGATTCAGCTGCTGGACGTCAATGACAATGACCCGGTGGTGAAATTCCGCTACTTCCCTGCCACCTCGCGCTACGCCTCGGTAGATGAGAACGCTCAGGTGGGCACTGTGGTGGCCTTGCTCACCGTGACGGACGCAGACTCCCCCGCCGCCAACGGGAACATCTCGGTGCAGATTCTCGCGGGCAATGAGCAGCGCCACTTTGAGGTGCAGAGCAGCAAAGTGCCCAACTTGAGCCTCATCAAAGTGGCCAGCGCCCTGGACCGTGAGCGCATCCCTTCCTACAACCTAACCGTTTCAGTCTCGGATAACTACGGGACGCCCCCTGCCGTCGCGGTCCGGGCGCGCTCCTCTGTGGCAAGCCTGGTGATTTTCGTCAATGACATCAATGACCACCCTCCTGTCTTTGCACAGCAAGTGTACAGAGTGAACCTGAGCGAGGAGGCGCCCCCGGGAAGCTATGTGAGTGGAGTGTCTGCCACGGATGGCGACTCGGGTCTCAATGCTAATCTGCGTTACAGTATCGTTTCTGGCAACGGACTAGGTTGGTTCCGTATCAGTGAGCACAGCGGCCTGGTGACCACTGGGGCGGCTCGGGGCTTGGACCGTGAACTTGCTTCCCAAATTGTACTGAATATCAGTGCTCGGGACCAGGGCGTTCACCCCAAGGTCTCCTACGCCCAGCTCGTAGTAACTCTCCTGGATGTGAACGATGAAAAGCCTGTGTTTAGCCAGCCAGAAGGGTATGAGGTGTCGGTGGTTGAGAACACCTCAACGGGGACAGAACTGGTGGTGCTGGGGGCAACTGATGGGGACCTGGATGACAATGGGACAGTGCGTTTTTCCCTACAAGAGGCTGAAACTGACCAGAAGTCTTTCCGTCTGGATCCCGTGTCTGGGAGGTTGAGTACTATCTCCTCCTTGGACAGAGAGGAGCAAGCTTTCTACTCCTTGCTGGTTCTGGCCACGGATCTGGGCTCCCCTCCCCAGTCCTCAGTGGCTCGCGTCAACGTGAGTGTCCTGGATATAAATGACAACAGTCCTGTGTTCTACCCAGTTCAATACTTTGCTCACATTCAGGAGAATGAGCCTGCAGGAAGCTACGTCACCACGGTTTCTGCTACTGACCCTGACTTGGGTCTCAATGGAACTGTCAGATACAGCATTTCAGCTGGGGACAGGTCTCGGTTTCAGGTGAATGATCAGAGTGGCATTATTTCTACAAGAATGGCCCTAGACAGAGAAGAAAAAACAGCTTACCAGCTGCAAATCGTGGCTACTGATGGTGGCAATTTACAGTCTCCCAACCAGGCAATCGTAACCATCACTGTATTGGATACACAAGACAACCCACCTGTGTTCGGCCAGGCCGCCTACAGCTTCGTGGTCTTTGAGAATGTGGCCCTGGGATATCACGTGGGGAGTGTGTCTGCATCCACCATGGATCTCAATTCCAACATCAGTTATCTCATTACGACTGGGGACCAGAAAGGTATGTTTGCTATCAACCAGGTCACTGGGCAGCTAACCACGGCCAGTGTGATTGACAGAGAAGAGCAATCCTTTTATCAGCTGAAAGTAGTGGCCAGTGGGGGCACAGTGACCGGAGATACTGTGGTTAACATAACAGTTAAGGATTTGAATGACAACTCTCCCCATTTTCTTCAGGCAGTAGAGAGCGTGAATGTGGTGGAGAATTGGCAGGCAGGTCACAGCATTTTCCAGGCCAAAGCTATGGACCCTGACGAGGGTGTCAATGGCATGGTACTCTATAGCCTGAAGCAGAACCCCAAGAACCTGTTTACTATCAATGAAAAGACTGGCCATCTGAGTCTGATGGGGCCCCTGGATGTCCATGCTGGTTCCTACCAGGTAGAGATCTTGGCATCTGATATGGGGGTTCCGCAGCGCTCCACTAGTGTCATCCTAACCGTCTATGTCCATGATGTAAATGACAACCCACCGGTATTTGACCAGCTGTCTTATGAGGTCACTCTCTCTGAGTCAGAACCTGTGAATTCTCGATTCTTTCAAGTGCAAGCTTTTGATAAGGACTCAGGAGCGAATGGTGAAATTGCGTACAGCATTGAGGAAGGAAACGCCGGGGACGCTTTTGGCATATTCCCAGATGGCCAATTGTATATAAAAAGTGAACTGGACCGTGAACTTCAAGACAGATATGTTTTACTGGTTGTTGCTTCTGACAGAGCAGTGGAACCCCTTAGTGCTACTGTGAATGTTACTGTAATTTTAGAAGATGTAAATGATAACCGACCTCTTTTTAACAGTACCAATTACTCATTTTATTTTGAAGAGGAGCAGAAAGCTGGGTCATTTGTGGGCAAAGTAAGTGCTGTAGATAAAGACTTTGGGCCCAATGGGGAAGTAAGATATTCTCTTGAAATGGTGCAGCCGGACTTTGAGTTGCATGCTCTTAGTGGGGAAATTACTAATACTCATCAGTTTGACAGGGAGTCTCTTATGAGGCGCAGAGGGACTGCAGTGTTTAGCTTTACAGTCATTGCAACAGACCAGGGACTCCCCCAGCCTCTCAAGGACCATGCCACAGTACATGTTTACATGAAGGATATTAACGATAATGCTCCCAAATTTGTAAAAGACTTTTACCAAGCTACAATATCAGAGTCAGCTGTCAACCTGACACAGGTTTTAAGGGTCTCTGCCTCAGATGTTGATGAAGGTAGTAACGGACTTATTCATTATTCTGTCATAAAAGGAAATGAAGAAAGACAGTTTGCTATCGATAGTGCCTCTGGTCAGGTGACACTAATTGGCAGATTAGATTACGAAGCAACACCTGCCTATTCCCTTGTGATTCAAGCCATGGATTCAGGGGCCGTCTCCCTCAATTCGACCTGTACCTTAAATATTGATGTTTTAGATGAAAATGACAATACCCCTTCTTTCCCTAAGTCCACACTCTTTGTCGATGTTTTGGAAAACATGAGAATTGGTGAACTTGTGTCTTCTGTTACTGCCACTGATTCAGATTCTGGTGACAATGCTGATTTACACTACAGTATCACGGGCACGAACAACCATGGGACTTTCAGCATTAGCCCAAATACAGGGAGCATTTTTCTTGCCAAAAAATTGGACTTTGAAACACAGTCTTTGTACAAATTAAACATAACAGCAAAAGACCAAGGACGGCCTCCTCATTCATCCACAATGTCAGTGGTTATACACGTGAGGGACTTCAATGACAACCCTCCTAGCTTCCCTCCTGGGGATATTTTCAAGTCTATTGTGGAGAACGTTCCCATTGGAACATCTGTCATTTCAGTGACTGCACATGACCCTGACGCAGACATTAACGGGCAGCTAACCTACACGATCATCCAACAGATGCCAAGGGGCAACCACTTTGGCATCGATGAAGTCAAAGGCACTATCTATACCAATGCGGAAATAGATCGGGAATTTGCTAATCTCTTTGAGTTGACGGTAAAAGCCAACGACCAGGCTGTGCCTGTAGAAACAAGACGGTGTGCATTGAAGAACGTGACCATTTTGGTGACAGACCTCAATGACAACGTTCCGGTGTTTATATCTCAAAATGCCCTTGCCGCAGACCCTTCAGCTGTGATTGGTTCTGTTCTGACAACGGTCATGGCTGCCGACCCGGATGAAGGTGCCAACGGAGAGGTGGAGTATGAGATCATCAATGGGGACACGGACACCTTCGTGGTGGACCGTTTCAGTGGGGACCTGCGAGTGGCATCAGCCCTGGTGCCCTCACAGCTGATCTATAATCTCATAGTTTCAGCAACGGACCTCGGCCCCGAAAGGAGGAAGTCCACCTCTGAATTGACCATCATTCTCCAGGGCCTCGATGGACCTGTTTTCACTCAACCCAAATATATCACAATTTTGAAGGAAGGGGAACCCATCGGCACCAATGTAATATCCATAGAGGCCGCTAGTCCCAGAGGGTCGGAAGCCCCTGTGGAGTACTATATAGTTTCAGTTCGTTGTGAAGAAAAAACCGTGGGGCGTCTCTTTACCATCGGACGGCAGACCGGCATGATCCAGACGGCGGCCATTCTGGACCGGGAGCAAGGAGCTTGCCTATACTTGGTGGAGGTTTATGCCATAGAGAAGTCGGCTGCTTTCCCCAGAACCCAGAGAGCAGAGGTAATGATCTTGTCGTCCTTATGACTTCCTGTGTTGCTACGCTTTTCAGAAAGATCGTTCTCTTTGTGTGATTTCCTCTAACTATTTCCCTTTATTGTTGATGATCGGTTTTATTGACAGGAGTATGTATGCAAATGTTCTGGCACAGAAACTAACAAGAACTGCACACAATTTAGCCTTAATCCTGGTTAAAATTAAGCAGTGGGCAGTTTTGGCTTTCTATTTGACCTCATAGCTGTTGTATGTATAAGGCTAGGGGGAAATGTTTAGCCATTTCAGAAGGGCCTCCCCACCCCCTGCCAAAATACCCCCCCCCCCCCAGCTGAATCCCAGCACTAAACTCAACACCTCTCAGTAAGGACATCTAAGTTAGCATTCCAGGAGAGCTGTCTAGGGGAGAGGCCACGCAGGACAGATTGACAGTTTCCATCCGGACAGTATTAACTTTCACATCCTCAGCAGTCTGGCCGGTTTCTTCATAGACAGTGACTAATTGTAATGTGTGTCTCCAAGTGTAGGGAGATTCCTGATTTCATCTGCCTTCACATGTTAGGCACTGCCTCCTGATTTCGGGTAATCCTTGCTCTTCCCTCTCAAACTAAAAGCACGTAATGTGCTGTGAACCAGTGGAGATTAGGAGCCGTTGCTTGAGACAAGGCTGTGCATTCAATGCCATGGCGTAGGGATGCGTTGTTCTGTGGGCTGCCCGGAGAGGAGTTAGTGTTTCACAGCATCGGCCAAGAGAATTCCAAGCGAGGCCTTCCCTGGGGTATCGTTCAGGTCACTACCTCCGTGTATCATTGATTTGTGTTTTAATTGAACTACTTCCAATGTTGTCTTGACATCAACTAGAAATGATATAGCTGTACTCTGGAAAGCTCTTCTTTGCCATTTGCTAAGTTCTTTCTGTCCCTCCTCCCTCCCCTCAAAGACATTCTGGTGTCACTCAGCCAAAAACACAAAATATCAGATGTGGTTTGTGATGCTTGGCAATAACCCAGACATAACATGCTTATGAGATTGAGGCTCATGTATTTGTTTACTTGCTTTCTTTCCTCTCTGGGGGAGGTGAGGGAGTTCTCATCCTTTAAAATGCTCATTTACTATTATCTTTTTGAATCCCCAGTGATTTTTTTTTTCCATAATAGCTAGTGATGCCTGTTCAATGGATGGAGCAGCATATTCATGGCCTAGAGGATATCAGAGATACAATTAGAGATGTAATTCTTAATAGAGATATAATAGGTAGAATTCAGTTTTATCTTTTGTACATAGACCCAAAGGGACTTCTAACCTCAATGTCCTATTTTACCTAATTGGTTTTTTTTTTAAAGATCTTAACATGGGTTTTATATGTTAAGCTATTTGGTTTAACTACGGCCTTGATTTATGTAATTTTATTTTGATTTGGTGTGTTCTTCCCCTAAACTCACTACCTGTCTCCACCTTCCTTCTTTGGAATCACTTCTGAGATGAAGAGATTTCATTTGTTTGAAGACAGAAATATTATTGAAGTCAGGCAATTACGTCATTCCAGACATTAGATGAATTTGTCAAATTATAAGACAAATTATATTATTGGTTGTTGTCAATTGAGTCAGTGTATTCCATTTATTAGAGAATATGGAGAATGAGAATAAGCGTCTGTTGTTATCATTAGGAGGTTTACTTTGTCTTCTTTTTTACTCATTGGATATGCAAAGATTGGCTTCGATTAAATTTATTAAATAGTGCTCTCTGTAATAAGCCTGCAGATTGGAAAATGGTTATAAATCATTTTGTTAGTAATAGGGGATAATATGTCTGTTGCTTTTTTAAAGCTCAAATAATACCCATATGAAAAGTTATGCATATTTACTATACCTTATTTATTTAAAAATCTGAGAGAAGTCATTATGATGATTGTTTTATAAGAAAAAAAAATGGTCAGGATGTCTTCTGTGAACTAAAGTGCTGAAATTGTAAACCAAGTTTGAGTTCCCAAGGTCCAGCCACTCCTAAAATTAAAAGCAAATGTGCTTCCCCAAAGAATATTGAAAGCAGTAGTTGAGAGCTAGAGTTTCATATTATTATTGGTTGTATCTTTTAAGTATATACAGGGAAAGTACTTTTTCCCTTCTGCTGAAACAATTAATTTACCATGATTCTGCAAAAAGAAGTTATAAATTACTTCTTGTTGTCAGAGGTGATTTTTCAATTGTTTGTTTCCAAGTACAAACTTTGCTCCAGTGCATTTAAAAAAAAAATGTATTCATGTGCACTGATAGGCGTCTGGGCTGCTTACTCAGGTTTCTGGCCCGAGTCATGGCCGACCACATTCCGTGGGCAAGCAGGGGGTGGTGGGGAGAAATGATTTCAGCTGCCATCTTTTCCAGCTCTGGCCCACGTGGAGCAGGGCTGGGACTGTCGCTCTGATGGCGCTCCTTCCAGAGATCTGTCCCGTTGTGGACCTTCACTTACCTTCCCTGTCTTCTTTACAGCTCTGGGCTGAGTACAGGAGTCTTTGAAGGAGGGCTTTGGGTTGCAGATGCAAGATTTACTATCTTTTCATTTTGTGTCATGTTCCACTCATTCCTGCATTCGTTGGTTGATTCCTGCATGTGCCCTGGCCGGGAATCCAACCTGCAACTTTGTCACATCAGGATGACACTCGAACCAACTGAGCTACCCCGCCAGGGCTTTATTTTGTGTCCTTATATTTTCAGAAGAGTCTCGATCAGGTTAGAACAGCTCATAGAAGTTTTGAACTATTTTTTTCCTTAGGCTCAACAACAAACCAAATGGGGATGTAGTACTTCCATAAGCATTTGTCTTTTAATACGCGTTGTGTGGGGACCTGCAGCGGAGGGGCTGGGCTGGAGCTCGTCAAGGTCAGAGGCTTTGCTTCACTGATCTTGTATCTCAGAGACTAGCATGCTGCCGGCTGTACACTCGGTGCTCCGTGCATGTTCACTGCATGAAACGGTGAAGAGCTGGGACCGGAACATGTGTTGTTGGGCCTCAGAAGTGAATTAACCAAGAGAGGCTGGGAAATGGAGGAAGCTAGTCAATTTGACCTTGATGACAAATTGAACGAAGGACATAAAGGCATACCAGTTATCTCTGTTCTACAAATGACTTGAGAATTGTCAGAAAACTCTCAAAGAAAAAGAGCAACTTGGACGAGTGAGTGGTCTCACGTGGAGCTTGGGTTTAGATGGGAAGAAAGACTGTCCACGTGTCCACGTCCCAATTTTCAGATTTGTTGGTCTCAGAACCCCTTTCTACTCTTAGGCATTGTGAAGGACCCCAAAGAGCATGTGCTTAGGTGGGGCTTATTTATTGATATTTACCATTTTGAACATTAAAATTAAGAAAAATGTTAAAATATTAATTCATTTAAAAAAAATCACACTAAGCACATCACGTTTTTCTTTTATTGTATTAAATAAAACTTTATTTTGCCAAACTGAAAAATAACAGAAAGAGAGGCATTATTTTACATTTTCGTAAACACCTTTTATATTTGGTGTAAGAGAAAACATCTGGATTCTCAAATCTCCTTCAGTCTGTTGCAAAAATCTTGTTTTGTTAAAGTATATGAACTCTCACTCAGAGATAAGGAGTTAGATAAAGAAGATACTTTGATATCCTTTTTAGATAACTATCAATTTTCTTTTGATAACTACACCAGTACTCCACAGGCGGCAGCTTTTAAAAAGGTATTCACAGTGTGGAACCTGAAACCCTACCACTGAAGTATTCATACTTGTTACGTAAACATATGGCCGTCTACTTTGTGTTCTGAATGGATGTTCTCTTAGGCATGACTTGGAAATAACAGGCATTGCTCATTTGGAAAATATTGATATAAATGATAAGGATTTGATAGAAAAACTCTTTAAGCATATTGGCTGTCAACTTCATGGTGATGGTTAGAAGTTTTCTAAAACTTCAATTTTACTTGACAGCTCAGATTTTGTCATTAGTGACATATATTTTTTGTTGCTTTCCTTGAAGTGGCAGTTTCTCTTGGTTCACCTTAAACAACAACAAAAAACTGTCTGCCAGATACTCAAGTGTAAAAAAAAACACACAACAAAAACCTCCCTGCGGCTCCTCTGTCAGATGTCCTTTCAGGTAAAAAACCAGGTTCCACAATTAAAGCAGCTAGTTGAGCTCATAACTCAAACATCTGCCCACGTGCTCTGCTATGAGACAGGCGCACTACTGAGGGACAGAGCCCTGGTTCTCTGTGCACATGCCACTGTTGATCGCAGAGTTGGGAAAGGACCTTGAGAGGTAAGGGTCTAGAGGAATAACATGAATAACTTGACTATTCCTTTAAGAGATTTCTCCAGCTTTTAAGTGACATGGGCGCTTTATTTTTACTGGAGGTGCCTAGTAGTGAAGAATAAGTCATTCTTGGCACACTTGGGAGCTGTTGCTCTGATGTGCACTAAGCGACTGTCTTACCCACCTCTAGCCTAAGTGTCAACACAGTGAAAAAGACAGTGTTTTTCAGTATAACAATTTTAGATTTCCCAGCCCTCTTTAATTGCACTCGGTGTGCCTAGAGCCCATGTTCTATAGTGCAAGAACTGTTGGTCGAGGTAATAAGAATTTTGCAATTTGTAAAAAAAAAAAAAATCCCACTAGAAATAGTCTATGTAAAGTGAGTTTAGAATACTAGGTTAATGGACTTTGGTTCATTAAAGATTAGAAATAAGTTTTAGCAATTGGACAATAATTTTTTTTTTCACAATGAAACCAGCAAGATTTCCAAGGGAAGTAATGGACACTTCTGTGAGACTAGAGCTGACTACTAGCTAGACAATGCTTTTCTTCCAGACTGTATAGAGTGCACCTTGGATCAGATGTCCGTATCTTGTGTATTATCCCTCATATGCAAAATATAAGAAATAAAAACTAAGTATATAGTACTATAATTATAATAATAAAATGTACTGAGTATTGCTAAGTGCTTTTTAAGGGAGTTTTATCATTTGAGCCTCACAGCAACACTAGTAGTAGTTGTTCCCACTACAGAGCTGTGGAAACAGTCTCAGAAAAGTTCAAGGGCGGAAGAGGTCAGATACATGGTGACAGAACGAGATCTGACTTTAGGTAGAGAACACACAACATGATATATGGGTCACCTGTCTTAGAACTGTACAGTTGAAACCTAATAGTATATAATTTTGTTAACCAATGTCACTCTACATTTATTAAAATAATAATTAAAAAAAAAAACAAATGTGCTTAAATTTGGAGAGATAGAAAGGAAAAAAACCACATCCAGACCGGAGAGGGGCATTATTTGGACTCCCAGGTGCTATTCTGGAAGTCCAGAGCCGGGTTTTACCACGAGCAGGACTCTTCACTCGGTAGATGTGCCTGTATACCTCTGCTTTCACTAATCTTATTTTCACACCCTTATTGGGTGTTGAAATGTCTTTGAAAAGTACTGCTATGGATTGTGTGAGCTAAGGGACACATGATGGTTGCCTGCAGAGGTCCAGGCCACAGGCCTGTGGGTCAGTTAGCGCAGCACCCCATGCCAGCTGCCAGTGTGGGGGTCTGTGGCGGTGGTTCGGGAGGAGGGAGGACAGTGAGATGACGGGAACCGGAGGCAGGTGCAGAGCACGGGTTTGTGTCTGGCCTCCCTGGCTCCATGGTGCTGTACAGGTTGGAAGTTGTCACTTCGCTTTATGAAGGCAGTGGACCCATTTTGGGATGTTCGGATGATAAATCTTACTCTCCTAAGAAATAACAATGAGGTTGGAGTGGATGGAGTGTGAAGATTGTATTAAAAGGGCAAAACATTTTATCCCTTCCTCTCTTTTGATCTTCAGAATATGTGTGGTTTTTTTTAAAACAATCTATGATTATTTTTGATTTCCTGTTGGTATGTTTTTAAATTTATTAAACAAATCCTTAAAAGACTTAATGGGCTCTCTCTGTAAGTTTTCAAGATGTGGACAAACAGAAATAGTGCTGGCCAATTCAGCTCACGCTGCATACTTTGTAAATGGCTCAGGGCACTGAATTTGGTCTCTCAGTTTTGGTAACAGATTTAATTGACAGAATGTATTTTCTAATGCATTTATTGCCTTTTTTTTATGCCTTTTTTAAAGCCCTGATCATTTTAACCCTATATTGTTTCCATGAGATGTTGAGGCAGCTGCTCTGGAAATAGTGTTGAGAAATAGTTCTGTACTTGGCATTTGGCGGAATCAATTTTTCATCCCATCATCTGCACCTCGCACGTTGTCCTCATTACGGTGAAAAACTGCCCAAGAACCTCATTAGTGCTGAGGACTGTGGGTGACTATAAAGGATTTCAGAGGCCCTGAGGTAGAGTTGCTCGTCCAAGAATTAATAACTCTAGGGCTCATCTCTTTATAATGCCCGTGAAAGTAGCCAGTATCCTGAATTTGAGCTTGTGAGTGAAAAACAGGAAAAGAATAATTGGCCAATTATATGGGCCAGGATGAATTAAATTCCTTAAAGTGACCCAAATACAGAATATGGTCAATATTTCCCGATGCTTCCAGGATTTAAGTAATCTGTGACGACAGTGACAGGTTTTAGTCGTGTAATATATAGATAGGAGGAGAGAGTATGAGGAATTCAGAGAGGTGAAAGACAAATCCTGTTAGGCAAATACCCTTTATAAAATACCCATAATATATACTAACCCATATTATATACTAACAGATATAATATCATGTTAACATGTATGCAACCATTATACAGAGACTGCTGGGTTATCCGTGGTGTTGACATTCTGAGAAAAAAATGGGACAATAAAGTTAGGAACATGAAACGTAACCTAATGGGCAGATAATGCATATGCGTTCAACGAGAGTTGACTAGGGACACAATCTTTTTTAGTTTCCAGACATACATTCACTCCAATCAGGGAGTGAAAACCAACTGGAGAGGCCCTGAGAAAATGTTGGAAAGCATGTACCTTCAACCCGCGTCTCTGCATCTTCCCAAACTCTAAATGTTGGACACTCCCTAGGGTCAGTTCTTGAAACTCTTCTTTCTTGAACCTCTGCTCATTCCATTGAGTATCTCCATCCATCTCCTGGTGTTAAGTAACACATACTCCAATGATTAAAAGGTTGTCTCCAGCCCCTACATCTCTAAAATTCCACATTCCTGTAACTGACTTCTCACTGGTTACTTTTCATTAGCGTCTTCACAGCTCTGTTCCATGAACATTCCCAGACCTGAGCTCCTGATGTCTCCCCCGCTCCCCAGCCATCTCCTCCTCATTGGCTGGGATGGCACAGGTCAGAAAACTTGGGGTCACCTTTGACTGCTCACTGTCACATCCTGTGTACTATCTGTCCGTGACTCTTGGCTCAGTCTTTAAATAAAATATCCAGAAAAGGATCATTTCTCACGACTTCCTCTCTTACTGTCTTGGTCTAAGGCGCCACCATCCTTCCCTTGGATGATTGAAGGCTTCTTCGTCTTGATTCTAAGTCCTTTCCAACAAGCCTCCTTTCTTGCGTACCTGCTGCACCCCCACGGCCTCTGGGTTTTCCAGGAACTTGCTGGGCGGGCACACACCTACCTCGGGGCTCCTGCCCCAGCTTTGCTCTCACAGAGAGCGCTCTTTCCTCCAGACATCTGTTGAGATCCTTTCCTCCTGTGCTTCAGGTATTTGTTTCAAACTCACATTCTCAGTGAGAGTTTTTCTTCCTTCACTAACTTGTGACTGTACCTCCCTCTCCTCCGGTTCAATCTCCATTTCCTCACTACAGCTTTTCATATTCTTCCCCCGTAATGTTTCCCAGCCTCTTTGAAATCTTCTTATCGCCCCAGAAGCTAAATGCTGGGTCAGCCTTGAACTCAGGTCTTGAAATTCCTAACTCTTTCTCTTTTATACTGTTCCACTGAGGGGCTCAACTATCTTCTTCCTTTCACTAATCCATGCACACGATACATGCACGTGTGTGTGTGGTAGAACTTACCTATCTGGACTTCTGATTGTGTCTTGTCTGTCTTTCTCCCACTAGGGGGAAATTCACATGGGCAGCTGCATTTATTTGCTTTCTTCACTGATGTGCCTCAAGAGATTGAGATTGCTCGGGACATAGCAGCACGAGCTACATTCTTGCTGGCTGATTTGATGGCATGCGTGAATGTGTGAGATGTCGCCCCTGCTTCTGTCCTGACCCTTCCCACCTAGTCCCGCAACCAGAGCGATCCTGTCAGCTCAGGTCAGGGCGTTTCTCTCCTGTACCCATGGCTTTCCATTCCTCTCCTGGTAAATGGCAGGTCCGTTACAGTGACCTGGAAGGCCCACGGTGACCTCTCTTGTCAGTTACCTTCCTCCTGGCTGTCCCTCCTATGCTCAGAGCACATGGCAGGCTCCTGCCTTGGGGTCTCTGGACAGGTGTGCTCTCGGCCTGAACGGTGCCCTCACCTTTCCTCTGTGTCACCTCGCCAAGCCCCTGCCCCAACCTGCCTTCTTCTCCTTCTTCCTTTTTGTTTTTCCTTCCTCTCTCTCCTCACTCAATGTAACATGTTACTCCTTTATTTTGTTTGCTGTACATCTCCCTTCCTGAAACATACAGGAGGGGAGAGGGTGTCCTGCGTCCACTAGTGCTATGTCCCCAGCGCCCGCAGCCTGGCCGGCTCGGGGCAGACGCTCACAAGCTTGTGTTCTGGCAGTGAAGGCGTCGCCGTTGATCACACTGTAGACACACGCTGCCACGGTCCAGGGGCTCGCTCAGTGACGTGCACTGAAGGGGAAGAGGCATTGGTCATTTTTCCAGCCCCACTGTGGATCTTCCTCTGAGATTAGGGAGGCTGGTTGATTGGCAAGGACTAATGTCCTGGATAAAAGGACAGGGGCTGTGTTACCGGCGTCTCCAGAAATCTTCGGTGTCTGCAGCCCAGCCAGGTCCCCGGTGCTTTACTTCATAGCCATTCGGCCAAGAACACACTGCAGTGTGTATGGTGACGCGGGGACACCCGGTCCTGTCTCCTTGTTGCCTTAGACACCGAAGAAACGACTCCTTTCAATGCTGAGAAGTTGAAGCACTGTCACTCCTTATTTCCAAATTGACCTTCTTTGCTTGAAATTGAATATCAGTAATATTAGTGAACTTGATTAATCAAATGCAGAAAGTGCATATGGCTTCTTCGTTCGTCCTGACTAGGAGGTAGTTGAAAGAGTGCACACTCTTGGTTTGGAAGAGGCTTGATTCAGACACGTCACAGCTAATCCTGGGAACCGCAGTTTCCTTGTCTGTACAGCGGAAATGATAGGGCCTGAAATCATAACGAACTGAGAAGGGGAGAAAAGAAAGAAAAAAAAGGTACTTGGTATAATTTGCTACTTCCTGTCTCTTTTCTCCAAGGTGTAGGTATGCACAGGACTATTAACATTAAAAAACACATTCTATTTCAAAAGTATTTTAGACCTCTAGTCTTCTTTTTTCTCAGTTTCCCTAAGTCTTTGCAGAGGTAGGTCAGCTGTTCTCATCTTAAGAAAAAGGCACAGAGAATTTCATTAGTGTGTGGTCACAAACCTAGACTAATATGCAGGTTTTTCTTATGTGCGTCACCACACCTGACATTTAAACCACACTGCCCATTCTGTGATTAAGCAATGGTATTTACCTGCCATTTTACACCATTTTATTGTTGGTGAGATAATGGAATAATAATTCTAGCTGCTTAAGGAAGGTAATTTATTAATCCACTGTAATGCCGGCGGCCGAGGCCAGGCAGGTGCACATTGAATTTGGGCAGATGGTCAAGGAACTGCAGAGCGTTGGGTGGTTCCCGTTTATTGGAGGCTCACAGGGATGGGCAAGCAAATAAACAAAGGAAAACAGATTTTTGCAGTGGAGGACAAGGGATCAGGAAAACCGCCCTTCATGGTGGTGACTGAGGGAATTGGAGCTGCACCTCATGGTGGTGGCAGGCGAGTGATCTGGGAAAATGGCTGCTGAGGGAAAGCACCCCCAGCTTTTCATAGAGACAGACGTGGCTTTCTGCCACGAGCTCACGCATGAATCCTGCCAAGTGCTTGCAGCCGGGAAATCAGTGAGCGAGCCTAACACAGCTGCTTTCCCTACATCCAGAAACTACTTTGTTGAAAGGCCTTATTGCTTACCAAACAAATTAAAATACTAGGTTTTTCAGTGTTTTTCACTTTGAAGCCTTACCTCTGATTTACATGGGGAACTTCTGTCTCAGTTTTCACGGATGATAGTAAAATATTGACTGCCATGAAGTGGTGTATTTATATGAGAAAATTTATCTATTTTGAATATATATATATATATATATATATATATATATATTTGTAGTTTTTAACTACTTAATGCACTTCTCATAATTGAAGTCAAATTGGCTTAGTCAAACAAAGGTAAAACTATCTGTCTTCCAAACGACTTTGTCTTGTACCAAACAAATTCTGGTAACTTCTTCAGTGAGAGCTTTATACTGTAATTCATAATTGAAACATTTCTCTGAAAAATGTTTTAATTACTCACCAAAAACTTCAAAGTCAGCAAATACCCAGAGAGGATGGGCTTCCCTTCTGCTTGGTGTTGTAGTGTTCTCTAGTACGTGACTCTTTGTTCTGTAGTCAGAATGCTTACTCTTTATATCATAAATATAATGTGTATTCCACTTCATTCTATGGTGGATTTGAAACAGTTTACAAACACATATACACAATGAAAGGATAAAGTAGTTAAGTGAATCTCTCGGAAGTAAAAATTAGTGTAGCTAAAATAAAATAGTCTCTGAATGTATAAGATAACTATACAGAGATGTATGACTTAAGAAGCCCTTCAGGAGCATTGGTGGTGTAGTGGTGAGCATAGCTGCCTTCCAAGAAGCCCTCCAAGTTTATACTTGGCTCTCTAAAGACCAGATGAATCAGAGAAATCAGATCAGGTATGTAAATTACCTTGTCTGATGATGAAACAAACACATCCATGCTTAAGACACTTAACAGAAGAAATGCATACGGCTTCTCTAAACTCAGGGACCTATGAAGAATTGTTCCACAGATGCTCAAAAAAAGATATTTTTTCAAGTGATGATTCTTCCAGTGGTATCCTCGCTAGTACAATGACATATTTTCAACATCTCTTTATTGTGATGTCTTTTAGTGAGGGTCTATGGCAAATTGTAAGAGCGCAGTTCTAGCAAATAATTTATTTATGGATCAAAAGAGACTCCCCACAGTAAAGCGCTTATGTTTGGCTTGATTTCATGTTGTGGGTTAATACTTTATAACCACACAAAGAACATTCCTGTTGAGGTTTTTCACATTAGCATATCCATAGCACATCACAGGGAAAACCAGACTATAGGGGTTTTCAGTAAAATTTGAGCCTGATCCACGAGGAGACTTGTATTTTTAGAGGCAAAATTGGTTAATTTAAGGGAATTGGTTAAAACACGTGGCCCAAATCTAGCAATCTGTTTCTTAGATGTGACCGTTTCTTAGAAACCTAATTTGGAGTTCCTAAATGTTACTTGAATTGATTATATTGCTTTATTGTGGCATTTTCCCACACTAGTAGCTGCATGGCAGTCCTTTAATTGCTACAAAAGTTGACTCATAGTCTGTTTTCTTTTTTAAGATGGTAAATTCTTCACTAAAAAGATGAGAATACTAATTCACGTGTATGACCAAGTGGGCAGAAACACCAGTGTTGCAAGCCAGCTTAATATTTTATGACTTTGCATAATAAACGAGGGAAAGTTATGTATTCATTGAGGTTGTAATTAGTTACGAGTTAGTAACGAATCCCTCGTGTTTCAGGTCCAGCGTATGGCAGATTTAGAGTACCACGTGACTCCTGATTTGCTAGCAAATGAAGGAAGCGAGAGTAGACATCCTCTTTATAGGACAAGATAGTTTGCGATGAGAGGGACAAGATTTGGGTCAAACTGAACATAGATGGCGGTAGTTCATAGAGGTGTATGTTACTGTATTTTCTTCTCTGCACTTGTGTGTGTGTGTGTGTATGTCAATGTATTTACACTCAGATGAAGAATTTTTGTTGCTCAGCAACCAAGATAAAATTCATTCAGAGAATCCATTATTGTTTCAAAAAAAGTAATTGGCCATTGTTGCTGTAGATACTGAATGGGGAACGGTGCAGTGTTGCTGTCGAGCGTGTTAACATTAGGCAGAGGGCACTCTCTGGGAGAGAGGGTTAGTTATACGTGGTGAAAACTGAACAGCCTCATTGCACACTGACTTCTTAGCTTGTCTCTGCCTGTTGCCTTCAATACCATTTGGAAAAACATGTTCTCAGTCAGTGCATTATATTAGTTAATCATAGGTGAAAGTATAATTTAAATTTTATTTTCATGAACTTAATTTATCCTTAATTCAATTTTTCTCAAACCCCAAGTAAAGAATTTCACATGTAATTCATTTTCTGAAGGATCTCTGTGTGTCATAATATTGAGCGTGGTTGTGTACCGCGTAAGTACTAAAATAGACAGAAATTTGGAAGTCGGAATGATTTTGTTCCAATCCTGGGTTTACCCTTTCACACTGTGTGACCTTGCAGATAAGCTGAACTTCTCTGAGCTCCAGTGCCTTCATTTATTACAGGGAGAGAATTCTAGCTACCTATTAAGTGTTGTGACAAAGATGTTCAGTGCACGTAGCATTGCCATTTTTCTTAAAGGTTATTTGGTTTACTTTTATTGATGCTACATTCAGTTACTTACTCCATGTGTGGTCCAGAAGGCAATGATTAAAAATAAATGTAAACAGTTACTAGGCATGTAAGTAGCTACTGTTCATGCAGGGATTGTGATGACATTTCTAAGGTAACCGTGTTGATGGGAAACAAAACCACTTACAAATTCTGTTTCCTGGTTTGGGGGAAATTACTGAGAAAGCACAATAACAAAATTCCTCAGGTAGAAAAACATTTCTAAGTGACAGTAACTACTAGTAAGCCAAAAGACAAGACTAAGAAAAGCCAGGTTATTAACTAAGACTGGGAAGTAGATGCTGTTTTCAATATACTGATTTTGCATATGATTTAAGTAAATTGTAGGATTCTACTTTAAATTTTAATATAATGCAAAGCCAGATAAGTATCCTACAATTTATAGACTGTGTCCTGATAAGAGTATCAAACTCTGAAGTCATTTAAAATATAGGCAGCTTACCCAGAGGAAAAAATGAAAATAAAAACTTCATTGAAAGATAAGGTTAGTGCTATGCCAGAAAGGAGACCTCACAACCTATTTAGGCTCTAAAAAAATACCTTTATTTCCATTCGATATCATAGTTGAAACATTTAGTACACACAGACTTTTCAATATTCCAACTGTTGTCTGATCGTTGGACACATTTGAATTTACGCAAAATATTAGTCCATTTTTCCTTCATCATTTTCATTTGCATAAATGCTAATGGTTTCTTTGATCAGACCAGATAGCAGGGATACCACATTGAGAACTGCGTAAAGGACACGTCTTTTCAGACCTGCCTCGGCATGACACGTCTGATAGCGTCCCAGCCGTGATGCCCAGGAGGGAGTTCAACCTACCTGGGATTTCCAGTCCTCTTCCGAGTTGGAAGAGGGACAGAGAAACAGAAGAGATGTTCACCTGTTTCTGGGCCCTTTACCTAGACATGGAACTTTCCCCTGCTAGAGTCTGGTTTCTGCACATTGTCACTTAGGCACTCACCCAAGGCTGTGAGGTTGGCGGGGGGAGGGGGGGGGGAGTCCTGGGCCCTGTTATTACTTGTTCTCCTGGGGTAATAACACGTGTTTGCCTTTGTGTTGACTCCCATCCCAGCCCAGGTGTCCGGCTTTGTATTGAGTAGTGGGGACTCAGATTCACGTTTCCGGCTCCATGCCCTCAGGAGACAGTCCAGTAGGAAGACGAACATCACACAAAGCATGTGTTGGAAAGTGTAGGAGATGGCTGTGACTAGACCACAACCTTACCAGCTGGCTCCAGTAACCAGTTTCCCACAACAGAGATTCCTTTTCCCTGCTCAGGCACTTGCTTGGTACAACCCAAAGGATTTTAATGACTGAAACGGAAATCATTCTCTTGGTCTATATTCTGAAAAAAAAAAAATCTGTAAAAAAATACCAACTTTCATCATCTCCCTGACTTTAGAACACTGGCTGTGAGATATCACTGTGTACTAAGCAGGGTCTGAGTTAATGACTGCCGCCGTGGCCTTGCCCCAGAGATGAGGGGGTGCACCTGCTCTGAGGCTGCTTCCCGCCCCCTGGGGGTCCCTTTCCTGAGAACTACCTGTGCCCTCTGTGCATGTGTACCTCTGATGACGTGTTGTATATCTTGGCCAGGGGACAGATTTATTCATCCGTCTTCAATGTTACTTCCATCTCTGAGAATAGTTATTAAACACTAACAGCATGGTTATTAAATAATTTTTAAACAATAATAGCAGTAACCCTAATGCTATATGATCTATTTATTTAGAACTGCTGGCCACTTATTACCATTTTATAGGTGAGAGAACTTGGGCTTTGGGAGGCTATGTTTGCTCCTTGGGCTCACACAGTCAACGAAAGGCATATAGAGCTGGTGTTGGGCCCAGGCCTTGCTCTGAATCTCCTCCCCTCCACTTAGCAAGGTCTGGCGGAGGTTTTTGGTAAAGACATCAGTTTGGGAAATTGCAATAAGATAATTAGTATTTTCACTGTGTGTTATCTATTATTGGTCTAATTTTATATGTGTCTATAGCATAGACGGTGTTAAAGTGATCACAAGTCTTTTTTTGGTGAGTCTTAAAAATAGTTTGAATTTAAAAAGCAGGATTTTGATCAAGTGAATCTGGAGAATTTTATTTTTTTTATTTTTTTTATTTTTTTCATTTTTCTGAAGCTGGAAACAGGGAGAGACAGTCAGACAGACTCCCGCATGTGCCCGACCAGGATCCACCTGGCACGCCCACCAGGGGTGATGCTCTGCCCACCAGGGGGGCGATGCTCTGCCCATCCTGGGCGTCGCCATATTGCGACCAGAGCCACTCTAGCGCCTGAGGCAGAGGCCACAGAGCCATCCCCAGCGCCCGGGCCATCTTTGCTCCAATGGAGCCTTGGCTGCGGGAGGGGAAGAGAGAGACAGAGAGGAAAGCGCGGTGGAGGGGTGGAGAAGCAAATGGGCACTTCTCCTGTGTGCCCTGGCCGGGAATCGAACCCGGGTCCTCCGCACGCTAGGCCGACGCTCTACCGCTGAGCCAACCGGCCAGGGCTGGAGAATTTTTTTTTTTTAAGATATCACTGACCCACACAAAATATGAGCATGTGTGAAAACATTTTTTTCCAATGTATTTTTTCAAGAGCATTTTTGTTTGTTTCTATTTTGTAGATATTTAATGTAAGCAACATGTAAACCTTAAAAAAATGTTCAGTTTTCATAGGGGCCATCATTTGATTAGTTCTCAAAACTTCATGCACCCGAGAATCCCTTGTGTTGATGCTTATTTAAAATGCAGATGATTTTTCAGAAGATTCAAGGAAGGTCATGGAACCTGTCATTTTAACAAGTCCCTCAAGGATTGTTATGCAGATGGCCCACAGGCCTTACTGCAAGAAACCATTCTTCACTAGGCTGGTTTTTATATGAGAGATTAATGACACTTTTGCAAATGGGAACGCCCTTCTTTGAGGTGGCAGCAGTGAGGTGGCAGGAGGACCCAGGCACGGAGCCAAATGGACAGTTACCTTTTCTAATTTGATAGCTACTCAAAAAGGCTGGGTCGCTTTGGCAATCGTCCACACGCTGTTGCAAGTATCTGCGGTTACTCGTGAATTAATGACGTATAAATTGAGATAAATGAGCAGGTCCCCTGTCCTAGTTACTGGGTGTGTGTGTTTGTGGCACGTTGCTCCGTGGGCTTGGCGTCCCTGCAGGGCCCTGCACAGAACGCTCTTTCACAGGGCAACTTTATTTTTACATGGATTATATATTTAGAAAGAAGAAGAGAACAATAGAGTTTTGTTGGTATAAGTCAAACTTCAAGTGTTTAAGTCTTAGGGAAAGCGTTATTTCTGAAAAATACCCAGGAAGAAAAAAAGACAGTGGGAAGAACGGTGTGGTGTTCCAGGGACAAGGTGTGGCTCTATGGGTCATTCCTAGAAGAGAGCATATTGAAAAGGATCTAAAATAAGGATCTTCTGCTTAGAACAGAATATATTGTTTTTAAGTTCATGAGGTGGCCCGAGGCAGTAAATGTATAGGAATTTATGTTCATATGGGAGATTGATATTTAATAGTAGTAAAGGGTAGATTACAGATTTGATCGACCTATTTGAGTAAAAGAAGCCTCTTAGATTTCTTACTGTGGGATCACTACTAGTATAGAGTCCCAAAGTATTTCTCCTTTCTCAAGTAATCTGAGAAGTAAAATCATGGGAGGCATACTAATATCTACTTCTGACAAAGCTGATTCATAATTAAAAATAACTTTAAAAAATTGAGGATCGCCGTGGTGCTCAATATCATTTCAGAGTTGTGAATTAACATAATGTGCAGATGTCTTTGAATTCCTGTGTATGCTCCCATACCTGAAAAGCACTTACATTTACAAAGCAGGATAGCTTCACCTGCAGCACTCAAGGTACAGTCAGCAGCTATGGCCACAACAGTCTATGTGTAAGCAGCGTAAGGGAGCCCTTCAAAAAATTAGAGTTCAGCTTAATTGAAACATGCCTACGCCATCTGGAGCTCTTTGCCTAACACAAAGACGTTTGGCATTTTAAATAAAGGATTTTGAATTAAACTAGAAATCTTTTGTGCCTTCCAAAGACATTGATTTATTGAGACTATGGGTGGCTTTCCCTCATATCGGGAAGATTAATGATTTCCTAAATGTCCATCCAGTCCTTCGTTTTATAAGATGAATACACACAGTTAAGCAAAATGAAATCTTTGAGGTTCTATGAGCAGGGGTGATAGGAAATAGTGCGGATTGTGTTTCAGTAATTCATTAGATGTTAGAAAAATGTAAGTTTTCCTAAAGTTAAAAGGTGATCTTGGCAGTATTGAAGGTTGTTGAACGAATGAATGACCAAATACATGATTATCTTAATACTACATATGAGTCATTTTATGAAACACATTACCGAGACCTGTAAGATAATTCTAGCCTTTGATCCATAGACTTCTAAAATCTCAACATGGTGACTGGTGTTGATAGACTTTAACCATCAAGCAGATCTTGTCTTCCCAATGTGAAGTAGTTTATACAAAGGTATTTTTCAGAGTAAAATTTTTACTAAGCTCAGATAATTCTAAATCTTATAATTTTAACTGATTGAAAAGTAGTTTTAAGTGCTGTTGTTTTATAATAGCTCTTGATAGTTTCTGAATTCTATTTCAAAATTTTACCAAGGGTTTATAACTAAAATGATAAGTGTATTATGTACAGTCAAAATAAAAACCATGTCACCAGAGAGATATTTTTGTTATTTCTTGTGCACGCCTCATAAACATCTCCATTGTCAGGTAATTAGATGGTTTTCTATACACAGGGTTGGTCAAAAGGATTATACCCACAAAAAACAATTTTAGGATCACAAGCAAAACCCTGAAAACCAACCTGAAGATGAATGGATTGAATCAGTTAGCTCTTTATTAGCTGAATAAAAGCTCCCTTTCATTGACTAACACATATATTTGGAATAAAAAACCCCACATATTTTAAAAATGCCATGATATATATTCAAAAGACTATTGTGTAGTGTCTATAATAATTAATAGGTAATTAGTTTGTCTTACAAAGAGAACCCATTAAGTTCCCCAATAATTATACTTGTAATGAGATTTCATAGGTAGTTGGTTTATCATTCCAAAACAAAGTGAAGGGACAGTGTCTGAGTTACTTTATGTTTACACAAGAAGCACACTGATTTGGTAGAATAGTTGAAATACAATGAAAAAATAAATAATTAAATACACTTTTAGATTTCATTGGTTTTTACCTAGAGTCAATGCATTCAAAGAGTAGGCTTCTAATTAAAATAGGTAATTTATTAAAGAGTTACATTATGTCATTTCACAGCATACTTTGAGATTTAATGTAAATATCGTATATATCTCAATGAATAAAAACGAACTAAAATTGTATTTTTAATATTGAGAGCATGAGGTGTGTTACAGATATTTAGAAGAGTGTTTTTGTTTGGCATCCACTACTTTTAATTTAATATGCAAAACATGTCTTAGTTCTTTTCTACTAAAAACTTAGCATTTTGTATTTTTATAATTTAAGGGTCCTATTATGTTTTAGGTTGCTAAGTTTTGTCTATACCCATTAGATTATTATTCCTGAATGATGGTCATAGTCTTGTTTTCTTGGTTTTCTGCTTCTTGCATCAGGCAATACATTTTAATCTGTATTATAAATAATCTCTTTACATTTGCAAAATATTTTTTTCCTAGGAAGTTTATGTAGGCTGTTACTATCAGTAACGTGGGCAGTATCCAAGATTTGTTAATCAGATTGTTCTCTCTCTCTCTCTCTCTCTCTCCTTCTTTCTCTCTTTCTTTCTTGTGGCAGACTGCCTAATTATGTAAAGAACTTCCATGCTCAGGAGAATAAACTCCATATTGTCCCTGTTGTGATAGAAAACTTGAGTTAGCCACACTAGGGCAAAAAAAAAAAAAAAAAGAAAAGAAAAGAAAACAGAAGCAATTAGCAAAAATTGTGGGAGATGGTGCAGAGTGAGTTAGTTAACTTCATTAGCAAGGAGGTGAATTGGAAAAGGCTTCCTGAAGAGAAGCTTGATCTCGGACTTACACAGATTGCAGCACAGCAATGGGAGAGAACTGGAGGCCATGTCCAGAGGTGAACTCAGTCCAGGACTGGGTTACATGAAGACCCCAAACAGTAACGGAGCTGTTCGTGGGACCGTGCCGTGTCACCACAGAGGACCAAAGAGGGCTCTGGTGTGCGGGTGAGTCAGAGGAAGTGAGCAGGGCGTGCATTAGGGGAGTGCAAACTCGCTGGCCTTTTTAAAGCCATGCTGACCTGTCCCAGTGCGGTCATGGCCCTGCGGGAAGTTCCCTGTGGGCGCTGAGCCACGCGGTGAGTTTTTCCAAAGCACATCCAAGATCCGTTGGCGTGGGTATTTTGAATTAAGATTGTCTGCTTTCTAAATTTATTATTTTAATCTATTGTGCTCTTGATTCTTCCTTGAGAAATTAGAAGCCGATGTAATGATGTGAATGATTTCACCCCCATGGTAACTGAGCGACCAGCACGAGTGTAGAGAGAGTGGGGGGCCTGGCACCCGGTTCCTTCATTTTTCCTGGTGAGCTTCATGATGTGGGAACACTTGCATGACTGCTGTTCCTCCGTATGTTCAGACTGATGCCTGTTCTCACTTTTCCTCTGAGGAAGATACCTTCTCATCATTGCCTCTAGGTCAAGAACAGCCCTGTGGCGAGGGGGGGGGGACCTTGTTGACTTCCACATAGAATTCATTCTTCCCGTCTCCTAAATTCCTTAGCAGTTTAGTCACCCCATAGACTTAATGCTTACTACAGTCAGTTACACTTACTTGCATTTCCGACTGTCCCGCCCACCTGGTTCTAACGTGCTTGGTTGGGCCTGGTGGCTTCCTCACCGGTCCCCTGTGTCTTCAGTGTCTGTGGTGGTGCCTGGCCCGTGGCGGCAGTGATCAGTGAGTTCCCAGAGAGCAGACTGGCTGAGGGCGATTGTTGGGCTCACCGGGCTGAGCTTCTACAGAGCCACGGTCCCCTGTTTTCAGATGCTTTCCCTCTCTTTTAGTACATATCTTTTTTTAATTTGGTTGTAGTCTGCATTGCTCCTAGAAAAAGGCCATCCCTAACTTACAGTCCTCTTGTCGCTGACACTTTCTTTTGCACAGGATGGGTGATCAACAAGTGTGTGTGGAATTGGGGGGTCTGGGGGGGGACCCAGGTATCTCCCAGAGGGAATGCTGAACAGAACAGGTCACGGTGCTGCTTTATGAAGTACCACGGTGTCTCGTTTATACCGGAAAGGAAGACAGTGAAAAAAAAAAAGTTTTTTAAAGAAAACTATTGGGCAGCCATGGTGCTAAGTTGCCTTTTCTGTATTTTGACTTGGGGACTTGAAATGACACCCATCCCCTTTGGTGTATCCTTCCTCTGTTACCTGTGTGCCCCGGGCCAGAGAGGAATGTCGGAAGAACTCGCGAGCAAGGAAAAGTGGCGATATCACATAGGCTGTGTTCCCTTTACTAAATTGTTATCGTCCTTTCATTCTTTTTCTGGTGTTTTGTTCACATTGCAATTCTCACCACTGACATAAGCTAATTGTTAAGATTGCCTTTGATCCCACAGAAAGAGGTGTTACCTTTCATACCTTCCATTTTCCTGTTAGCCGGAGAAAGCATCCCTTTAAGAACAATTCTTACCTCGCAATCCAGTTGCGAGGGTGTAGACTTTTAGTTGCACTTGGTAATTTTTCTTGCTCCTAAATATCATTCTGGCATGCATTGTTAATGAGCTTTGATTTGCATTTTGCAGGTTGGAATTTTTTTTTTTTTTTTTTGGCGTATAATCAAATTGGAGCACACTGAGAGTTTTAGTGTATGGAACTTAACGTGTCAGCTCTAAGTAGAGTTATAGATTTATCCTTAAAGAATTGGCCATATCGTTACTTTCAGCAACTCTGTGCACACAGATTTAAATGTTAACAGTGATTCTCAGGCGGGTTTCCCAGCTGCCCAGCCAGGGAGCACTGTGCCTGGGGTCGCAGGTCAGTGGGGCTGCGTTATCTGCCTGAGATCAATCTTTGGGAGCCGCCAATGGAGGTTTTCTTATTTAATTTGCTTTCAACCAGAAGGCTTTTTTTTCTTTAAATTTTAAGTCATGCTCTTAGTAGGTCATTAGACTTTGAGAGTTATTCACTTTGTTAGCCCAAACACTAAAACCTTGTGTCTTTTAACTCTGATTAGTGACACTTTAATAAAGTCATTTGAAGTTCAGTGGACTGAATTTTCCAACTTTTCTGATGTTTCTATGGTCACGGAAAAGCAACCTGTATTGAAGCTCTTAGACAATCTTTTAAATGCAAATTTGGAAACCCTGTGTAATTTTGTGTATCTGACTTAATGCTGACTGCAAATGTGAGGGGTTAAGATGAAAGTGGGAGCAGTGTGGCCCTGCTTGTTTTTTGTTTTTCAAATTGGAGTGCAGTAAGTGTTGGGAAATAGAGAAGTCACTTGACGAAACTTGGGTCTTTGAGGATAAAATTTATGGGTAAAACTTTTATGGATATAGCTATATATTTTTAACGAAGAAATAGGACAAAAACCTTATATGCTTCTATATGGTTAGATAATAAGGTAATGCAAAACTATTGAATACAAAGTTTCTTAGCATTATATTGTTGATTTTCTTTCTTTTCTGTTTTTTTGAAAAAGTAAAGGAAAAGTATGTCCCAATTGGCTATAATTAAATCATGCACGGTGCACTCACTTTGGCGGGATTGATGCATTTTGTATTAGATTGTGGACTTGAGTGAACATTTACAACACGTGAGAACAGAAAGGATGAAAAATTATGGTGTTTTATTTGGTTCATGAGAAGCCAAGGAGGGCAGGTCATTGACTTGATTTTCATGGGAAGATGGACTCCAGCCTGCTCGCATATTCAGGGGCCCCACAGCCTGGTATTGACAGCCTGGTTTGGGAGGGGAACAGCATTGTGCGGGGGTTTGTCGGGGAGGACAAGGAAGATTTCAAACAAAGCTGTGAATAGGAACAGTGGTCCTTGTGTTTTGAAGCAGACTGACTTCTCTGTGATGCTTCGCGAAAGTGTTACACTTTTCTCTAAATCAGGTCTGTCCTGTGCGAAGAGAAATATTTAAGTTATAATTCTGTGGCTTTCTCAAGCGGGAGCAATTAGTTGAAAATGCTGAAGAGAGCAGCATGAGCCCGAGAGGAAGGCTCACACTGGTTGTTACTTTATATAAAAAACCCCAACCCCAACTAAACGGAACAGTGGCCTTTCATGGTTTGTTTGTTTGCTTTTAAAAACTTAGTATCAACACATTTGTATATTTGTATTATATAATATATTCAATTATATAGGAAAATATGGCTCAGCATTTAGTTTCTACTTGGTGAATTTTAGAAGGCGTTATTTTCTTTTATATCATTCATGAGTATTTTCTATGAATTAATTATAAGGAAACCCCACAGAAATATTACCACGTAGGCAGGATCTGACACCAGAAATATCGATATGTTCATTGGGAACTTAATAAGCGCTTGTGTTTAACAAGTGAGAACCTCAATAAATTATGAGAAGGCAATGGAGAAACTGGTGGCTCTCTGTGAATGTAGAGATGTGTTGCATTTTTTAATGAGTAGTGATGTACATTGTGCCACAATGAAAATGAGTCTTTATTTTAAATGAAACAGTCTTCCAAAACCTGATACAATAAAAGATTTTCTTTGAATTTCTATTTTGTGACTCAGCTGATAAGAAATGCTTTTCTTTTGGTTCCTGTAGTAGTAATTAATGAACATCAGCCATAGATACATATTAGCAATTATAGTTATACCACATACATACATAATATACATAATATGTATTAGCTTTATATTTTAATCATATTTGGCATATTATTTGAACTTTTTATAGAAAATACATAGCATTAATATAAATCATGAATACATGCTATGAATAAACACAATATGAAAAATAATTCTCACTTTGTTATATATCCATTGGAGTTTGAATCCATTGTTCAACAGACTAAAATAACATATATATTTTTCTCAAATTGGTATAGCTTACTTAAAATGTGGAGTTGATTTTGATACCTACTTCCTAAAATTTTGAAAGGACCCTAAACTTTATTATTATTGAACTTGTCTGAAAATTTATTGTCTTTTGGATTTGGGTATATAACCAATTTACATAGCCATTTTAATTGGCTTTACCAGCTCTTAAGAGTTAACAATTTTATTGTAATTTTCTGATGTACAATAACCTTTGCATCTACTATTTGGGGATTTTAGAGTTGAAATGAATTACAACACAGCCATGTTCAGTAATGTAGAAAGATCGTACATTTTGGAGTCAGTGAAATCAGGATTCAGATTTCACATTGCTCAGCCCCTGAACTAGTTCTACCCATGACTTTAAGAAAGTTGTTCGATGTTTTTGACCCTCTTTTCCTTTATCCATAAAAATAATTGTTAATCCTTACTTTTGATTTTAGTTACTATGTGCCCTAATTAGTTAAAATAGAAGGACATTGAACGTGGTTTTATATTGTAAACAACACACTTCAGGAAATAATTGTTTATCACATAAATTGGAACATATACTTTGATAGTATAAAATGGCCCAATAAAGACATAACTTCAAAGGCCAGAGAACATCACAACAAAATATCAAGTACCATACCTGCAATAGAACAAAGCTCTTTCTCTGAGGTGTATGTACACTTTGGAAAGATGTGGGTCCATTCTGTCCATATTTCTCCTGCTTATCACTGTATCCCTGGGGCGCATTCCAATGGCTGGCGGTTAGAGTGCAACAATAATTTACTGAAAAAGATCTCAGTGAATATTCAAACTTAGAACCATGTAAGGTTGTGTACATGGATAAACTCAGCCAAAATCATGTTGATAATGCTACATTTTACTTGTGATTACAGTAAGGTGTTTTATTTTTTTTTAAGGCTCTGCTAAATTTCTTATAAAAATGAGGGTAATTTATATCAAAATTATCACATCTGAGAGAAAACTGCCAACATTTTACGATGCTAAAGAATATGATAGAATCTGGGAGTTCTATATAGAAAATTCCCTGAAAATAGTTATTTTCCAAAATTCCAACCAAATTCCGGAAGAAGTTTAAGAAACTCAATAAATCATCACATAAGTAATAATGAATCTATGCATTAGGAATATTGTATATAGTTTTGGTTGCTTTATTTGAAAAAGACACAGTGCTACTGAGAAAGGAACGTAAATTATCCCAAGAGGTTTCGAAGAGGATAATGAAAATATAGAAATTAAGACCTTTAAATCTAGAGAAGAAAATTTTTTTTAAAAAGGGCATTTTTGGTCAAGTTTAGAAAATGATTTAAAGTACTGCCTACACTGGCATATTTTTTGTTTTCAGCATTCCTCAGTCGATTAAAGGTAATGGCTAACACTTGTAGCTTGAAAGAGATATATTTAGGAAAAGTATTATGTAATATTCTATTATATATTAACACATGTTATGGGTTGAATTACATCAACAGCACAAGAGGTGAAATGTGTTGACAGATCATTTTAAAAGAGATTTAAATTAGTTTGAGAGTGGCCTTCACTCCCTTCTACAAACAGTCCTGTGCTTGCCCAGTCGGAGGGGGCTGCACTGGGGCCCCTGGGCTGAAGTTCTTGCATTCTGGGTTAAGTTCCCACCTCGAGAGATTTACAGGGCATCAGCAGGCAAATAACACAGGTTGAATCACACATGTAATTAATGTATGCCGTGGCGTGATTTAACATGGCAGCCCACTTTTCCACTTTCATACATGCCAGCAGTGCATTTTGGATTATGATAATAAATTCATTTAGAATATTGTCACTGTGTTTGGCATGCCTAAGTCACCTAAGCCAGATTCATAATGATCTAATGAGGCACAAAGGCTCCGTTCAGAAATAAACAACAGATGACTGTTACTAATTTTTACAAAGATGAAAGACAGTGACTGACTACTTTGAATTGATTTCATAAGTGTGCTCAGGTTTCTGTGAGTGCATCCACAGATTAAGTTCAATTTCTGTCTGATGGCGCCTGGTTATCTGATACTTCATAAAAATGCACGGTTCACATACCGAGGGAGTGACTGACATTGTGACGTCTCTCGGGTGGGACAGCACGTCGAAGGGGCACGGAGAAGCACACGTTTTGATCCAGCATCTCACGCCTTTACAGCCAGTTGAATGCTGGAGTAACATGGATGTGTTTGCCTCTGCTCACAGTTAGTGGTCCCTCTGTCCCCAACAACACGAGGGAGAGATTGGAAGCTTTTTTTCTACGTGGGTCATGTAAACTCAAAGAATGTGAGAAGGCTTCAATCACTATCATTTTATCTTTATTTTCCAAGGACAGAAATAAAAACTTCATCCTACTTGATGTGGATGATCTTTTAAAGCCCTGGTTTGAGAATGAAATCGGTCTCCGCGACCCCGTTCCCTGTGCGCGCGCTTGGCAGAAAGAGCCCAGTTGGCCTTTGTGAGGAGTGACAGCTGGGGAAGGATGTGTTGTGTAGCCAGTGCTTCCAGTTGGTGGTTTTTGCTGTTGTTTACTGTGTTTCTCATTCAGACCGAATGCCCCTGTTGGTAACAGCTTTGATGAAGCAACTCTGTCCCCAGGCCCGGCCTCCAGGAAGTCTGGGATCCTTAGGGGTGTGGAGAAGTAGGTACTAGCTGGCATCTCTGGGCACACAGAGCTCCCGCTGCTCCCCCTGGAAGCCCTCTCAGCTCCTGCCCTGCAGGGAGCCGTTTCACATGACTGGGTGCAGACAGGAAGGGAAACGTTCCTGAGCAACGGATTCACTGCTCCTGGGACAGCGGTCCACTCAATCTGAAGAAGAAGGCCTGACCCGCAAAGCAGGCCGATTCATTATCTATATTCCCCATTCTGACAACCCGGAACGGAAGGACCCTTACGTTGTTATTATTTTGTCTGAACAGAAGCCTGGGGGTACTGACTGAGGTCCCACAGGAGACAGTTCCTGACTCCAGCCCTTGGCTCACTGGGAAGCCAACCGAGCCAGTTGTTTGGAGACTTGGTCATATGCGGTCGGATCAGAGTACACCTTGTTCTCAAAGTTCTGATTGACTCTGTCTTTCCTTGATGAACTTATAGTCAATGACAATGAATTACACGAATGAGTCACCTCAGGATGAAATGTTTTATGAACAGAAGCATGGTGCCACCCATTTTTAATGAAAAAGGACAGATGGCACACAAGAACCATTGCTGACACAGCAATGGCCTTCAGATGTTTCCTAGACTTCATTTCATGTTGATGTTGGGCGGGCTGCTGTCATAACATTCACATCGACAACTTCCCATTCTGGCAGCGTGAGACGTAAGGCAGTGAGCGAAATGGACTCATAGATTTGGGGAGAAATCCAGGCATAATGGGATGAGTTTTCTTTTGTTGTCCTCAGCAGTCTTTCAGAAACGATTTCTGTCTCCTCATGTTATTTGTACCAGCCTGTCTGTCACCCAGTGAGTCTTCAGTTCTCCTTTTTGTCAGAATGAGCTCCATTTCATTATCTGTGCAAGAGCTTTGGTTCATACCATAGCTAAAACTGACCCGCCTATCAAGTCAGGAAGCAGACAGGTAATCAGCCCAGGTGTGTGTGTGTGTGGGGGGGGGGGGGGGGGGCGAGGGGTTAAGGGAGCAGACTTTTGTTACGATTTTTCACAATTTGTTGATGAACATTAGAAATATTTGTACAGGTTTCCTTCTCATCATAAACCCATGACAAGCTTTTGTAGCCACAGTTCTTCCGACCAGGAGACAGTCTTCATTCTGAGCAAGATGGATTCTTCAGAATTCTCCACAATGCCCCCTCTTCCTACAGGATTCTAGACTCTTCCCCACTCAGGATACATTTTTGTTTTTATTAAGAGTACTCATTTTAGAAACAGGATTGAGTGCAGGAAATCAAATCAGTTCAGAAGGATAAATACTTCCTATTGAAGCATTTTTATGTTGACATTTCAACGACCAGTCGATACATTAAGCTTTTAGCTTTATTATAACTCCTATTCCCCCTCCCCCCAAAAAAACCACATTTCATAATGGAATTTAGATTGTTACAGATGGTTGCTACTTTACATTTTATCCTTTGTATAACATACAGAATAGTAATTATGAACACTCATACGTTGAATTGATGTGCTTAACTGTATTATAACTCTAAGTGATTCCATTATGGGCAATTAAAATACTGTGGACGCATATTTTGATGACCGGAGGAATGCAGTGCTTTTCAAACCAGATCTCAAGAGGCCTCGGGGCCAGGAGGCACTGTCACCAGGCCGTCTCTTCCTCTTCACTCTTTCTAGCAGAGTTCCAAGTTGAAATGTTTCAAATGTTTTTCTTCTACCTAACATTTATTTTTAATACAATAATTTATCTTTCATAACTTAAAGAAAAAAGTTTGAACCGAATAGGTAATCACGAAGTGCTCTGTTTGAAAATCTACTAGCATGCTGGTTGCCAGCCGCTTTGGGAAATGCATCTATCTGCTGTGCTTGCCTGTTGCTCTCGCATAAAGAGTTCTTTTTCCAGCGGTTACTTTTTTTCAGCTCATCCATCAGCATGTGCAGGCACTCCGTTTGCACATGGGGGACAGGGAGGATATTTTTAAAGTGGGATTTTGCAAAGTCCCCGATGTCAAAGAGTGGTCCTTCAAAAACACTTTCCTAGAAATTAGTGATGGGGTCCTTTTTCCCTCTGTGTGGCCAGGTTTTCTGCTTTGCATGTTCAATACCTACCACTTGTCCTTCTGTGCCAGGAAACTGGAGCTTTCCTATGCTTCTCCAACACACTGACCCTTGGCATGAGAGGGAAGAAAGCCAGCCCCCACTGTACAGGCCAGAAGACTGTTCAGTCTATCGACGCGGTGCTGGTATCAGAACAATGGACCGTTTCTGGTACTGCCCTGGCCCCAGCCGAGTGCTTTGCTCATAAGGGGCCCTCGAGGAATGTGCTTTTCATTCATGATTAGCCCTCTTTCCTATCGTAATGTTAAAATGTGATTCCCCTCTAATGTGAAGATGTTTTTAAATCCTCCTGAAATTTAAGAAGTTGGCAAAGTCTCAAAGGATGCAAGAGGTGCATTCTTAGCAACTCATAAAGATTTTAAATGGCCCGAACCAGATTTCATTTTTCAAGAAATATCCAGTTCTATAGAAAGTTTGGCATTCAGTTAGAATGACTCCTTTATTCGAACTGTTCTACAATAATTTGGAAATGAAAACCAGCCAGCATTTTGCAATGCTAGTCCACAGAAGTTTCATGCAAAACAGGACTTCACCACTAACAAAGAAGCCATCCCTGGCCTGCTGGGCCTTGTCCCTACATCTGTCTGCTGTCGGCTTGTCCATCTTCATATTGTTTGAGAATATGGTGCAAGTTAAAAATGGTATTGTTTTCTCTTTAGTTTAAAGTAGTATTTTGCCCCATTGGACTTGGCCCAGAAATGAGACAAATATGTTTTAAAATAAATCCTTTTCATAGTGTGTTTACGCTATTTTTTGTCGATCTGTTAGTTGGTCTAAGACTTGATAATGGTTTTAAAAACAGAGATTAATATTTGTCGTTAGAATAAAATAGCAGAGGTTATAGTTTCATATATTTTGAAGGACTATGTGTCAAAAGCGATCTATATCTATCTATATATTTATATATGTAGTTTGAAAAGTCCCTGTTCTTCAAAGAGTGGCTCTTCCAATCACTTCCCCAGAAGAGTAACTAGTGTGGAGTCACTTGACTTAGTGACATATATATATATATATATATATATATATATATATATATATATATATATATATATAAAGTGTCAATGATAGTACTGTATTATAAAGGAGTTCTGTTTCTCTAATATGACTTACACACATTTTTTACTTATAAATGAACATTTGTTACATTTTAGTCTTTACAGTAAAATATTTAATGAGTGAAAAATTTCAGGTGAATACTAAGTAAATCAAGCTTTGGCTGAACTGTGTCATTTGAGAATTTGCCAACCCATCATTGAAAATTGACTCAGAGGTCTCAGAAATGTTATATAATCAGTCATCCCTTTTGTCAGACTGAATTTAATTTTAATCATTACAGGCAGATAGATATCTACGCTGGTATTCAGCAGATTTTTCCAAATTGTAACTCATGAGTTGATAATAAAATACTGAAAATATACTATTTAAAAAAAATAGAAGCTGATGTCTCTGTTTCCAAGACAAAGTTGGGGAATTATATTGTATTTTACAATATTTTAGAAAAATCTTCTCAACCACAATTAGTAAGGTGATTTTCAAAGACTTTGCCCCAGATGACCATGGAGAATAAATGACCAAATAAATAATCAGTTTCTCTAATCAGCTGGTTTAAAATAATAGAATTTTTATTTATAAGGGATGTTTTTATTAATGAACATTTTCTATTTGTAGTCCTCAACATACGTTTTGTCTTCTTTTGGGTACAGTTTGTGTGATCCCCACGTAGAAAAGACTAAGGGAGCTATATCGTGGTTACATGTAAATGGATTCAACTTCCTGAATCACACCGCAGACCTCTCTTCTGGTTGTTCAGAAGGGGACTGGGATTAAGTCTTTGCTGATGGAATACTAAGCATGGTATCACTCCCTTTGCTCATCCAATGATAGTCATCGTGCATGCCAAGGAAAGAAAGGCAGTCTCAGGGCCACTTACACCGTAGAGTTCAGCCTTCTCGGTCCCAGGAGGCCAGCTCAAGGAGAGAAATGAAACCCCCGTCTGGAGGTCAGAAGGGCAGCTGGGAAATTAGTGTCGAGCCTCAGATCCTGCGGGGAGAAGTGCATGAAGCTCGGGCTGAAGGGATAGACTAAGATAGCAGAAGAAAAACTAATTGGAACAATGAAGTTAAGAGGGAAAATAAATGCAAAGTGTAGTGTTTCACTTGATCATAGTTCCTGGGATCCCAAAGGAAACACTCAGAGCAGTGTTCTTAGAATGGTTTCTGAGACTTGCTGAATTTGGGGATTCAGGAATGTGGGAGAAAATCATCATAATTTAGCTCTGTGTGTCTATATCATAGTTACCTTCCCTAAAGCCACCTATTTTTTTCATTCTGATATGGAAAAGGAATTGAGTAGGGTCTCTTATTAATTTCGATAATTCACTTTTCTCAAAGAATTCTATGCGTATCACCGACCATTTATATTTTATCCTATTTAATTTGAGAGGGCCTTCAAATGATATCAACACTGATAAAAGAGTTAAAGACCTTTTTAAAGACACTTTTATTCCCAAGCAGATGTTTCCTAAAATAATGTATATATCACTTTTCTTAAATCCTAAAACACAAGTACTTCTGTATAGTCAAAATTAAATTGCTCCCATGTCTGTTAGAGTTGATGAGTTATGACAGAATATTTGGAGAGTGCTCTCAGTAAGTCAACAGCCTCTACATATTTTAATATAACAAAAGATAGTGAAGATAGAAATTTCTTTGATCCATCTCATTATAGAATGCATTCCAGACCTGACACTACATGCGTTTAGGTAAATGGAAATAAAAATCCGATCCTGGCGTTTTGATTGATACGATGGAAAAGTTGGTCACCGATGTGGTTCAAATCTCAGCTCTGTTTCCCAGCTTCTGGTCAATTTCCTTGACTTCTGTGAACTTCAGTTTTCTTATTTGTGAAACGGCGAAAATACGTCCAGGGTTTTGTAAAGATGAAAGGATGTCATTTATGTTTGGCACACAAAACAATGCCTTTTGTGGTACAGGCAAAATATTTTACATCGCTATCTTCTTTATTTCTGGTGATGTGCAGGGGTGGTTCAATTCTTTTTTTTTTTTTTTTCTTTTTCCTCTGCTAATCAAAGGACATAAGTGAATTTTTGGGAGAGAAAACAATGTATGATAATGACGGTGATGACGAGGAAGGTGAGTTCCCATCCCTCAGCTATAGGGCCTCTGACCATTTGCCTAAGTAACAGACAGCAGCGCGAGGAGTCTCTTCCGCCACCCTGCCCCCAGCATACCTGTCATGGAGGCTTTCTCTCTCACAGATGCAGCCCTGAATGGGCACAGTGATCCCCTGCGAGTAGTCACAGCTCTGGCTTGGGTCATGTTTTCTGTCAGCAGTATACCACAAGGATTTTTCCTGCATGGGCTAAACAGACCCCGAGTGGGAGGCTGATAGAAGCCACCTCGTCTCCGGGCACCACCTTGAGTGATGTCAGCGGTGAGCTTGTTCACACGGGCCACTCAGGTGGTCCTACCCTTGGGGTCTAACAAGAACAGTGCACCCTGGCTTGCATGCCTTGGCTTCAGAAGGGCGAAGTTGCCTAAGAGTCATATATTTCTGTCCCTTGACGTGACCTTGTTACCGCCCTGGGCGATTTGCCTTCAGGGTAACTGTGCAGAAATGCTGTTTTTGGATTTATTGCTTGTTGAATCAATATTTATTTTATCCAGGTTCTTGAACTAATGTGTAACAGATTTGTATTTACATATGCAATCAGAATTTTTTTTATTTTTTAAATATGATTAGTGAAAGGGAGAAGAATGGAGGAAGAAAGTCTTCTACATATGTAGAACGTCATAGTAATAATGATATTCTGCTCTAAAATTATAGACCTAAATTTTGGACCATCCTGTAGGTCACGAGCCACGTTTACATATTTGAAAATGTCCTAGGAGGGTGATTTTTTTAAAATGACTGTATAATACAAGTGAAAAGACCAAGTAAGTAGGGTATAGCTGAACTAGAGAATGTTTTTATATAAATTAGCCTAATACAATACAGGAGTCATTCACTGCAGCTGGATAGTGGCACACTGCATCAAGTCACCAGTAGTTCACTGTGTAGAACAATCATGAACTTAAAAATCTGAAACTTGCCTGACCAGGCAGTGGCGCAGTGGATAGAGCATCAGACTGGAACGCAGAGGACCCAGGTTTGAAACCCTGAGGTCGCGGGCTCATCCTGCTTGAACACAGGCTTACCAGCTTGAGTGTGGGATCATGGACAAGACCCCAAAGTCGCTGGTTTGAGTCTAAGGTTCCTGGCTTGAGGAAGAGGTCACTCACTCTGCTGTAGCCCCCAAGGTTAATATATATATGAGAAAGCAATCAGTGAACAACTAAGAAGCCGCAAGGAAGAATTGATGCTTTTCATTTCTCTTCCTTCCTGTCTCTCTGTCCCTATCCGTCCCTCTCTCTGACTCTCTGATTCTGTGTCTGTCAAAAAAAAATCTGGGCCCTGGCCAGTTGGCTCAGTGGTGGAGTGTCGACCTGGCGTGCGGGAGTCCTGGGTTCGATTCCCGGCCAGGGCACACAGGAGAAGCACCCATCTGCTTCTCCACCCCTTCCCCCTCCTTCCTCTCTGTCTCTCTCTTCCCCTCCCGCAGCTGAGGCTCCATTGGAGCAAAATTTGCCTGGGCACTGAGGATGGCTCTGTGACCTCTGCCTCAGGTGCTAGAATGGCTCTGGTCGCAACAGAGCAACGCCCCAGATGGGCAGAGCATCACCCCCTGGTGGGCATGCCGGGTGGATCCTGGTCAGGTGCATGCAGGAGTCTGTCTGACTACCTTCCTGTTTCCAACTTCAGAAAAATACAAAAAAAAAAAATCTGAAACTTAAGTTCTCTGAGCATGTGACTCATGTGACTCTGTCTTTGCATTTCTTCTCCTTTTCAGTTCCACCACAAACCACACCCCCGACCTAGCCCAGTGTCACTCTCATACACAGCCATGGCAGTGAGGGTGAGTGAGTGAGGTAAAAAGTGAATACACCATATGGTGCGCTATGTAAGATGCAACATACAGCACTTTTAAAGTGGATAGAATAATGAATCATTGGTGTGCTCAGGTGGAAAAGTCTGTGATTTGAGCATCGGCACATAAAAACAGGCATTGAAACCTCTCAGGTATCACAGGCGATTGCAGAGTAGAATGCTACATTTGTTACCAGTGATTAAATATGTCTGCGTAAGGTATTCCCCATTCCAGTTTTTATGATGAATTTAGGCAGATCTGCAATCCCTCGATCTATAATACAAATTGTCATTTGCTCATTTAAATAGACACAGATTCCTGCAGAGCCCCAGAGACCTATAGAGGATCCAGAATAGATTTACATTTTAACCCAGACAATTTTGGACCTTTAATTAATAATAAAACAAAGGGATCAAAAGGAACTTGAATAGAAATTATTTTGCTAACATGCCCACTGGCATTTAACTGATGGAAATGTGTTTGACCATCCAGCTGTATTTGATAACATTAGGTTTCTGCACAAAGACACATGTTATTTTACTGCTCCTTTTTGTGGATTTTACTCCACTAGAGAGAAGCAAAATATTTTATCTCCTCCTCATAGCTCAGATTGAAAGTGTATCAACCAGAGCGTCAGTTGTTGGACACGGTGGGCATGTGTTCTGCAGACTCTTGAATAGAGGGACTTTACAAAGAGCTGAGACCTTCCTCCTGGGGGCTGTCATTGACCAGGGACACTTTTGTTCATTGTGGGACATGACCTTGAAGCACCTCTCACCGTTGTCTGTCAAATGCTATCAGTTAATGTCCTTCCCCTTCACTCAGGAGAGGAATGGCTGACCACTGTGCAGAGCAGGAAGATTTGTTCCTCTTGCCCTTTTGTATTGGTATCTAGATATAGTTATTTAATCTAGAAATACGTAAGTCTAACTAGAGTTCTTTTAAGTAAGCTGGCAGGGGGGACGAATCCACTATTATTATGAGTGTGCAGTTAGGAAAAAAGGAAATGGAATGTCACATCCGTGGACTGATATTAGTCCTTTTTTTCTTTAAAATACAATTTTTATTTTCAGTCTCTATATTTCAAAATAATTGGGACTTATTATTGAGATGTATGATTTTGCTATTATCATTTACATCCACATGTCCTGTCTTCGGTAAGGATTTAGGAGCCCACAGTGGTAACTGTTAGAAGAAAGAAGGCCGGCCACTAGAAGTGGGAAGTATGGCTATTTACATTGTGCTTTTGTCAGAATCTACATTCTCAGTATTATAAATCATAAACACTTGTTCTCTAGACAAAACAGAACTGGGTATTGTATCTTTTTTTTTTTTAAAGAAGGAAGTTAATTGTGTACCGGTAAGATTCACCATCATTAATTTGCCTGTGTTGAGTTATGATCAGATGTGGTAGCTGAATGTTGAGCAAACAACAGACACGGCAGCAGGAACACCTGCCCAACACCTGCAGGTTCTGCCCTAGCCCTTGACACATGGGAGCACCTTCCCTGTCTTCAGCAGTCCTGAGAGGCAGGTGCTGCTGCTGTCTCCATTCTCCCAACAGAGAAAAGTTTCCGAGACAGGCGGAGATAACCCTTCCAGTATCCGTAAGGCCAGATGAGAAAACCTTCTCACTGTGGTGGATGAGGTCTTTTGCTCAGCGCCCTTGGTCTTAGGGATACTATCATTGACCTAATAAGTGAGTTACTTGTGTTAGAATGCTAAGCTGGCAATACATACTGAAGGCTGGTATATTCGTAAAATATACCATGTTCAAGCGTCTCTGCTAAATGAGACAATTTTAGACAACACACTACCTAGATACTCAAATGCAAATATTCTTTTTACTGTGACTCATCTCAGTATTGTACATAGTAAGTTGACCAGTGGGCAATATCAGAACTACCTGTTTTGTCAACATTGCTACGCAGTCATTATTTTTCATTCCATTGTTGTCTCATTTTCCTTTTAAATCAGAAACGTGTACCTTCTTGTTGGCATTGGTATAGTAACCCAAAACGGAAATAGTGGCGGGTAACCGCCAGAGGCGAAGCAGAGTGGCATATAAATTCATGCTGCACTGTGACTGCTACCAGCATTCGGGAAATGGACGTCTTGAGTTGGCATTTTTTGTTCATTTGTTTCCTTGCATGTTTATCTTTCTCTTCCCCATAGATCCTAGCCTGGATCTCTAGTGAGAAATAATTCCAAAACTTAGACTCCTTAACCTTATTCTCAAAACCTCAACACAGTACTGGTGACTCCCCCAAGTACCCTGGGTGGATTTTCACACACTGTGACGCAATGTCCTACAGTCAGTTGTCTCTAAGTCCTTTCTGTCTGTCCCTCCTGCCAGCACCTGTCCATCAGTCTCCCTGATCTGCTTTAGCTCGTTTTTTTATGCTGCTGTGTTAACCCTCAGACAGTCAATAAGCCCCCATGTCCTTCCCAGGGTTTCTCACGGACACATTGCCAGCACTGGCCCTTCCGTCAGCCCCAGAATGAACCACCTCCTTCCCTTCCCCTCACCGGCTAAGAGATCTGGAAGCACACACACTCTCTGCATTCCTAGTCCACTGTCTCAGTTTGCTGGCTCTGTGACCTTAGCGAGTCGGTGAGCCTCCTGAAGCTGCCATTTCTTCATCTTGAACACTTGGGTCCCAGCACCTCCCTCTTAGGCTGGTAAGGAGGACCAAAGTATGATATCGGTGCCAGGTCCTGAGCAGTGAGCCTGGCACAGCGATCAGCTGGCTATTACTCTCGCCCCCTGCGGACCACTCCATAATGTTAGGTCACTGTTTCCCTCCCTCAGATAACGAGTTCAGAAACTTTTTTAGTCAAGCCTGTGATGTCCAAGGACCCGAGGAAACGGTGACTGTCCTCAAGGAGCTCACAGTCTCGTAGGGTGGCTGATCAGCTGAGGGATAATGTAATGAACTGTACCATTTGCATTGGAGATCAGTGCATGTGCACCGTACTGTGATCACCCCAGACAGTGCTCGTAAAACTCAACATACCTTTGGGGGGATGGATTTCAGCTATACGAGGGGATGTCTAGTCATCTTTTACTTCATTAACACTTGGTTTTACTGAAGTAATGATTATAAACATGTAAAGGATGGTTTTGCTTGACTCTGGGATAGATATTTACGGATATGAGTACACTAATCTATATTGTTTCCTGTACTTCTCATTAAACTCAGTGTCACTTTGCTGGTTCCTGGATAGGCTAAATATTGCATTTTCCTCCCCTGTGGGACAGAGCTTAATTCAATTAGCTGCAATGAATATGTATTAGATATCAGTGCTCTCAGAGAGGTACCGTGAGAGATGTTGCAGGGAATTCCAAGGTAAGAAAAAATTGCCTGTGTTCTTGGGGCGTTCGGTCAGTCATTAGCTGGGCTCATGAAGCCGTCACATGTACGAAGCAGTGCAGTATGACATAGCGGATGAAAGCAATAAAACGGAACAGTGGGAGCGCAGGGAGTGAGACCTGTCAGCTTCTGGTGACACGGACGGTGTCATGAGGGAGACGGCGTTTGGCAGAGGAAACAAAGGATGATGTATTTTCAGCAGTTCCTGACGGGCAGCTCCTGTGTGCCCGTGAGGGGTTTGGGGAATACGAACTCGTCGTCTTTGTTGTAAAGCTAGGATGGTGTGCAGGCAGGTGGCGATGCTGAGAGAGGACCTAAGGAATGTTTGTGACAGCCCGCTGCTACTCAAGCCTGTTGAAAGACATGAACTTTGCCCTCAGAAGGAGGACAGGCAACTGAACGGTCGATTTTAAAATTGTGATATTTGCAAACTTTGGGATATTATAAGCCACAGAGAAGCCACCTGGAGAAGGGGTCATTCACACCCGTAGTAGAACAGGACCTGACAGGGAAGGCGGCGCTAGACCCAGGTTTTGCAGTAGAGGTCAGGGAGGTGAAGCAGGTCACTTATGTGGTCAGGAACAGCCATGAAGAAAGGCAGTTCTTTCCTCCTGCAGTGGTTGCCAGGCACCCGTCCTGCGTTCTGCATCCTGCATCCCGCATCAGTCACGGCTCCATGAGGTCCTCCTCAAGTGCATGTCCGGGCTCCCTGAGATGGACTTTGGGCACCCATGGAGCATGGGGACTCCCGTGAGCCGTGAGAGGAAAGGACAGTGAGGGGCACCAGACCTCGATGGCTTGGTGCACAGTGGTTGCCCTGTTTGCATTGAGTTTTATGTTCTGTCATCTTCCTGGTGGATTTGGGACCAGACCTACTCCCTGAAGGACCTCCCCGGTTTTTTGAGGACCCGTCGCTGCTGCTATTGTCCCGGTAGGTGCACACTCGGGATCTCTGGCCCCCTGGTAATGCCACCGTGTCTGGCCAGTGTTCTTATGCCCACTACAACCAGGGTGACGTCTCTGATTGTTCCCATGCATATTCTCTTCCTCCCTCCCTCTCTCTCTCTCTTTCTCTCCTACCCACTCTTACTACAAATTAAACAGAGGTTTTCTTGAAGAGCTCTCCCTGGGCACCCTCTCCTCTCTGTCCGCAGTGTCTCCTTAGCCGTCCATAGTGTCACCTGTCCCGTTTGTGTGGAGTACGTCTTGCTTTTTTTTCTTTTCTACAGTTTCACTTCCCAGCTATTTGCAGGGAATTTCTACCTGGTGATTTAGCCCCCAAACCAGCACAAGTCCACCCTGTCCATTGAAAACAAAGTTATTAACTAGACATTTCAGTACATAATGATGAGTGTATGGGAGGGGAAGGAACAGGGCCCTTTAAGAATATGTGGGAGGGAACAGAAACGAGGTCGTGGGTCGCTAAAGGTGTCACTGTGGCAGGATATTTAGGCGGCAGCTTGAAGGACCCCGTGGAGATTAATTAGGCAAAGTTCTGTGGATAGGAGGCAGTGCTCCTGACAGAAGGAATGGCTTATAGGGGTGCCTGGAGGTAGGGAGTAGGATTCTGGCCTGGGGCAGAGCGTCCTCGGCTGGGTGAGCACCTGAGCCGAAAGGGAAGAAGCAAGCTGGGACTCTGCAGGCACAGCCGGGGTGCGTGCGCACGTGGCTCCAGGGTGCGTGTGCACAGGGCTCCGGCTGAGCTCAACCTTGACTGAGTCTCATGCCAGAGGGTTAGTCTCTGAGTTTACATCACATGGCTGATCTGACCCTCTCTGCAGTTTTATAAAATAGCTCTCTAGCCAAGGAGAACTATGACTGGATGCAGAAAGACGAGCTGGAAGTTGGGGGCGTCATAGTGTCTGAGTCGCTAACACAGGGGACGTGGAACCTGGATGAGATTGTGGCAGTGGAAGGCGGCTGGAGATCCGGCACCGATTTCGGTGCAGTGAGGACGCGGGTCTGGTGTTTCTGGGCGGAGGGAACAGGAGTGTGGGGTGATGGAAGAGGCCAGAGGCTGGCTAGTTTCTACCTTGAGCTGCTAAGTGGTGCTGAGGCAGGGAGTGTGGGAGGAGGGGCAGTAACAGGGAGGTGGCGAATGTGGTCAGGCAAGTGGACGCTTGCATGGGTGCAGGACTGAGCTGTCTAGGTTGGCATTTAGATCTGAAGTTCAGCATCAGGGAAGTAGGCACGAGAGCACTCATGTTTTCAGACTGAGCTCCCTTTTGATGCTAGACGCTATCTCGAAACCCCAGCTGGACCTTTGACCCCCCTCCCTCGTTTTTTCTTGCTCCTGCGTATAAATCAAGTAGTCAAGTCTTATCAGCTTTGCTCTTTATTTTGTTTCTTGTCTGTGCCACATTTCTGTGTCCAGTCATCTTAACTAGGGTCTTTGTATTTCTCACCAGAACTATTACAGGTTTGTGGGTAGCAGAGTGGTTGCTAGGAGATTCATAGATGAGGCGAATTGTGACCTGTCATGTGAACAAGGGTAGTAGCTGTGAGGGCAGAGGAAGAGGGCTGGAGTGAAGAAATGTAGGCTCTGGGAAGCAGGAATGGAAAATGAGTCTTTAATTAAAACGAGTAAGGGAAACATGAGAACTGCCTCAGAATAAGTGTGTCCTAGAACTCTTTTGCCCTTCATTTTAACATAGCAAATGTGCACCACATGCTGGCGATCCATGTCGCCACACTGCTCTTCAAAAGCTTCATCTGTCGGTGACAATTCATTCTGGTAAAATTGATTGGAAGCAATTTTTGATAGAGCCAGGAGTAAGTATTGGATGAACATTCTTTCTAAATACCTCTCATGTATCAATCCATTTAGTATTTATAAACATTCTCTGAGACGCTTGCTTATCCTATCACATTGAACAGATGAGGAAATGGAAGAAAAAAGGTTACGGTGTTTCCCTCAAGATAATACAATTTGTAAGTGTCAGGAACTTGAACTGGGCGGTTTCCGAGTCTGTGCTCTCACTGAAGAAGACAGAAGATTATATATGTTTTAAGTGCCTGTTCATGTGCTAAGCACAGTGGGGCATACAGCATATGTGTAGCACTATTTAAATACACAGATAGTTATAATAGATCTTATTTTACATGTAATATTTAAAAACTCACATAATGTTTAACAATACGCATGTTTATATTTTATTGACTTTATTTGGGGGTGACATAATAATACGCATTCTGTTTAAAAGCTCATAGCAACAGAGAGTAGAAAAAAGGTCACAGGGGCCAGGGGGTGGAAGGAATAGGTAGAGGGTAGCAAAAGGGTGTGAACTTTGAGCTACAAGATGAATAAAGTCTGAGAATCTTGAGCAAAACATAGGACTCGAGTTGATGACCTACTGTTTTGTTTAACTGAAATTTGCTAAGAGAGTAGAACTGAAATGTTTTCACCCAAAACAAGAAGATATATATGTGAGGTGATGGATGTGATTATTAATTAAATGGGGGAAACCTTTGCAATGTATACCCATATCCAATCACCATGATGTAAACCTTGCCTGTCTTACAATTTTACGTGTCAGTTATACCTCAGAGTAGCTGCAACTTAAAACCCACCAAACACATAAATAAATAAATACATATTAAATATCAGGTTGAGGGAAGAACAACATACCCTATCACTAGTTTTGAAACCATACGTCCCAGAAAATGAAGAAGATCTGTTGTTGTTCAAAGTGAGTTGACTACAGTTAGCGATGATGGTTGAAATGGAAAAGGTCTCTTCTTGTAGGGGAGATTCTTGGGTGACCATTGGCATTTATAATCAGACATCTGCAATGTTCACGTTTTCTTAAGTGCCACACCCGGAACTCCTGCTCTTGGCACGTGCGCACAAGTCAGGTGGGTGACTCTGTGTCCCTACCCTGTCACCGGTCGGTGGGAGTGAGTGACTGAAGGAGAAAGGTGACTTCCTACCTGATGGTGTGGAACTCCCTCCATCTGCCAGGGCCGCACTTCCCCCCCTTCTGCTTTACGCTTTATAGGACCTAAATAGTCAATTTAGTATTTGTTACTAGTGTGGAAATGATTTCTTCTGGAGCCAGTGTGAAGTATGAAGTATTTATAGACAGAAACGTTGGCAAGGACTAGAGAGATTCCTGAAGCAGCCTCTCCCCGTGGTGGGGAGCTTGTACGGATTCAAGTGCAAATCCAGATTTTCAGAGAGCGAGTGCGGGTTTATGGAAGGGAAGTGGACGGGAACAAAAGGCAAGCTTTCCAGCCTGACCTCGTGATTATTAAATAGCTGTGTCTTTTTTTTTTTTTTTTTAATCTGAATTGCTTGGAGGGAAGCACCATGACTTTAGTAGTAAACAATTTATGCAGTTAAAATATGAAAAAGACAAAGAAAAGCAAACTAAAAAGACATTTTAGAGTAGAACGGGAACCGAGCCAATGAGCCTGACTGGTAGAGTCTTTGGAAGGAAGCCAGGAAGTCTGTGATATTTCTCTAGTTATAATATATATATATATATATATATATATATATATATATATATGTGGTATTCGATAAAAAAAAATGTTAACTCTTTCCACTGAACTTGACTTTCCTGATTCTGAAACTCAAACTGAATGCAAATGAAGGTTTTTAAAAAGCATGATTAAAAAAAAACAAAACAAAAAAATAAAACAACCACCACATGCACACAGGACATTTGGCAAAGGCTTGAATTTCTCCAAAATGTCAAGATAGGAAAATATCCAAGACTTGGTTTTTTTTTTTCTTTCGAGAAAAAGAGAAAGATGGATTCCAGCCAAATGCCTGCTGAGGAATTCTTCTGAGAATTTTTGGAAACTGTACTTTTTAAGGTAATCATGTTCTCCATGCTTGCATGGTCCCAGACGTTACTCAAGTGAATTGAAGGTCTCATCTCTGTGTGCCTTGTGGTTGTAGATCCTTAAGACTTTGGCGTTTGAGTTTCACTTTGGCAAGATGACAGAGAAATATATTGTGTTTGGCACTGCATGATCTTAGAATACTTTGAGAACAAATATGCCAAAATAGAGTCATATTGTGTAGCTTGAATTGTGTTTTTCACGTATGAGATGTACATCTCCTTAAGATAGACACATCTATAAGGGTTGTTTGCTTTTTCCTGTAAAATAAGTACACATCAGATACCTGGTGTACATATACGGTGGTTGGAGGGTACAAGTGGGTTTATCAGGTAGAAAAGGTAAAATCAGCAGCTCTCCTATCGAAACTTAAGGTATTAGATCTTATCAACAGAAGTTTTTTAAGGAAGAGGGAAAAACTGTCTTTGGTCAGAAGGGGCCAAGAAGAAAATGCCTAACTTTTCCTGCAACAATTTGGGAGAGTCCTATTCCACCTATTAATTCATTCATTCTGTTGGTTATTATAAATAGTGAAAATGTGGCATAGCCTTGAGTGTACTGGTCTGTCACCACCATTTAGATCCAGAACCGAAACTCTTTACCCATTAAACCCCAACTCTCCATTTCCCTCAGCCCCCGGCCCACAGCCCCTGGGGATGCCATTCTGCTTTCTGCCTCTCTCTGAGTGAGACTACTGTAGGCACCTCACAGGAGCAGAATCATACAACGATTTTCTCATCATGACTGGCTTCTCTTAGCATCATGTCTTCAAGGTCCATCCATGTTGCAGTTTGTCAGAATTCCCTTCCTTTAGGAAAGGAGTGTTATTCCATTGCATTTATATACCACATCTTATTTCTCTATTCGTCTATTGATGGACACTTAGGTTGCTTCCAGCATTTTGCATTTAGTTTTTATGCTGTGTGGTCCTTCAAAAGGGCACTGGGGCACAGAGAAACCGATAAGATGAACAGTGTCTCTCTTGAGTGGGTCAATTGTGGAGAAAGATGGAGGATAATTAGACGAATGTATACATTAGATCATTATGGACTGTGAAGTAGTTTATGAATAACACTAATCACCGTGCTGTTATGGACAATGAGGGGGAGGTATAACCTTTCGATATGATTATTTAGGACATGCCTATCCATGAAGGGGGCATCACAGATGTCCATCTTTCCGCTAGCCTACTTAATCAGGGTCAGAACCATGTTCTCTTTGTTGACTCGTGTGTCTGTGGTGTCTCGTGTGGAGACCTGCTCTGAGTATGTGTTGAATGTGAGGAGAGAGGGGTGGTGACAGTGCCAGTCTTGGCAGTCCATTAGTATTTGCTGAGTCAACCACTTGCGGGGTTAGTGAAGAGCACCCAGGTGATCCCAGGTAAACCCAGGGGAAATCCCTTGTAAAGACACAAGGAATGATTGAACGTCTGGATCTAGATTCCCAGTAGCATACAAAGAGATGGTTGAAAGAACACAGTTATCTGTAATATTAGCACCTAGGGAAACATGTAGGCTTGTTGGCATCCGATAAGTTGTCAACTGGGACATTTGTCCTACATTTGTAGTAACTTTGTGTGGAACTTAAAGTCAGACACATCTTGGCATCTTCAAACAAAATGAATTAATGTTCAGGATCTTTTTATTTTTTTTTAATAAAAAATAGATTATCACTTGAGAAAAGGCAGGATCATCACATTCCGTGGCTGAGTTTTCCTATGGGCCTTAGTGATTTAACAACTAATAAAACCAATGAAAAGAAAGCTGGATCAAATTATATGTTTGATATTGTATGTCTAGCTCACCCCCCCACCCCCTAGTTTTAGGGAGAAATGATCAAACTACAGCACTGTATAATGGTCAGGTGTACGGCATAACAATTTGCCATAAATGTACAGTATCAAACAGGTAATATGAAAATAAAACAGTCCATTAGCCATAGTCAAAAAAATTTTTTTTTTGTTTTTTGATCATTATTTTAAAGTTCCTTCTTGGTGATTCTAGTCACAAGTACAGTGAGAATGTTTTTGCTGGCAATCTCCTTAGCCTTAAAATTTAGTGACATAACACATTTGGCAAAGCAGCTCAGTTGTTTCTCATGCAGATATTTGGTTGAGGCAGCTATTACTACTGAAGAGACAGAAATAATGAAGATTGTATGTAATCTTCACCCACTCTTCTGTGCCCATCACCCCAGTGAGCTCTTTCTTTGGTGTTCATCTCCCTGAATGACCATTGTCATGGAGCTGCTCAGGCCTCTGCAGCCTGCTGGGGTGCCCCAAACAAGGGTCCCCCTACAGCTTCGTCCAGCAAATGTGTGGCTTCCATTTGTGAACTGAGGATAACACCGGGCCCCAGAAGGGAGGAAGCTCTTCTAGTTCTCTGCCATGGGTCCAATAGTTTGCATTTCCCAAGAGATGTCTCCATAAGCTGGGTCAAAAGATGTTCCTGACTTCTGATGCCACCCAGAAAAGCATTTATGAAACAACTTAGTTACTATTTTAACCAATGATAAGATTTGATTATCAGCCATTTCACTATCTGGTCATTCTTAGTAAGCTTTTCATTTTAATAAATATCGTATTTCCCCATCTGAAGACGCACCCTTTTTCAAAAAATTTGGGGTCTAAAAACCGGGTGCGTCTTTTACAGCGGTTGTAGGTTTTTTTACTTGCATTTCCCTTTTTTGTGCTTGTTTTTGTGCAATCTATGAAGACAGTGATTGGTCATCTGACACAGGTGAGGACAAGCTAATGGAGGCGAATCCTGACAGTGATGAGGAGTTGTATGAATTTTATGATGAATACAACTTGAGTTCAATCACTTTACGTAATACATTTGTTTTTCAAATTTTGGGCCCCAAAATTAAGGTGTGTATTATACATGGGAGCGTCTTATACATGGGGAAATAGCAGTGCTTAGATTTACAGCCTCTTGCAGGGCATGTTTGCAAAACCTACTTTTATGATTACTGTCTATTTTAGGGGTCCCCAAACTATAGCCCGCGGGCCGCATGTGGCCCCCTGAGGCCATTTATCTGGCCCCCGCCACACTTTCATTGGTGGTCAGTGAGAGGAGCACATTGACCATCTCATTAGCAAAAAGCAGGCCTATAGTTTCCATTGAAATACTGGTCAGTTTGTTGATTTAAATTTACTTGTTCTTTATTTTAAATATTGTATTTGTTCCCGTTTTGGTTTTTTACTTTAAAATAAGATATGAGCAGTGTGCATAGGGATTTGTTCATAGTTTTTTTATAGTCTGGCCCTCTAACTGTCTGAGGGACAGTGAACTGGCCCTCTGTGTAAAAAGTTTGGGGACCCCTGAATTTGCCTGATAGTATGCAAAACTGCATCCTTTTTTTGCATCTGGGAACTCCGTTTTGTATCTGAAGAAGTTGAGGCATGGAAAAAGTGACAGGCTACTGGACAATGGCATCAGGACCAGACCCCAGGGACCGTAGAGGTAGGTAGATGCCTGTGCCAAAGTGCCCCCTGCAGATACAGAACCGATGTGCAGCAAAATAACTATGGTAGTGGGCATGCATTTCATTTACAGACTTTTATTGCTTTATCACTTGTATAAGAACTTAGCATTTATAAAATGTTTACCAACTTTATCTTTTTAAATAGTGAAGTATATCTTGTTTCAACTCCAGGTTATAGTGCTCTTCCCCAGCATTATGCTTTCTTGCTTTACAGTTATTATGCTGTCTGAAACCAGACCCAAAACAAGTTAACTTTGATTTTTCTAAGATTTTCTTAAATACATCATTTTATGAAAACCAGCTAATAACATATGTAAGTTTTTATTCTTCTGTAACATACGTTCTGGGTATTAATCAGTTCTGGATTTTTATAGATAACACTTGCTTTTCCAAAGCACTGAACTTCTAAGAATTGTAATCTACTTCAATCATAAATGAACAGATTAGAAATTGTTAGCGAACCCTCACAAACCAAAGCAATTAAAATTGGGACATTTTCATTGATTTTGGTATTACCTACACCAATAGAAAATAAGAAGTTAGATGTTTTAAAAATGTCCATTAAAAGTAAAGAAAATCTTGTTTGTTCATTCACCCAACTATTCTTTCTAATAGGCACCTGAATGTAAGTTATATGTTGTTGGTTCCCTTAATGAACCCTTTGCTCAAGCAGAAAAGCTACAAGAATATTGCATGTGCAGCCAGGGTTGTAATAGCTTATCGAGTCCTGTAGAACAAGGTGTGATCACTCCTGTGCACTTTGGCACAGGCATCTACTCTTACAACTTAAAAAAAATTATAGACATAAGCAGAGCTTACCAGATTAAAAGTATGCCAACTCTGCCCTACACAGAGTTGTAACACAAGCTAGCTGCATTACTAGTTATATATATTGTACGGAGTTGGACACGTAGGCCAATACATTTAGGAGGACTGTAATCTTTTAAACAACAGTCTTGCCTCCAAAAATTGTATGCATATCTTATAGTCTTTGGTTTTGAAAACTTATTGTCTCATGTGACTAAATATTTATTGTCATTCCTGTTACCCAAACTGTGCAATGCAATTTCTCAAATAGATATGAGCATATCGTCTAAATTTAACAACATTCTAAATGCTGTCCAATAAACTAAGAGAAAAATTTCCTGTTCAGTATTCATCCTTGTGACATAAGTTTAGATTACTTGCTCAATTGCTACTATGAGAATTTAAAATGTAGGAAATAGACTGAACTGAGACAATTAAATTTTTCTAATGGAGTTTCATTGGCTACGGATTAACTAGGGACTACATCCCCGATGGTAAAATGTTTATGAAAATTTTTTGATTTGCAACCTCATAGGTTGTATTGAAAGTTCATTCTGTACAGAAAATGATGCATCTTGTGACCAAGAAGTGTATTTACACAATGGTCATCAAGAATCTTGATTAAGTCAAGTGTAAATATTGGTCAGAGGCTCATTCCATGTCTTCAAGATTGCCATTATGTGGAAGCCTGTAAAACTTTAGTTTTGTCAAAAAATACACTTAAAAAATAGAACAAATTATCTTTTATTGACAGGACTAAAATCATGTTGTTAAAGAGAATGGAAAATATTGACATAGTAAGCTAACTTTTTTTTTTTTTTTTTGAGAGAGAGAGAGAAAGGAAGGGAGAGAGATGAGAAGTATCAATTCTTCTTAGTGGTACCTTAGTTGTTCATTATTAGCTTTCTCATATGTGCCTTGACTGGGGGGCTCCAGCCGAGCCCATAGACCCCTTGCTCAAACCAGCAACCTTAGGCTCAAGCCAGCGACCTCAGTGTTTTGAATCCAGGAACTCAGTGTCCCAGGTTGTCACTCTATCCACTGTGTCACCACCGGTCAGGCAAAACTAACTTTTGAAGAGTGGAAGTGATAGATGGTAGAGCTCTAAAAGTAACACATTGATCTTTTAATAAATTGTATGCAATTTATACATTTATCTTTTAATAAATTTAACACATTTATCTTTTAATAAATTTAATCTTTCTCTTCAAATTTTGAACTTTATACTTGCTATATTTTAAAGAATCTGATTTCCAACTTGTACTTCCCATGCTTTTATGAAGTTCATTCTTATGACTATCTTCAAAGATGATTATTTACTAAAAAGACGTAAATTGAAAGAGGTAAACTTTGGCTGTTTTGAAACTTATTAATACAGTGAAATAATATTAATTGGCCGAAGTCAAATCATTTTGGTCACAATGAGTAGTCAATATTGAGAACCTATCCAAAGTAATGTACAAATATTTTTGGTGCCTTAAGAGGAATTTGCATAATCCTTTTTTATATGTAATGCATAGAATATTAAAAGTTGCCAATAAAAACAGATTGAGAATGCTTAATCCCTCTTTAGTATTAGTAGAAACATTAAGACTATTAAAGCTGTAGTTTATTTTCTTATTAAGCACTCTTCTCTGATTAACTGAACAAACAATCATGGGCTCTAATATCTAAATATAACCACTGGAGGAAAGGGATAGATTTCCTGTAACATTTATTAACATATGCAGCCTGTGCAAACTCTATTAGTTCAGACAGGAGAACTGCAGTGTTTCTTTTGTCTCCTTATTAATGTTGACAGATTTGAAGTGCTTACAGTTCCGGTTTCCACAAATCCAAATCCCCTACTCAGCAATAGCTTAATTTTTGCATACTTATTTGATGTTTAAAGTGCTATACATTTGAAAATAGCGCAGAAAAAAAGCTAATTATTAGTAGGTTACACAAAACAGTCTTCTTTTGATTTCAGTGAAGACAGTGTACCTGTGAAAAATAAAATCAAAGCACCTACTGATATTCTACTCATAGTTATATATTCACAAAAGTTATAATTGGTATAATTCACAAAAGTTATCATTTCAAGACTCTTGAGTCTTACAAATTTTGTAAGTATGCAGATATTTTATCATATTTTCACAACTTTTTTCATTGTATTGGGAGCATACCTTTATTTAGCAGTTCAAAGATTTCTTGAAAGTGAATTAATTTTTAAAACTGTTAAGTTTCTTTTGATACCATCATTTCGCTAAAAAACTTTGATACTGTACTTTGATTTTGACACTGAGAAAGGGTAGACAAATAGTCTTCCACAACACAACGTCTTTTTAAAGAAAATTTATTTTGGTTTATTTCTTTATTTTTTTAACCTTTAAACATTTTTTTCCCTCCTATTAATTAGTTTTACTTTGATAATCATCAGGGCATCAATTTTTAGGACCTTCATTACTTGATGTTTTTATAATAGTTGATGGTTCAGCCCAATCATGTTCTCTGTTCTTAATTTTGCATATACAACACCATTCTCTTCATTGTGTGCATGTAACAAAATATGCTACTACAGTGAACGTACTGACTTTAAGGCAGTAGAAATAGTTTGCTTTTTAGATCAGATTTCAAACGATATTTTTATTTATTAGTGAGTTAATGCTGTTTCATAGAAATAAAAATTGATACAGCTTTGATCTGAAAAAAATCCACCACGTGGCACTGAGGAGCAGTGACAGCCAAAATTCTGTGAATAAAACATGGTTTTCCCTTTTAAAAATATCCACACAACTTTAAAGTAGTGCTTTGACCTTACAGTTAGAGATCGTTATTTAAAATGTATAAGGAAAATAAGTATTATATGAATAAACAACTTAAATAAAATAATTACTTGTTTTTTTAAATCAAGTAATAGACATTTCTCCCATGGGCAAGGCTGAAAGGCAGAGGTAAGGTGGGCAGAGGTTCTCTTTGGTGTTGCAGTAATTCCATAAACAGGCCTGTACCCAGCCTCACGTGGGCATCATAAGCTACTAAGGATGGTGTCTGCATATCCGTGGGCTGCATTCTCTCATGGGGTTGTGACGTTAGTATTCTCTTGTAGTGTTCCCTGTTTTTTCATGATTTTCTTGTCTTAATAAAGGCAATATGATTGAGTCAACCTGGCCTGATTTGCTCCTCTTGGGCCAATGATTCCTACCCACTCCCACTAGTCTTTGGCTCATGGTAGGGACAAAGGGAACTTGGAGGTCATATTTTATTTGAAGTTGCCCTTCTAAAAAAATAGGGCTATGGCATGTTAAGTGAGAATGGGAAGTTATACAGGATAGGAAAATTGTTTCATTGTAATAAAACATCTATGTCCCAGTACTAGGCATATCATAGGTATCAGCATACATGAACTTTTTTCTCTTCTTTTTGCCTCTTATTTTAAACAGAACAGTAATTTGTTATTTAGAACACGAGAATTAAGTGAAATATTCAATTGCTTTAACTTGTGAGTCTGTTAACTATTGCCATACTAATGTTGCATAGCAAAGAGCTACAAAATCTCAAAGACTTGGAGCAATAGACATCGATTCTCATGCATCTAGAGTGGGGCCATTCTAGGCTGGGCTCACCTAGGGAGGTCTGCTTCAGACTGGGAGTCTCTAAGTTAGTGGGGACTCCTCTACTCAATACCTGTTGTCTTCCTTCTGGTCCTAGTTCAGTATCACGGATGTTGCTCTAATGACTATAACAGAGGATCAAGAGAGCAAGCCAGTACATTTCAAGGCTCCTCTTGTGCTAGATTTGTAAATATCCCACTGACGGAAGTAATTATCATGGATGAGCCCAAAGTCAGGAACAGAGAAAGAAACTTCATCTTTAGTGGGAGGACTGTGAGGTTGCTTATGGTGGTGATGGCGGGGATGGGGAGGGATAAGAATAAGGGTCGATGATTCAACCCACCACAGCTTGTATCCTTTAGTGTAAATCAAACTACTTTTCTATTTTTCAGCAGTCTTAATAGAAGCCTTATGTATTTTTATAAAGTCCAATATCTATTGGGTGAAAACCAAAGTGAAGAAAAAAAATGTTAGAATATTTTTGTTTGTTTTGTACTACATTTTCCTTTTGATATGTGTCTGCCACGTCCAGATTAACATCTGAAAAGCGTACTACAGGCTGTTTTTCAGGGCGTTTGTTTTGAAGAACAGCATAACAATTTCCATAAGTTTCACATGCAGCCGCACATATTTTTACTTGATCTTTTATTCTGCATTTACTTTTGAGAGTTCTTAAGAATCTGTTAAAATGCAGAAATTATGCAGTATTGATTTCAGGAAAAGTTGAAGTGGTCACACATGATTGCCTTTGCCCTAAAAGAAACCCTTATTTGGTTCTCATTTGTACAATATTGAAAGCACAACAGCACTAGCTTTTTATTATGTCACCACACATTTAGCGAGTGGTGGAAAGCGTTTTGTTTCAAGAACGGAGTTAACTGTGTCTTGTCCGCACTTGTAGCCACTCCTGGCTGCGCTCCAGGCCGGCCTGCTCCTCCTGTGTGTTTGTTTCCTGGTAAGAAAGGCACTGAAAACCAGAGACCATGTTCTGCTGACTGCGAGAAGAGTTGCAGTTGTGCGGGTTAATGTGATTGCTTCTGTTTAAGAAATATAATCGGTCACAGTTGCATACGTGTAGTTTATATGAGAACTATGTTCTGTTTTAAAACTCGTTATGTTTATTTTTACTTTGCTTTTAAGAATTAATCTGAAAAGAACCTAAAATGTATATGCCTTCCTCTTTCCTCATATTCCAGAATACTTAGAATAAAAACGGTACACATTTGTGTGAGATACAGTCACAGATATTGAAACTTAACACATTACATACTATAAAGTTTGAAATGACAAAATAGTGATGAGGCTAAAACTCCAGAAAGAATATTCTAATCCCCACATGCAATGTGGCTTCCTCAGATGTGATCACTATATCAATGTTCCCTCCACTAAAGTATTTTCTATAAAACAATACAGCAAAATATTGTTTAGTGTAGATATTTTAATGCATCTACTAAAAGGCAATGATTATTTCAATTTTTTTTTTTTTGCCATTCTAAAGAAAAACCTGTAAGTTTTTCTCAGTACAAGCTAAGTGCGTCCATTTACTTTCTGATGAGCCCTGGGCCTCAGCAGAGTTTGGACCGGGCCCAGACCTGTGTCCTCCAGCATTCCTGGTCTCTCCTGCGTGCGGTGGGGGCTCTGGTGGTCTTCATTCGTAGGTTACACCCGGCCCCTGCTAGCCTTCCATAGTATGGGGCCGTGGCCCTTTTCTCCAAAGTGCCTTTTTTCCCATTTTCTTTTAAGATTTCAGTTTCAGAGTTCAGAAATACCATCAAGATGAGATGGCGACCACAGACTCTTTTGAATTCGGTGTGCTGTCACATCGTAAATAAATAAATCCCTAGAGGCCTTGCTCGCAGAGTCTGAGGAGGTCTCTGCCTACCTGTGTAGTAAACATTGCGTTCCTGACATTTAGGACTTTGGAGACTGCCCTTTGCTAGGACCTCCTCATAACTGAACTGTGAGTCACTTGTGCACCATAATAGATTTTGGCTGTCTAGCCTGATGAAGTGTTCCGGATGCAGAGAAACATTTTACCCAGCTCCATGGCAGCAGACTGTCCCCAGTGGTCACCCCAAATAGGGAAAGAGACAAGGAACAGGATTAAAGGAGCCGTGAGGACCCTGGACCCCGTCTTTCATGGCAACAGGGCTCTTGATTGCTGTTGTTAAGAAATGGAGGTACTTAGAGGCTCAACCCCGTAAATGATCATAGAGGTAGCTGTTGATTTTTTTTTTTTACCAATGGCTAAACTTCACTCGAAAATTTAAAATTTAAAAAGGCATCAATTTGGTCATGTGTTCTCCCGAGTGAAATTATGTGGTTAGAAACTAACGCGGGATGTCAGACTTTCTACTGCAATGTAATGAGAGACCTTCTGCTGCGGAATCTCCGCACGTCTGTGCCACCGGCTCTGACGTCACTTTCCTAAGTAAAGGCTGGCTAGCTGTTGGAAGCCGGAGAGCGTGCAGAATGTGTCAATCCTGGTGAATGAAAGGAATCCTGTCATCGCTGGCTTCATTTGAAGAGCGGGCCAAGCGTTTTCAGTCCACCTTTGATTATTTATGTGAGCTGTGGTTTTTGATCTTTCCCGCGGTCTTAGATCAATGCTGCCCTTAATTCCCAAGTGTAACCTCAGGTCACGAGGTGTTCCTCTGCCCACCGCACTCCGAGGCAGGGATTCCAAATGGTCCCTCCGCACAGAGCCTCTGAAGGCACGGGGGACAAGGTCCCCCTCTGCTCAGACCCCTTGGCGCAGGCAGGAAAGGTGGGGTTTTCCTTTTCAGGGTCAAAGGAAGTGACCGCTCAGGCACGACCGCTGGGCTGCTCCTGGTGTGGGTTTCAATTTGTTTCATTTCCTTTGGGCTCCGGCTCCTCCCTCGAGCCTCCCACCAGAAAGGAAGGGGTCCACCTCAGCATCTCCTTTCAGGCCGATGAAACAGAAATTGTTTGGAATGTAAGCTGAGACTTTCTTCTTCACCGAATTTCAGTAGCACCTACGCAACATAAACTAGGGCGTCATTTAGCACAGTGTTACTGGAGTGACATCATAATGACCGATTTAGGGTAATGCACGCTTGAACGAGTTCCGTTATTCTTTGGGGTTTATTCATGACCTTCCTGGTGTGCGATGTAGCTGCTTCAGAAGCAGTGATGTGGGCACTGCTGAGTGTGTTCTGTCCCAACCTCCCCTGGGGCAGGCTTTCTGAACAGAACACCCCCTGAGATGATTTTCGGAAGCCCTTATAGTGTGAAGTCATCGTTCTGAGTATAAAAAGTTACTGAATTACATCAACTCTGATTTCAGATCATAAACATCTTTACATGATGGGCACACATGCACTAAGAAATCAATCGAATTGAATTGTTTCTAAGTATCGTTGTAATATAGGACGACTTTAAACCCCATCTTATCTACCAGTATAGCATCCATTTTATTGGCTGAACATGTGACTCTAATGAGAGAGGCACAAATCACCTGGGTTGGCTTTTTCCTTACTCATTTTTACCTGTCCTTAATTTTTACTTCTTATAGTTTCTTTTGCTACAAAGCTTTGTTTTTCACAGGTTTTTTTTTTTTTTTTAATGGGAAGTTTTATTTACTTACTGGAAAACTGCATCTGTTAGAAACTTTCTTTCCAATCCTTTTTTTTTTTGCTTTGCAGCCTAACTAGGAGAGGAGTTTTTATCTCCATTTTATGGTGTTGAGTTTTTCTTTTATTGACTATAAATGACTTACAATGTTATAGTCATTGCAGTTCAGGTGTTCAACATGGTGATTCAATATTTATATATATGAGGAGTGTTCACCATGATCAGTCTAGTTACTTTCTGTCACTGTACAAAATTATTGCAGTAGTATTGAGTATATTATCTGTGCTGTTTGTTGCTTTCTCAGAACTTACTTTATATCTGGAAGTTTGTACCCTTAATCATTTTGTTCTGTTTTTTCCCCCTGAGTCTGTTTTCATTTTGCATTGTTTGTTTGTTTTGTTTTTTAGGTTTCACACATAAGCGAAATTATACATTATTTGTATTGCTCTGACTAATTTCACTTAGCATAATACTATCCAGATCCATCTATGTTGCTGCAAATGGCAAACTTTCATTATTTGTATAGCTAGTATTTCATTATGTATGATCCATATGTACATGATATAAAAGTTAGATCTTTATCCGTGTATCAGTGGACACTGAGCTTGTTCCCACCTGTCTTGGTTATTACTAGTAAAGCTGCAAAAAACAGAGAAGTACGTGTTTTTGAATTCATGTTTTTGTTTTCTACAGATAAATGCCCAGCAGCTGAATTGCTGGGTTGTGTGGTTTTTTGAGGAGCATGCATACTCTTTTCTCCAGTGGCCTCACCAATTTACATTCCAACCAGTGGTGCACAAGGAGGCCAAATGTTGCTTTTCTTAAGTAAATCACTTGATATTTTGATTGACTTTGATTCTCCGTGAAATAAAAGAGATGGACTTGATGATATTTAAGACTCCTTAAAATATTTTTAATACATCCACTTGCAAATAAATGGATTTATGAACTTTTGGTGTACAATGAATTCTACAATATACCAAAAGGAAAAAAAAGTAGATTGTTTTGTCATCTTTATTTATTAGGAACCAGTTTTTGTAGGTTGTGAATTAAAAATATGTTTAGATTTTTATTTCATCATGATTCACAGAGAACTGCTTTACTTAGCTCACAGAGAGGTTATGAATTTAGGAATATGTATTTAATTTTGGTTGAGACAGTGACTGCAGCACAATTATCAGTTTATTAACTTAAGAATGGGATCATAGTGGACTTTGCTGTTTCAGTAGTTAATGTCTTAGCCTTGACTGTAATGTATTTCTTTCCTATTCTCAATTTGTCAGTGAAATGCCATGTTTTATAGTTATATCTACATGTATGTAATGATTTGATAATGTGCTAATTAATGATTGCTCATTAATTATATAGTTGTATTCTGATTTATTCACTTAAAAATTAAAAATAAATCTCCAAGATATGGTACTGTTCTTGATGTAGCACAGGGTATAGACTGCATATTACAGAAAAATATTGAAAAGAGAGAAGCACTAAACTCATTTTTTAGCAACTGTACAGTAAGATTTCTGGTTTTTCAATATATGTTTACGATTCAGCTCGCTGACCATCAAGTTTGATGACAATATTTATAGCCATATTTTGAAATTTAACTTTTAACTTTATTAAATTGCCAAAAGACAGATCATTTTTGAATGAATTGGTCATGAGTTCCCTTAATCTCAACCATGTTTTTGTCTCTAACTATGATCATTCATTCACCAGGATTTCATTTCCATGGGATCAATTGTCTCAGCCCAGAAAGACATTATCCTTTAGGTCTCCAAATGGTGACAGAGGTGGTGGCTGGGGACAATCCCTGTGGCTCAACCGGTACCTGCACTTGGATATTTTTGTTATGAATGAGTCCAACCACAGTGATGCCATCTGCCATTGTAATTGTGGCAGATGAAACCATGTATGTTCCTGAGGGCCATATATCTAAGTGCAAAGGTCAACATTTGGTAGGCAGGCATAAAATATGTAAGTGCCTTATCTTTTTTGTGTAACGTTCCCTTCATCTTTGAGGGTCAATTTTCACATACTTTTGGAATTGATACCTTGAAAATGCTCCCTGGACTTAAATTATGGAAGCTGTTGGGAGGTCTTAATTTGTTTTCTTTTTATTTAAAACACAACCATTTGTGAACGGGAGCTTCTTAATTCACCAATGAGATTTGTTTTTTTGCAAAATGAATATTTAAATGCAACTATCTTATTTCGGGTCTAAACACATGTAAAGACAGATATAAAACACAAAGGAGCTAGTGCTAGCACTGAAAGCTGATCTATGGAGTGGTTTTTGATTTGTCTTTTAAAAGCATCGAATATAATTTTCAACATGCACATTTTTTACTGTAGGAATAATACTGTAGACTATTTTAAACTTTTGGAGTTTTAAAATAGACCACTGCCAGTCATTGTTTGTGTTATTTAGTGGTAATCTCCTTTGTACAGAAAAGAGTCTTTAAACTTTTAGTGTTTGATTCCTTTGTTTTCTATGATAACATTTCAAAACAGATCATACCAAATCTTAGTCCAGAGAGGCCACAGGACTGGAATAAGACTCTTAGGTTCGCAGCAAATCCAAGAGTAAGCCAAGCTCATGTTAGAACCTGGAATTTTCCAGAGGGTAACTGCCTAGGGCAAGATGTAAGGTAATTCAAGGAATTATCCCTGGCGTGGGGGACCCATCCAGGAACATCCTCAGACACATCCCTCTGGGCCAATAAGCATTTTTCTGACATCATCAAAGACTAGTTTTTGGGAAATGCTCTAAGACAGTGGTCCCCAACCTTTTTTGGGCCACGGACCAGTTTAATGTCAGAAAATATTTTCACGGTCTTTAGGGTGGGACGGATAAATGTATCATGTGACCCTTTAGGGTGAGATGGATAAATGTATCACATGACTGAGACAAGCGTCAAGAGTGAGTCTTAGACAGATGGAACAGAGGGAATCTGGTCATTTTAAAAAAATAAAACATCATTCAGACTTAAATATAAGTAAAATGGAAGTAATGTAAGGTATTTATTCTTTCTCTGCGGACCGGTACCAAATGGCCCACGGACCGGTAACAGTCCATGGCCCAGGGGTTGGGGACCACTGCTCTAAAACACCTACTGTGCCGATTTTAAGGAGAATGAGGTTAAGGTATTCAAGTGCTCAAATTTGCCCAGCTCATAAGTTATTTGCAGAGCCTTCCTCTGAGCTCTAGCGCCTCTGATCTCTGATTCGGAAACCCCTGCTATTTACAGAGTGCAGGGAGGCGCGGAACACACTCCTCCCAGGCTGCAAGTGTGGCTGTCACTGACTTTTTCTTAAAGAAAGCGGCGGAGGATAGTGCTAGCCACACCCCTCTGACTGCTGAGACTGCCTGTGCAACCATCCCCTGGAATCCTCTGAGTTACTGGCTGTGCTGGGGTTCTAATCATTATTTAGTACTTAATTTTGCATACTGTGTGTATGTGTGTGTTTTTTTTGTTTTTTTTTTTCTTTTTATCAATTTCTCATCCATTTCTGTGTCTTGCTCTCCTAGACTTCACACTCGTCCCTTGTCACAGAAGGACGGTCTTGGCTCTTGCTTTTTCCTTCACCCTCCCCACCCTGCTCCCCCCTCCTGGGACAGAAGCGACTGAAATCCTTTGGCTCTGTCCTCCTATCCACCCTCAGCAGGCTCGGAACTGACGGAGTGTTTACAATAGAACTATAAAACAGGACATTTCATCTTCTGAGAAAAATGTCTTGGTTATGTCTTCCCTAAATGGTGGGTGGGTTTTTCTCCACAGTGTAATTCTGTGGCCCAGCTGGGGAAGCTCTCCGTTTTATTAGCAGCTGTCTTTTCTTCTCAGATATTCAGCTTTTAGCACCTAGCTCCAAAGAGAGAACACAGGGTTTAAAGTTATTATTGGGGCTTCACAAATCCTTCCAAACAATTTTGCTTAGGTAGGGAAACAAACAGATTACTCTGCCTAAGATCTTTCAACCAGAGCTGTAATATTTGCAGTCTGTCTAAACACCAGCTCCGAGAGGCATGCTTGTGCAGCATTAGTACCTGAAGAAGTGCTGACGGGGGGTGAAAACAGAAAAGATGAGTGTATGTTTCTGCCCCCACCCTGCAGGTGGGGGGTGAAGGCTGACTTTAAAGGGGAAAAAGGCTAGGTGTTTCTTTTTTTGTGTGTGACAGACACAGAGAGAGGGGCAGATAGAGACGGACAGACAGGAAGGGAGAGAGATGAGAAGCATCAATTCTTCGTTGCAGCTCCTTAGTTGTTCATTGGCTGCTTTCTCATATGTGCCTTGACCGAGGTGGGGGGGGGGGCTACAGCAGACCGAGTGACACCTTGCTCAAGCCAGAGACCTTGGGCTCAAGCTGGTGAGCCTGTGCTCAAACCAGATGTGTCCACGCTCAAACTGGCGACCTTGGGGTTTCGACCCTGGTTCCTCCGTGTCCCAGTCCGACACTATCCACTGTGCCACCACCTGGTCAGGCGAGGCTGAGTGTTTCTTAAAACAAAATGGGAACTTCTTTATTTCCTCCAGACATTAGTTGCCAATCTGTGAACATTTCCAGAAGAAAGTGTACCCTATGTCCTCTGTGCGGCAAATGACATTTAATGGCTGAGCGACAGACACATAGTGCGCTGGTCTGGATTACGATGGCGGTACAGCCGCGGCCTTTCCTAGTGTAAGCGCCAAGGCAACCGTTTAGAATCAGTTGCCACCCACAAGCTGGTCACTCTTTACTTGGATGTATATGTCCCTGTAAAGATTTCCCAACTTTCTCCGGGGTATTCTCTGTTGTTTGGGTATTGTATGTAGGGTCCGGGCTCCTTGGGGAAGGCCGAGATGAGCGGACTCTTGTGAAACTTAGAGTTCAGAGCTTGCAAACCCACAGACCATTCACACATTGTCACTCTCCCTCCTCATAGGTGGAAATCACCCTCCAGGATATCAACGACAACCCACCCGTGTTTCCCATGGACGTGCTGGACCTGACTGTGGAGGAGAACATCGGGGATGGCTCTAAGATCATGCAGCTGACGGCCATGGATGCTGACGAGGTAGCTCAGGGCCTGGCTCCGCATTTCTGAAACCCAGTGTTCCAGCGACCTATCCGATTTCTGCTATATGTTGATGTTTATTACACAACAACTAAGGTGAAATACAACTACATGTGTGCTCCTTACCAGGGCACCTCGGTTGTTGAAATGTGTTCTGAGGAGGCTAATCCAGGGGCTCTCAAGAGCTCATTTCCATCCTGGCTGGATAGTGCCACTGGGCAGTGTGTCCTCCCGAAGCACAGAGGTGGCCGGTTTGATCCCCGCTCAGGGCACACACAGGAACGATGTTCCTGTCTGTCATCTTCTCTCTCTCTTTTCTTCTTTAAAGTTAATATATATTTATATTTACATTTAAAAGAGCTCATTTCCCTTGGGACAGCAATTTGCATCTCAATTTCTGGTTGCATTTTAGATTTCTTAGCCAAATTACTTTAATTCTCAATAATAAAATTATTCCTAATCTATGCTTTTATTGTTCCAGTTTGCTATCTTACAGCAGCTCAGGATCAATTTTCATTTGTAATTTTAAAATGCAAATTATTTAAAGTTAAGGAAAAATTAAGGTGATTTTATCATTTTTTATTGAACTTACCTTATGTAAAACAAAATATATATCATTCGGCAATAGCCTTCTTTATTAAGGAAATTATCTAGTCAAGCTAATGACATTTTTCAATTTTGTTAATTAGCAGAAATGTTTTGCCTAGTGCTGAAGATGAAATTTTGGGGCATAAGGTAGATTACCATCTTCTAATATCTGCCTCACATTTTAAGTTTAGTTATATAATCATCACGATCCAAATGACATGGCAACTTACATAAGTTGTGATTTATATTTTTCCCATGAAAAAGGTCCATTGCCTGTTTTCTCCTTCTCGCTAGATGAGGGGGTAATTAATGTTCTGGAGTTTTGAAAAGAGGAATCACCTTCCCAGACACAAGTCTCCCCTTTAAAAAAGATAAATAAGTAGAAAAAAGGTAATTTCAACAAGCAATACAGAAACGTAGTGACTTAGTCACTTATATACATAAATTTTGCCAAAATTTAACTAAAGAAAAGGAAACAAAATAGAGCATCGACATTTAGATAATTGTGGCTTTGTAGTAAAAAAAAGATTTGGTATTTTTAATTTAGTACCTTCTACCCAGTTTTATATAGTGAAGTGTTTTTTTTTTCCTAATTTCAGCTACCATTAAGAGTTATGTGACTAAATATTTCTGTTATTAGTGATACATATGAGATACCATTAGCAATAATTTAGTAGATGCTGCAGTTTTAAAGTTCATTATTGGTACTATGCATTTGGATGGCTTACTTCTTAAAAATGCATCAACTCCCATTGAGCAAGATGGAAAAGAAAACTGATGTAATTGCTATGATACGGTTTACATCAAATGATTGTAAATGTTGTGACTGTTCCATGGGCTGTACTCTGTAGGAATAGAATGGAGAAGCCTCATTTATTTCAAGTGACTTATTCAAAGACAGAAGCAATAATCATTTTACTTATAACATACATATATTCTAATGCAGTGGTCCCCAACCCCCGAGCTGTGGACCGGTACTGGTCCATGGGCCATTTGGTACCGGTCCACAGAGAAAGAATAAATAACTTACATTATTTCCGTTTTATTTATATTTAAGTCTGAACAATGTTTTATTTTTAAAAAATGACCAGATTCCCTGTTAGATCTGTCTAAGACTCACTCTTGACACTTGTCTTCGTCACGTGATACATTTATCCGTCCCACCCTAAAGGCTGGTCCGTGAAAATATTTTCTGACATTAAACCGGTCCGTGGCCCAGAAAAGGTCGGGGACCACTGTTCTAATGGATATACTACTTACTTTCTTCGGAACTGATTATTTGAAAGAGATGCCAACATTCAGCCCTTTTAATACTATTATGTTGTACTGTTATAATTTTATTTCCCTCCCCCTTTTTAAGATATGACAAATGAGGATTAATACACATGCCATGCTGCCTGTCTGTTTATTGTTTTGTACTCGACTTTTGTGTGTGTGCGTGTGTGTGAGCACGCACCTCCATTGCCTTCAAGTTCATCTTTTAGGATGAGATTTAAGGATGGCTGGGAAGGTCTTTATGTCTCTATTGACCTCTGCACGGTTTTAGTGCATTTTGTTTTAACTTCTGTAGAGCTTTGTTTTTAAAACAAACCAAAAAAATGCCTAAGAAACCATGCAGGTGTTGTCACTTAGACATTCTAGTTTTTTAAAGAAATCCTGTGTAAGGTGTTGATATTGAGGAGTCACCAGAAGTTCACGTGGGGTGAGATGAAGGGGGGAGGGGTGCAGAGAAAGCCTTGAGAGCAGGAGCAGACCCGGCCCGGGACCTGGAGGCAGGGCTCTCCAAGGACTTTGTGGTGGGTCTGTGTGTGGAGGGGCCAGGATGGGAGGGGCGTGGGTAGGACAGGGGGAGGGAGGTAGTGGCTTCACTCTAACAGGAGGAAGAACTTCCTGCAAAACTGCTTCTAAGCTATTGTTTTTTTGTTTGTTTTTAAGATTAAGCTCATGACATTGCTTTTCTTGAGTATATTTTCTCTTAAAATTTTTTTTAGTAGAATTTTAATGCCTATTGACTATTTCAATTCCTGACATGAGGAATCAACTTTTCTTTGTCTTGACGTTGACCAGAGTGGATACCAGGGTTTCCTGTGGCTGTTTTGTTTTGTTTTTTGTGACAGAGACAGAGAGACAGAGAGAGGGACAGAGAAGGACAGAGAAGGACCTACAGACAGAAGCAAGAGACAAAAAGCAGCAATTCTTTGTTGCAGATGCTTAGTCTCCTTAGTTGTTCATTGATTGCTTTCTCATATGTGCCTTGACCGGGGGTGGGGGGTCACAGCAGAGCCAAAGACCCCTTGCTCAAGCCAGTGACCCTGGGCTCACGCCATATGACCTTGCACTTCAAGCCAGTGACTATGGGGTCATGTCTATGATCCCAACGCTCAAGTCAGCAACCCCGTGCTCAAGCTGGTGAGCCTTTCTCAAGCCGGATAAGCCTGCGCTTAGCCGGCAACCTCGGGGTTTCAAACCTGGGTGCTCTGTTTCCCAGCCCGATGCTCTATCTGCCGCACTACCTCTGGTCAGGTTAGCTGTTTGTGTTTTTTGGGTAGCTTACAGTAAATTAATATTAATGCATTTAGATACACCTAGACTCTATTTTTCTACTCTAGTCTCAGCTCTTTACTTTTTAATTGAATTTGAATACATATTTATCTGAAATGTTTTCTTTCTTACCAAATCGTGGCTGTTTTCTTCCTTCATTTAGTTTGAATAGGACTTGTTGACAAAAGGAATGTCCAGCTCAAAAACTATCTTATAAGAATTTATTTGAGCCAGACTGATGACAGTTGCCCGGAGGGACAATCTCAGCAGGTTGAGAAAATGCCCCAGAGAGTGGTAGTTTTGCAGCTTCCTTGTGGATGACTGTCAAAGGAGGAGAAGTCGGGGTCACATGGAGCCCACTGGCAGTAGATGAAGGGGGAGGGAGAAGGCCAAGCGGGTAGAATTCTGGGACGGATAGAGAGGGGAAAGGAAAACAGAGAGAGACTGATTTCTTTGGCATCAGTGGGTGCAGGATAGTTGAAGTGAACATTTACAGCACATGGAGCTGGCCTTCGGGAAAGGGGATGACAATGAGACATCCTGTGGTCTCGTGCTCGGGTGTGGGGCCTCTTCCCAGGGGCATCTGGGAAAGGAGGTAGCTCTGATGTTTCAAATCTGTGTTATCTTAGAAGCAAAGGGACAACAGACAGGCTCACGGAGGTGCAGACTGACCTTTGTGAAGGAAGCTAGAAGGCCTAGCATGTGACTTCCCACACGATCTGCTTTCGGTTCGGGATTTTTATGTTTGCACCATCCTATGCAGTTATTTTTTGGTCTCTCAGCTTGTAACCTTGTCAGGTGTGGGGAAACAGCTGTGTCAGGCTCGCCCGCTGGTTTCCAGGCTGCAAGTACTTTGCACGATTAGTGCGTGAACATGCGGCAGAAAGCCACATGTGTCTCTGTGAAGAGCTAGGGGAGCTTTCCCTCCATGGCGATTTTCTGAGGTCACTCTCCCACCACCACGAGCTGCAGTCCCCAATTCCCTCAGCTGTGAGGGACAGTGTTCCTGGTCCCTTGCCCTACACGGCTAGAGTGGTTTTCCTTTGTTGATTCGCTCGCCTGTCTTTGCGAGCCTCCAGTCAACAGGAACGGCCTGAGGCTTTCCAGCTCCACAGTTCCTCTGCCGTCTGCCTGGAGCCAATGGGAACCTGCCTGGTCTCGGCCGCTGGCATCACATCAGGTTTAGTAGGTGACTCCTTTTTCATCTTCCGGTCCCGCTTTGGTCATCAGTCAGTCCGAAGGCTGCATGGATGACCAACCTTTTGGTTGGAGAGTGGGAACCTATGGTTCTTGGAAGGCTCACTCCTAGGAAATCTTAGTGTCGGCCTTTGTCTTGCTAAACCATGGACCGCTGGGGATGGGGCAGGGCCCTAACCTGGGATGGAGTCAAGGCTGAAATTTTCTCAAAAGGGAAAGGCAGGTAAATGGAAGGCCATCGGGGCTTTATGGTGCAGACCTTCGTTAAGAAAAAACAAAACAAAACACTCAGTGTATTGGTTCTGACCTGCCAGCTGTCACATCCTAGTTTCACCCTCCATCTGACGTCGCATCGAGGACAACATCTGTATACAGTTTGAGGACACACCATGCACCTCGTTGGTTTTCACAGCCTGACTCTGAGATAGGTCCTCATTTACTGGCATTATTATTAGTATTATTATTACCTTAATATGGCCCATCCACCTTCCATCGGAAGCATTCACATATCATTTGTTATGACTGATTCCTGCTAGCTGTGCAGTTGGGGACTGCATGCCACTCCGAGGCTTCGTCATGGCCAAGGCTCAGAACACAATGGTGTGGGTGACAGTTACCATCTAAAGATTTCCAGAGTCCACCGGTAGAGACAGCTTTCCATGAGTACATGTCCTGTGCCTCAGCTACCATTATAGAGGGCCATGGTTTTTTGGTTTTTTTTAAAGCAACTTTAACTTCCATCTGAATTAATATAGTAGTTAGTAGTCCTTCTTGGGATATGGGGTAAGCACATTCTCATAATTGGGTTCTAGCTTTATACATTAAAACACCTTTCTCAAGATTTCTTTTCCATCAACCTTCTGTAACAGCCCTTGTCCTTCTTAGTTTGCCTCTTTTTACTCATTCAGAAACAACCAACTTATTACAATTGATGACTTTTAGCATCTCTCAAAAACACACACCCTCTTCCCTTCATCCTGCCTTAGTATTCCTTCTACATTTCAAAAGAGAAACCATAAAAAAGAGTATCCTTGATAATACAAAAATTATCTTATACACCTTCAGAACTTAGAAGAACAAGGTTTGAGAAAATCTCAAAGAACAAACATAACCATTATTCTGACTAGTATTATTAGCAGACAGGTAAAAACGTGTGTGTGTGTGTGTGTGTGTGTGTGTGTGTGTGTGTGTGTTCGCTCAGCATCAGTTTGAAGGTATACAGGCCTTCTCAAAGTCTTTGGATAGCGGCCCACCTCTGTCAGCAGCTTCTTATCCTCAAGGAGTCTGTAGGCAGAGGTGAGTGTCAGAGACACGGGCAGATGTCCATTTATGGTTAGGCACCTTTTTTAAAAAAAATTTTTTTTGATTAGAAATGTAAATTCTTGAGTTAACACCTTTAAGTTTAGCTGCACATAGATTAATTAGTAATGATACCTAACAAGGTTCAAGACAATAGACAGGCTCCGTGAAGATGAAGACTGACCTTTGTCGAGGAAGACACCGACCTAGGATGTGACTACCCTCTGTGACCTGCTTTGAGCTAGGAATGTTCATGTTCCGACCATCCTCCATGGTTACTCTTGGTGTCTGAGTTTGGAAGGCCACAGTGCAGGACTCCCCGTGAGCTTGTGGGGTTTAGTATGCGGCCCGTCCTTTTGTCCACAGACTCAGTATTGGAATGCATGGCATTTCTTTTACTTTTGTGATCAATGTTAACCTTAAACTGGAAAGCCAAAGTGAGAGGCAACACACCTTTGAAATAAAAAAAAAAAAAATGCAATCCCTAGGCATCAATACAGTCAGAAACTCAAATTATGTCCCAATTATGGGGTGCAGGCAAGGAGATTTTAATGACAAAACGGAAGGGAAACCATTTCATGAACAGAAGGTGTACAAGATAACTTTTGGTGCTAACAGGCTACGTTACCCATTAGCTGTGCTGGGGCATGGAGTTTAGAGAGTGCCCGGTCACCCTCCTGTGGGCAGGTCTGCTCCCCTGTTGGCTTTACCAGTTTGCATGACAGTGCTGGTTTGGCCCGTACCAAGATTATTTTGCCCAGTTCAGGTATTGCGAGAAGAGAAGACATGCCAGGTAGTTTCTCTGGGACGGGAGCCTCGACACGCTTTTGAAATGGCTCCATTTATAGCCTTTTTCACATCAGCATTCAATCGTCATCAACTACCCGGTGGATTGAGTTTGAGGGATTAATGGAATTCTTGAAAACACAAAGATCACATAGGTCATCAGCGAAGTACATGTTGGTATACTTTTTACTTTTTAATTATTTGTATGCTTTTTAAATTTTTTTTATTTTCCTTTTTTTTTTTTTTAGAGAGAGAGACGGACAGACAGACAGGAAGGGAGAGAGATGAGAAGCATCAATTCTTCATTGCGGCTCCTCAGTTGTTCATTGATTGCTCTCTCATATGTGCCTTGACCGGGGGGCTCCAGCTGAGCCAATGACCCCTTGCTCAAGCCAGCGACCTTAGGCTTCAAGCCATCGGCCTTTGGGCTGAAGCCAATGACCATGGTGTCATGTCTGTGATCCCACACTAAAGCTGGCAACCTCAGGATTTCAAACCTGGGTCCTAAGTGTCTCAGGTCAACACTCTGTTCGCTGTGCCACCACCTGGTCAGGCTGTATGCTTTTTCATAATAACTAAACTAGATATAAAAGGATTAATGTGTTAGAGAATCTCAGGGAGGGCATGGAAGAATAATGCGTGAGTCAAGGAATCGGTTTTAGCAAGCAGCAGGTACAGGTTAAACTTCATTTATATATCATTTGAAATACATGCTGGACCAGGATACACATCTTTCAGAAGCACGTGACTCCGAGTCTCATGTTTCCTTTTGCAAACAGAATTATTATGTGGGTCAGGATACTCTGGCTTTGTTTCTGATACCACGCTTGTTTCTGAAAATACTCCTCATGGTTGTAAAATGCATCTGCAATTTATAGCTATTTACTTTCAGAATTCCTTTCACGTGCTTTTGTCTTTGCGGTTCCCCAGGAAAGGAAAATATTTTTAAACAGTGTTATTTCCACAGTGCGGCAGCTGAAATGCGATATTTGTTTCTGGTCGTATTGCTGATACTGCATAGTTTGGGTATTAAATAAATAAATAGACTTTTCAAAAGACCTAATTAAATCATCCCTCTTATCCAGACATTTTCGGATAGTCGCTCGGACTGTTAATTCACCACATCGGCCGATTTTGAATACGGAAAAGGTTGTCTCATCAACATCATCTGATGACTTTGCTTCTCTTCCAAAGAATTATGTTGGGAGACAGGGCATTCCTAAATTTTAGACCATTTGTGTGATAGCTTCTTTAGATGTGTCTTTGTTTTTTTGCTTTTTCATAATTTCCAAATACCATTTTAAGAAGTCAGAATTAGAAATAGCTATTCTCATACCTAGACTGCTTTGCTAGAATGATGGATTTTCTCGTGAAACAGAACAAATAGTACAGAAGGTGGTCAGATTAGAAGTCAGGCATTCTTCCTGAATGTTTTATAGATGGTGTGATTGCAGTAAATAGGTCGGCTCCTCCACACATACCTGAACATACAAGGTAAACGTGAGCAGCATGTTGCACTCAGCTGTTTAATTTCTGAACTAAAATGTGCTTTCAGGTATCCACTTGATGAAATGTTAAGATTGGCTTGGGGGACGCAGTTAAATACAGCAAATGCCACTAAACGTAACTTCATGGAAGAGGGTTTTTACCTGTGTCTGTTAGAAATCGCCTTGTATGTTTGACCGTGGAGGATACAACATATTTAATCTCTGACGGAACAGCTGTATTAGCAACCATGATTGCTGTAACCTCCTGTCACACCAGCCTTGTCCCTGTGCACCTGAAATGCACGTCTCTGTTAACGTCCTTCTTGGGAGTTCTTCGCCTGTGTAATTTAATAAATAAATCCCTAGAGGTGAACAAGGATAAAAGACATATGTGTTTTTATGTGAGTATATTTACATCACGATGTAATTTTTGAAGTCCACAATTCCAACCTTACTAATGCCTTAGTGTCCAGGCTCAATAATTACCTATACTAGGAAATCAGGAAATGTACTCTCCTTGGGGTCTATAGCAACTCTAATCGTAGTTTGATTTATTCATTTGTGACGTCATCAAATACTCTTTCCCCGTTACACTTCCATGGTAAGAAAATATTAAAACTAGGAATGAAAACAGCTAGTGTTGTCATGGACTTAACTGTTTCTCAAAGATCATTCTAGGTTCTTTCTCATGCATTAACTCACTTAATCCTCAGGACACCCCTAAGTGGCAGGTCACATGATCATCCTGACAGTCCAGACGAGGAGACCTAGGCTCCTGGGGGTGACCTCGTGGCCCAGTGAGCCACAATCAGTAAGCCGTGGAGCACCAGCTCTGAACCAGCACGATGTAGCACCTGTGACTTGGTATTTCAGTTATAATGTGTGTAATTTAACATACCTAAGTCACGGTGTTTATAATTTCAACAATAGAGAGAGAAGTATATAACAGATTTTAAAAGACTGTGGGGTTAGCACGCCCATCACCAAATCCAGGTGGGTGTTTTAATTTGAATTCTCCTTCACTTTGTTATTTTGACTTTGTTAAAAGGGACTCTTTCTGGAAACCCTCCGTCCCCCTCTGGAGCAGGCCGGTCCTCTGGGGCTCCTCCCAGGCCCCTCCTCCCTCCCTCAACCTCTGCTCTTTCTCCTCACTCTTTTCCATTTTTATTTGAGTTTTTTAGACATTTTCTTATTTTATTTATTCATTTTTAGAGAGGAGAGAGAGAGGGAGAGAGAGAGAGAGAGGGAGAGAGGAGAGAGAGAGAGAGAGAAGGGGGGAGGAGCTGGAAGCATCAACTCCCATATGTGCCTTGACCAGGCAAGCCCAGGGTTTCAAACCAGCGACCTCAGCATTTCCATGTCGATGCTTTATCCCCTGCGCCACCACAGGTCAGTATTTGAGTTTTTTAGGGTGACATTGGTTCACAAAACCATACAGGTTTCAAGTGTGTAACTCAACAAAATATCTCTGTACATGCATCTGTGCTTTCCGTCCCCACCCACCCCCACCCCCGCCGTCTTCCATCTTTCCCACCCCCTTTCCCTTTGTGTCACCACAGTGTTGTCTGTGTCTGTGTGCTAAATATATATATATTCCTTCTTCTCACTCTTTTCTTTTTCTTCAATGATAAGTGGGGAGGCAGAGTCAGACTCCTGCATGTACCCTAACCAGGATCCACCTGGCAAGCCCCTATGGAGCAATGCTCCGCTCATCTAGGGCTGTTGCTCGGCAACTGAGCTATTTTAGTGCCCAAGGCAAGGCCATGATTCCTTCCTCAGCACCTGGGACCAACTTGCTCCACCTGAGCTGTGGCTGTGGGAGGGGAAGAGAGAGAGAGAGAAGGGAGAGGGGAAAGAGTGGAGGAGCAGATGGTTGCTTCTCCTGTGTGCCCTGACCGCAAATTCAACCTGGGACATCCACATGCTGGGCCAATACTCTACCACTGAGTCAACTGGCCCTCCTTCCCACTCTTAAAATGTCCATATTTAGTCCTTACGTTGCTGTTCCTTTAGTGTAAGTTAAAGTCTCAACAAATCTGTGACTTCCACAGTCACATACATATATTCACTTTCAGATATTTTTTCAGACCTTTTACCGAACCTCTGATTGCCACAGAACCGTGTGTATGAGCTAGCCTCAGTCTCCTGTTGTACCACACATAACAGCTCACTGCATAACTTCTCTGGCACCACAGCCGGTCTTACCCTGCAATGTCTTCCCCAAGAGTAGTCTCCTAGTTCTTAGCCAAAGTGATTTGATATTCAAAATTTTCTTTTTCTTTTCTTTCACTTCTGTCCATCATACAGACTTGTTAAAAGAAGGACCTGGGGATATGTGGCAATGCTGCACAAATGAGAGTATTGTCATTGTTATTTCTCTGTCCAGTAACCTATCAGATACTGCTGATTTGACCTGTGTATTAGGCCCCTTAGTGATAATGTAGAGTCTTAAGATCTGGAGCAAGACAATGAGGGTTGAAATTCCTGTGTCTCAGTCTCTTTATCATCAAAATGAGGATAAGAATAGGACTTACCTCAGGGCTTTGCCTTCAAGGATTAAGTCATTTAGTGCCCAGAAAGTGATATGCTCAGAGCAGTGCTTAGCACTTAATAAACACTTAACAAGTGTGCTTTTTTTCTCAACTTTCCATTCCTTCTGCCAACTTCCTAGCTCGTATTTTTTAAGCGTTTGAAGGCCATAGCTCCAAGACTGAAGAGAACGCAGGAGATCATCCCTGCCTTCATTTGGGAGCAAGGGGGGCTTAGAACCTGCCAGGAACCCAGATTGCATACCGTTTTGCCTTGAGGACAGAGAGGTCCAGCCTTGGGCTCGGACTCCTCACTGTCTCCCCTCCCTGGCCTCTCCCCACGTTCAGCCATTCTACTCTGTCCACTGCCTTAAAAGACCGTTTCCAACTCAAACAAGCCCAGTGCTTTCTTGGCCTTAGAACTTAAGCCCATGTGTGTTACAATTGCGACTCCCCGACGTAGACCCGTAGCTAATCGTGTAGCTTGCCTTTCTGCTTTTGAATTTTGGTCAGGTTTTCCATGCGCCCAACCTGTTCACCTGTGAGGGAGCCAAGCAGGTCATTCTTCCCTTTTTGCGCTTTGGCTTATATGCACACCTTTTCCCCTGGTCTTTGTGTTGCAAAGAAATTTCTTTCTTCCAAACCCACTCTAGCTCTCCATGTTCTCCATTGTATCTTCCCTAAGTAACACCTCCTTCTCCTTGGTTTTTATGGTGCTTTTTGCACCAGCCTCCTCTCTTGGGCCCCTGCTGTGCTCAGTCACCTTTCCTGCTGAAGGGGGGGAACTCGGAGCTCAGGCAGGCGGGCTCGGGTTGGAGTTCACACTGACCCTCCCTGCATGATCACGCGTGAGTTAGCTAGCGTCCCGGCACCCATGGCTTCCTTGGAGAGCTCATCCCTCATGGAGTTGTGATGTGAGAATGCATGAAAGGGGCCATCACAGTGCCTGGCCAAGAGCAGCACTGGAGCCAGCCTTCTAGTAGCATTGTCACAGGTGATAGCACAGCACAGCTCTCCTCCTTTCCAGGTGTGTATTGCATGAATGAAATGTGTATCTATATGTAGCTAATCCTGAAGGCTGAGGTTTGTTGTGGGCTTTAATGGAATGAGTGGTGGCTGGCTAGGTAGCATGCCATGCTGGCCAGTTACCTTCTGAAGTCCTGTTGTGTCCTATGCAAAGCCCACGTTGTGCAGCACTTACTCGGCATGAAGAGTGTACCCTTACTGTTCCACTGCTAATGGTTCAGATGATGTTTCTTTGTTTTTTTGTTTCTGTAGGGTGCGAATGCTCTTGTCACATACACGATCATCAGTGGGGCTGATGACAGTTTCCGCATTGACCCTGAGTCTGGAGACTTGATAGCAACCAGGAGGCTGGACCGAGAACGCCGTTCCAAATACTCCCTGCTGGTCCGTGCGGACGACGGTCTCCAGTCCTCAGACATGAGAATCAACATCACTGTCAGCGACGTGAACGACCACTCGCCCAAGTTCTCCAGACCTGTGTACTCCTTTGACATCCCAGAAGATACTACCCCAGGTAGGGGGCATGCCCCTGTGTGTATTTTGTTGGGTCTCCTTTGACAACAGTAGTAGACTGTATGTTTTGGCAGTTCATAATTAGTGACTTGTTTTTTACCATGTGCTACTAGGCATAAAAATACATCTAGATGTTGGATTTCTGAATTTTGAATTAGCCACCTTGGGCTGTAATTCCCAAGCAAATTGCTGGACGTTTGAGAGCAGAGGAGGGTCACCGTTCATCTGATTGCTAGTTGCACATATTTCTGTGTCTGAAAGTATCTGTGACATGGATTAATTTTTCTAGCAACTGCAGCTTTGATTTTATTTTTCTATTTTAGAAATGTCAATTGTGATCGCGCTGCACTGTGTAGAAAGAGCAAAGGAAAGCACACAAGAGACCCATGATAAGGGGTGAACCCTTGCTAACCATGTGACCTGGGACAAGTTAATTGGTTTCCCTTAGCTTCAGTTCCTTCTGCTGTAAAATGGAAACAGTACCGTATTTCCCCATGTATAAGATGCACGCTCTTTTGAGAAATGTGGGGTCTAAAAACTGGGTGCGTCTTATACAGTGGTTGTGGCATTTCGAATGCCATAGATGGAATTCAGGATGAGGCAATCTATGAAGACAGTGATTCATCATCAGACACAGATGAGGACAAGCTCATGGATGGCAGTTTTGACAGTGAGGAGGAGTTATATAAATTTTATGGTGAATAAGACGAGTTCAAAAACTTTATGTAATACTTTTTTTTTTTTCAAATTTCGGGCCCCCAAATTAAGGTGTGTCTTATTCATGGAGAAATACGGGTATTTTCTGTCCAAAGTAGGGTCAAGGTTAATTTAGGATGTACATGCGAGGTAGCTAATGTGGGCGGAGCTTGTGAATTAGGTGCTTGATAAACGTTAGTAGAGAATGAATCCTGAATTATCATGGGGCCTCTTTGAACATATTATGTTGTGAATGTTGAGTGTCTCTGTTCTTGGTGCATGTGCTTAGTTCCCACTATTGGAAATTCTTACCTAAAGTTAACATTTTATTCTGAATCACATTTGGAATGTGTTTGCGTAGTAAGGCCTCTATATGTTTTGGAAACTCGTTTGAGAAGGAAGGAACCATTCATGGAAAGACTCCTTACTCCGCACTGCAGTTTTTCCTTTACTCCTCCAGATGACTTGTGCGTGTTCTTCATGAAACTCCCATCACGTTTATTTCTTGCTTAGTTACAGCAACAGCCGTCAAAGCTGTTAAGTGATAACTCCTGGGCACATGTCTGTATTATGACTTGAAATCCCCAGTTCCTGACATTAGCAATGAAACCCCATATGTCTTCCCTGAATTCATTAACATGTGGTTATGACTTGGTAGAGTCAGGTAGAAAAACAATGTTAGAAGTAGTATCAATACCCAGAATATTCACACTGCAACGTGCAATATCAGATCTCCCGGATGTCGCTAAGCTGTGTGGTTTATTCATATTTGGGGATGTTGGTATTATTGTTAATGTAGCAATCAGCTGAATGCTGTGTTTGTTGTATTTTCATAGTGATTCTCTCGTTAAAATATTTCCTGGTATAAATATATATTCTTGTAGTAATGCCTACATCCCATTAATTTGGATGGTCAATTAATTAATTATTATTATTTTGGGGGGGATAGGTTCTTTGGTAGCAGCGATTTTAGCTACAGACGATGACTCTGGTATGAATGGAGAAATTACATATAGTGTGAACGAAGATGATGAAGATGGCATATTTTTCCTGAATCCGGTCACTGGAGTCTTTAATTTGACTCGAATGCTAGATTATGAAGCACAGCAATATTACATCCTCACTGTCCGAGCTGAAGATGGTGGGGGACAATTTACTACCATCAGGGTTTATTTCAACATACTAGATGTAAATGACAACCCACCTGTTTTCAGCTTGAGTTCACACAGCACGTCATTGATGGAGAACCTACCTCTAGGATCTACTGTTCTTGTGTTTAATGTCAGCGATGCGGATGATGGTATGTACTTTGTTTGATCTACTTAAAAACACTTTATGAAAAATGTGATCAGATTTATATTGTATTTACTCACATTGTTCAGCTGTCAAAATTTTTCATTTTGTGACTATCGATCTGAAGTTGAGGAATAGGTGTATAATTTAGCTATAGCAGATAAAACAAATTAATTTATCAGTTAAGTTCTTATTTATAACAGACAGCATGCATTGTTGTTTTTTTTTATAAATTTTATCATCTTTATCTTCCTTCCCTTCCCCCTCAAACATTGTGGTATTGTGGTTTAGTAATATCGACATCATAATACAGTTTTTTGGTAGGTTTTGGTCAGATAAATAAAAATGTTTATTTACTTATTTTTTTTTTGTATTTTTTTGAAGCTGGAAACGGGGAGGCAGTCAGACAGACTCCCGCATGTGCCCCACCGGGATCCACCCGGCACGTCCACCAGGGGGTGATGCTCTGCCCATCCGGGGCGTCGCTCTGTCGCGACTAGAGCCACTTTAGCGCCTGGGGCAGAGGCCAAGGAGCCATTCCCAGCACCCGGCCATCTTTTGCTCCAATGGAGCCTCGGCTGCAGGAGGGGAAGAGAGAGACAGAGAGGAAGGAGAGGGGGAGGGGTGGAGAAGCAGACGGGCGCCTCTCCTGTGTGCCCTGGGACTTCGAACCTGGGACTTCCTCATGCCAGGCTGACACTCTACCACTGAGCCAACCGGCCAGGGCCTTACTTATATTATTTTAATGTAAAAAGGATGAAACTTAGAAGCAAAAGTAAAACCAAAGTCTTCAAAAAATACTTAACGTACAATTAGTTTTCTGTTTCTAACTGAAAACGGCTAATAATATTTGACAAGCTTTTTTGCTTTGATTCAGATGCCAGTCTCAGAGTTCTTTTAACTTATGCTATGAAATCAAGTTGAGGATTTTTCATTCAATCTGGCCTTTACGTGTTTTTGATTTTTAATTCATTGCAAAAGCATTGGACAAACTTTAAAATATATATATATGGCCCTGGCCGGTTGGCTCAGCGGTAGAGCGTCGGCCTAGCATGCGGGGGACCCGGGTTCGATTCCCGGCCAGGGCACACAGGAGAAGCGCTCATTTGCTTCTCCACCCCTCCGCCGCGCTTTCCTCTCTGTCTCTCCCTTCCCCTCCCGCAGCCAAGGCTCCATTGGAGCAAAGATGGCCCAGGCACTGGGGATGGCTCTGTGGCCTCTGCCTCAGGCGCTAGAGTGGCTCTGGTCGCAACATGGCGACGCCCAGGATGGGCAGAGAGCATCGCCCCCTGGTGGGCAGAGCATCGCCCCTGGTGGGCGTGCCGGGTGGATCCCGGTCGGGCGCATGCGGGAGTCTGTCTGTCTCTCCCTGTTTCCAGCTTCAGAAAAATGAAAAAAAAAAAAAAAAAAAAAAAAAAAAATATATATATATATATATATATGACATCTCTGGCCTTTCTTCTAAGACCTGTTTTGTATGTACACATATCAGATAATATATCGTAAGTGATAACATTGTGCCCAATATCAGTCTTTAACTGAACTTTGGAAGGTTAATACCTTGCTTTCCCTCCCATTTGGGTACAACTGAATGACCCTATCAGTAGAGAAAACAAGGGCAGTTCTTTGAGGAGGAAATGGGTCCCCAGCCTGAGGATATGCCCAGTGACATGGGCATATCAACCTTCATTGAGAATTTCCTGGTTCTCCCCGTCAGGGATGATTTATGTAATCTCAGAATATCATCCCCTTTCAAAATCCCGCTTTATAATTAGTTTCCTTTCGGGAGCGTCTAGAAATGTCGCTTAAAAAGACAGAGGAGGCAAAAAAGCGGCGTATTTTGTACATTTCGATTCAAAAAATTAGAAGTGCTTTTTTTGTTAGAATTTAAGTCCTTTGGAAGTTTTTTTTTTTTCTTGTATTCAAGCACAGTTGATATAGGACACATGACTGTACCTGAGCTAGAAGTGGCTGTGATACTAGTGCCTCTACGACTATTGCTCATGACATGAACAATAAGACCAGCATTTGTCCAGAGCAGTGGTTAGCTCACACCAGTCCGGGTCTAAGATCAACACAGACGCCATTTCGTGTGCATCAGCCCAGCTTTCTGCATTGGCTCCAAATAGACACTTAAAACCAAGTGAGGCTCGTCTTCAGCTTAGAAGTTGACTTTGTTATTATAATATTGATTAGTTTACCAGCTCCCTGAACACGGGTGTTTTCTCCTTCGTCCTGTGACTGCCTTGGTCCAGACTTTTCTGTAGTGATGAATTTTCTGCCATGTTTCTTTGTGATTTATTTATTATGGGTTAGAGACAGTCCCATTGCTTCATATGATGGAATAAATATCACTTTTCCGCAGACCTTAAAATGTAGGGAACTGGGAAAATAACAAATAAGAAACTTTCTTTGTTTGCTGGGATATTCCATGCACACGTCAGCACAGACATACATTAATCACTGACTTTGAGTCATGGATTTTTCCCCCCTTTAATTGTCAGGCTACATTTCCCCATTGTTTTAGTTTTGAATACTATTATCAGTGTAATTTCCTGTACCTTGACCTGAAATATAGGACATAGTTCCTATTCTTTCTGAATTTAAAGGATATTGTTAAGACTGTACAAGGGTAACCTTGTTTGTTTTAAATCGCCAACTCAGTCACACTGAATAGTTCTCAAAGTATTTTGCACACCGTATTGGTTATATTTTTTAAAGTTAATAGATTCATCTTAATTTCTGATTAAAATATTCCTGATGAGGTAATACTATCATCTTCTTAGATGAAGAAATTTTTAGATGATAATAAATTTAAGAGTTTCTATTGTTAATATCTAAATTCTCCAAGAAGTTATCCTAAAATTTTAGGTTACATGATCATTTAATAAAAGTAAAGCACACAAAGAGAAGAAGCGCAGAAGAAAAAAAATATTTATAAAAGTTGTTTCCTCTTCAGGCTTTAAACTAGTATTATAGTTGCATGTTGCTAATTAAAATTAAATGTATTAATAAAAAAATAAAGCAAATATTTTACTCTGGTGACAGGATAGGGTGTGTGTGTATTGAGCACAAGGCTTCTACGGATATGGTAAAAAAACTATGTTGAGGCTAACTCTTGTAAATTGAAGTTTAAGGAAATATTCTGGCTTTGATAATTATTTCATTACTTTAGAAATAAGCCTTATACTCTTCAGAATACTGGGGAGTCATAGAGTGTTTTGAAAAAAAATTGCTGTAATTATACCTGGACAAACTCACCTCTATATGCATAGTACACAATTCAGGTCATTTGACTTGTGAATGGTTTTTATATTGTGAATAAATGTACACATTTTATAACAGAACTGTATATCTATAGTTATGTGATATGTTTCCTGGAACTAAATTATCCATGATACTGAAACATAAAACAAAGAAACAAACAAAAAAACACCTAAAACTCAGTACAACAACACATATACAGTAAAACAGCCAGGAAGTCATGTAACTACACCACTTTCAGAACATTGAACACAAATGTTAGCTATAGCAACAGTTTTAAGTTTAAGAGTCTGGTGGCTCTAAAAGCACAGTAGATTCAAGTCTGAATGCTTTGAGTAAACTATCGAATTTTAAAATAATGTGTTTACTGTTACATGATTTTAATATTTGATGCAAAGGGCAGAGAGAGAGACACTGAGCTCCTTTTCAGGGTCCTCCTAATGTTTGGAAGAGTTTTGTGTTTCAATATGTCTGCATGTATTCTGTGGATTTAGAGCACATGCCCAAGGCCCCTGAGACTTGTCAGGAGTGGTGAGTCCCGGGCTTCTCAGTGCAGGAAGTAGCAGAGGCATCCTTGGCAGTACCTGCAACAGGAAGGTTGCAGTCCCGGATGCAGGAGCTGGATTTTAGATGGTGTTACGCTATTTTGTGCAAAAGTAGTTATAGTTCTTAGAGATAATGACAGCTATCATCAGTTTTATTTTAATACTGTTACCTAATATATTTGCCAGGATGAATTTGACTATATAATCACATTTTTCTTTTTCGTCATTCTGTTTAAACTTACTCTACCAGCCTATCCCACCAAACTCTTTCCTTAAAAAAAGAGGCTGTTCTGCTGTGAACAGCGTGCCTAGAAAATCTCGGTGTCAAGCTCTCTTTCTGCCTCTGCAATTTCGTTGTTTACTCAAAGAGGCAGCATCCACAGTAGACCGTTTCCGTTGGTTTATGTCGAAATGCGAGACCATCGCTTCGTAGCTGTGTGCAGTTTTTTAAAAAATTTCTTTTGATCTTGGGCATGAAAGGTTTTATATGCTTGCAGAGAAATAAATTTTATATCTCTGCTTGTTGGTATTATTATTAACCAGGTAATTTTTCACAATTTTTTCTCAATAGTTTGTCTGAATTGGTGCCTCAGAGAATAAATATCCTGGATTCACTCATGGATTTAGTTATAGGAAACAGAAATTTTCCTTAGAGAGTTTGATTTAAAAATATGTATTAAATATATACATATATTATATGTATAAAACATAAAGATATGAATATATATGAAATTAAATTAATTATTCATAGGTATATCTCCTTTGAAAGTAATCTGTCCATATATTACACCAGTTGATGGAGCTTTTGGGAGTCTATATATCACAGTGCTTTTTTATCTTTTTTATTCATAATTTTATTTCCTTTGAAAGTAATCTGTCCATATATTACACCAATTGATGGAGCTTTTGGGAGTCTATATATCACAGTGCTTTTTTCCCCCTAAACTGATGGATTTCTGAGTTGAGGAATTGAAGTAAACTGTTGACCTTGTTCTACCTGTCTTAAAATTCTCTTTATCTCCTGCTATTGAATTGACTGTGGCCTTCATTTGCTTTATTTATTCATATTTTTTATGATCATCAGAAGTTTAAGTATTCTGAACTTTATAACCTCTGCTTGTTCACTTGCAAATGGCCATAAGCTATAAAGACTAAAAGCCACAACCCACGAGGAGGAAAACCTACCTTTTCAAAGATCTGCTCAACCCTTGTTTATCGTAGAAATTTTGGTGAATTAGCTAGTGCCTGTAAGTTTTTTCATAAATGTTTTTTCTCTGCATCAATATATGATATATACAGAGGACATTAGACAGAGACCATAAAAATCAATAGAAAAGAGTAAATCTAGTATTTTTTAAAAAGAAGAGGCAGACCCTACTAGGTAGAAAAGAAAATCCCATTACTCAACTAAAACTTGCCTTTGTAAGGAACTTGAAGAGTTGCAAGAAAGGAAAAAGGTAACACAGCTTATTCATAGAATCCTGAGCAAGTATTTTTTTCAAAAAATAAAATAAAAGAGAAAGGGTGATCAAGTTGTTCTAGAAGACTCTTGGCAAACAGTGAGTAGCATTTCTGACACCTTAATAGTTGAAATTAGTTTCAGAAATATAGGAGCTATTTGTAAGCAATTATTAACTGAATGAATTTCCCCTGGTATAAATCCCAGAATATAAAATCTTTATGAAGGATGGGTTATCTAGGTACATAATATATATCGTAGCAACTCTTGTAATATCCTACAATATCTCAATGTCTTTAGGATTAAAATTTTAAAACGTTCATGGCATTAGCTCTCAATCAGTGAATAAAACGCTACTCTGAGTCAGAAAATCTAATTTTTCTTTGTTTTCACTGCTTATCTGCCTTTTGCCTGTAAATGATTTATTAAAACAACAGGTTGATCCATTTTTCATATCATCTTTGTTAGAGGAATGTCTGTAGTCAACTTCTGAAATGAGGATTTATATATCATTTTTAAATTAAAAAGTAACATTTGTTTCTAGGAAAAACAGATAAAATACTATCTAAATATAGCCCAATAATAGTGTGAGCATTTATATTTGGAGCCTTTCATGTATAATTTTATTGCTAACATTTCCTTTAAATAATATTTTTAAAACACATTACATATACATAATAAAATTTGAGACAGAATTATTTTTACAAAGGCCATTAGCCAGGTGCCTAATAGGAATTAAAAAGTATTTATTGGTCTGACAAGAAATGTAAAAGTAGACTTAAAGTATCCATGACTAATGCCATACATTAGAAAATTTTATTACCCTCCTCTGAAAATTGGTGTCGGCCTCAGTAAATTACTGAAGTTATAAATTTTTTGGCTAATAGTATAGAGCGTGGCACTGTTAATGTTCAACCCTCAGGAGTTATGTGATAGAAATAAGGAAATATATAGAAAAATATACACTCTCTGGAATATTTTTTCCTCTTGTGTAATTTAACATGTCAACACCGTAGTAAATAGCAAACAGTATATATATCATTGGTTCACCAGGTTATAAACATCTATTCAGATCAAAAGTTAACAGGAAAAGAATTATGCATATGCATTAGTGACAAAGAAAATTAACGGCAGCTAAATCATCCCAACACAAGGTGTGTTTGGAAGCCTCGTATATCAAACAGGCGGGTTCACATTATGTGAATGTTGGTGCAGCTTAGTTGGCAATCAGCAGGCACTGAAGAGAACTTAATGTTTTTCCTCTCACTGTAGGCATCAACTCCCAGTTGGCGTACAGCATTGCCTCGGGCGATGGCCTTGGGCAGTTTACGGTGGACAAGAACGGAGTACTGAGTGTCTTAAGAGCTTTGGATCGGGAGAGTCAGTCCTTTTACAACCTGGTTGTTCAGGTGCACGACCTGCCACCACCTCCAGCCTCCAGATTCACCAGCACGGCTCAGGTCTCCATTATTTTGCTGGACGTGAATGATAACCCCCCGATGTTCCTTTCTCCGAAACTGACCTACATTCCGGAAAACACACCCATCGACACCATTGTTTTCAAGGCTCAAGCCATGGACCCTGACAGCGGCCCCAACAGCTATATTGAGTACACCCTGCTGAACCCCCTGGGGAACAAGTTCAGCATTGAGACCATTGATGGTGAGGTGCGGCTCACTGGAGAGCTGGACAGGGAAGAGGTTTCTAACTATACCCTGACCGTGGTGGCAACCGACAAAGGTCACCCGTCTCTCTCCTCCTCTACAGAGGTCATGGTGATAGTACTGGACATCAACGACAACAACCCTGCTTTTGCTCAGGCTTTGTACAAAGTGGAGATCAAAGAGGACACCCTCACAGGCACTGATGTCACCCAGGTCTTCGCAGCCGATGAAGACGAAGGCACGAACGGCCAGGTCCGCTACGGCATTGTGGACGGGAATGCCCATCAGGAGTTCCGAATCGACTCTGTCACGGGGGCCATCACCGTGGTGAAGCCATTGGATAGAGAAAAGACCCCGACTTACTCTTTAACTGTTCAGGCAACAGATCGGGGGAGTACCCCCAGAACGGACACCTCCATGGTCAGCATCGTTCTGCTGGATATTAATGATTTTGTTCCCATATTTGAGCTATCTCCATATTCTGTCAATGTCCCTGAGAATTTAGGGACACTGCCCAGAACGGTCCTCCAGGTTCGTACATTTAAACAAATACTGTGTTCTCTAGATGCCACCCAACTTAATTACAACATTCACGCTACCCCTACCCTGCCTTTGTTCCCTTCCATAAGCGCTTTATTGTAGTTATAAAAAAAATCTTAAAAAGGTTTATGAAAATTATACCTATTGATCTCCTTGTAGATTGAATATTACACTTCAGTTCCGTTTTTTTTGTGTATACTTATGTTGTACACATTTAGAAATTTGTGTAGTTTTGAATTTTGTTTCACTCTAGTCATAGGAATATCTATGTATAGTAAGAAAATGCAATGGTGTACGAGTTTGAGAACTTGGTTGCAAACAGGGTTTTTCCTCTTTACAAATCCAACCACCAAGATGAAACTGCTGTTAAATTTTTTGAAAAGCCTTCCAAAAATGCTATACATTGATTTTATGCCTGTTTTTACACAAATAATACATACTACTCCATGCCATTTTATTTTTTTCACTTGAAACTTAAAACTATGTCTTTGAACTCTTTTATTAGTGGTCTATATCAGTGGTCCCCAACCTTTTTTAAGCCATGGACCGGTTTAATGTCAGAAAATATTTTCACGAACCGGCCTTTAGGGTGGGATGGATAAATGTATCACGTGACTGAGACAAGCATCAAGAGTGAGTCTTAGACAGATATAACAGAGGGAATCTGGTCATTTTTAAAAAATAAAACATCGTTCAGACTTAAATATAAATAAAACGGAAATAATGTAAGTTATTTATTCTTTCTCTGCTGACCGGTACCAAATGGCCCACGGACCAGTACCGGTCTGTGGCCCGGGGATTGGGGACCACTGGTCTGTATGATTCTGTCTCTCTTTAATGATGCTTTTTCTTTGGCGGTGTGCATTGGGCTAGTTTTACTCACATTCAGGGCACGTGTTGTGCTGTCCTTCAGGTGGTGGCCAGAGATGATGACCAGGGTTCCAACAGCAAGCTCGCCTACATCCTGTGTGGGGGTAACGACGACGGCGCTTTTATTCTCTCAGACAGCGGAGAGCTGCTTGTCACGCAGAGTTTGGACCGGGAGACCAAGGACCACTTTGTCTTGGTGGTCACAGCTACCGATTCAGGTAAGTCTGTTGTCAGCTTGCTTGGCTGTGAAGACTTTCTTCATAATATGAGTCAGAGAAAGTATTTGTGGAAATAGTTGCTGACAGTCACTAGTGCTTGGAGCCCCAGTTGTAGTGATATAACTTACAGTTACCTACATCACTTTACAGAGTGAAATGCTAGTGGTGAGGGCTTCAGCACGTCATGAACAAAGCTCTCTTCTCGTGAGACAAAATGTGTCCTTGCTCGCTAAGCCACCTACGTGCCTGTGGGGGTGACCTGGCACCCCGCCATGTGGGCCACGTGGCATGTCAAGTACATTAGCTTTGAAAACACCTAGGTGGTTCTCACTGGGCACAGAGGTAAGAGAGTGGGTGCGGAGTTCTCCTTCACAGGTCCGTCTTTAGTTTCCACACAACTCTAAGTAGCTGTAATAGACATTTGCAGAAGCCCCACAGAGCTCCAAAGGGAGTATCAGTGAGAGCCCCGGGTTCGGATCTCAGGAGCAGAGGAGTGAATGACCACAGACGTAATGGGAGTGTTGTATTAGCTGTAGTGTTGAAAAGAGGCACTATACAACGTTAGATAGCAGGTAGTATAAAATACAATTTAAAAAAAAGTATTATTATTGTTTACCACTATTTTATGTTCTGTATATTGTTCATAAATATCAAATACTTCTTGTTCAAAATTGAAATATTTTTAAAAGAACTTTCATGCCTGAAAGAAGTAGGTATTGCCTAAATATTTGTTGAATACATAAGTGACTGAATTTATGAATCATGAATTTCCAAAATATTAATGAATTAGGGAACATTGTCCTTATGTGACATTTATTTATAAGAATTGTCACAATTTAGTATTAAAGAAGTTAATAATGTTGACATATTTTTTATAATTTTATTTAGAAAATTAAATTGAACGGGGTGACATTGATGAATAAGAGTACATAGGTTTCAGATAAACATCTCTGTAGCATTTGAACTGTTGATTATGTTGTGTACCCATCACTCAAAGTCAGATCATTTTCCGTCACCGTCACCATATATTTGTCCCTGTTTATTCCTTTCTACCCCCTTCCCCCCAAGCCCCTCTCCATGGTAACTGCCTCACTTTTGTGTCCATGAGTCTCATTTTTATATCCCGCCTAGGTGTGAATTCATATAGTTCTTAGCCTTTTCTGATTTACTTATTTCACTTCAGATAATGTTCTTAAGGTCCATCCATATTGTCGTAAATGGCAATATGTCATCATTTCTTATGGCTGAGGAGTATTTCGTTATATATATTATATCTACCACATCTTCTTTATCCAAGGGACCTGGCAGGCTGGAGGGGCCACGTTTTCATTTTCTCTGTGTCTACACCAAGTGTGGGCTGCTGCCAGACTGTGGGAACGCTGGCCATGACCTCTCCTCCTGCCACTTTGGTTCAGTATCTTCCCCCTCTGCCCCTCAATTGCTCTGCTCCTCCCGGCAGAAGGAGACCTAGAAGTCACTTTGGATTTCTCTCCTCTTCGGAGCCTGACTGCAAGTGTGTCTTATCTTCTGCCCCCTTCTCAACCCTTCCCACCTTTAGTTGATTGCATGTGTGAATCTTTCAGGCAAGGCTGTGAGCCCAGCTGGAGTTCTTTTGTTGCATTATAGCTGTTCAATTTGTTGAAATTTCAAGGACAGAGATCAATGGTAACTTTCACACCACCATCACTCTCCACTTCACCTTTATCTATGCCCAACATATATTTTTAAATTGTGTTGAAATTGGTTAAAGACAAGGCAGATTTGCTGGAAGGTCAGATGACTAAAATCTCTCTCTGTCTCTCTCTCTCTCTCTCACACACACACACACACACACACACACACACACACACATATCTCCTCAGGTTGATGTATGGGTACTGATATAAGAGAACAATTCTGAGTTTTCAAATGAGCTATTTTTATATGGTTAAAATGTTTTTTATAAATACCATGAATTAATATTTTTGTTATATATGAGCAACTTCAGATTATACAGTACATTGTTTTATCACTTCTTATAAAAGAGATATTGGAGATGATGAGTAACAATAGGCTTATATTAAGTGTTCAAATGATAGTGCCACTGATCATTAACTGAGGTGGCTCTCTCTGTATTATTTGCCTGTACTTTTGGGAGTGTCATTTTCTGAATTGATTGCTTTATGAAAGAAAACAATAGTGTCTGTTTTTGTTTTTGTTTTTGATGTGTGCATATGGCCATGTTACATTTTATGCAAACATTAAGCCCTGAGGCATGAAGAACAGAATGCGGTCTGGGGACCACATCAAACTGGAACCGAGCTGACCTGGAACGTGGTTCCTCGTATGCTGTCACACATGCTCCATGGTCAGCAGGTGTGCAGGGAAAGCCTTCTCGTGAACAAGACAGCCACCATCACATGGCTCAGATCAATCCGGTGTCAGTGGTCACACAGAGAGAAGATGGGCTGAAAATGAGTCAATACTGGTGGAGATGCAGATATTGGAAATCAAGGTTTTATTACTAAAACAGCTCAGTCTCAGCTTCTGTCTCCAGTTATGACTGGAAACATGTGGTTGATACCAGACACAACCCCACACAGACCCTCTGTGGAGGTGACGTGTGGGCGGAGAACCCAGGACCGGGCATCAAGTTCATGAAAGCATTAGTGACTATAAATGTGTGTCACACGTCGGTCATCCCAGGGTGGCAGCGGGAGGTGGTTTTGAAGGTCGGGTGCAGTGCAGGGAGATCGGGACGGGCAGGGCGCAGCCCCCAGAAGTTCTCGGTTCTGAGACTTGTATGCTGGGACATTCTAAGTCCAGTGCTGTGGCAGAGAGCGATGTACCCGTGTAGCCAAGAGTGTCTGTTTTCAACCAAATAATTCTGAGAATTTCCAAATCCTTTTATGTGCCTAGGCAGCCAGGAGGGGGAAGTGTTGTGAAATAGAAGGGCATGGTGGTTTTTCTGATGTACGGCTAACTGTCTGTGCCAGGCGGCGTGCCAAGTTTTATAGACACTCACCCGTTGTCCCACGTTACTGTTCCTTATCATCTAAAGACTTAAGTGTTTTTATTTTCACTTCACTTACAGTAAACCCAAGCTCAAGTTTTACACAGCTAATTTGTCCAGGGGTTCACAGTTAATATGTAACAGGGTGGGTCACACACGGTATTCAGACCCTACCTAGCCTATCTGACTTCCAAATTCAGAGTATACGGAAGGTTTTAGAGTGCAGGTCAAGTAAAACCTGAAAAAAATATTTATTCCCAAGATTATGTTGTCTGCAAAGCAAACCCAATAGTAGTCCTTGTAATATGATGCAAGTTTTGAATTAGAATTGACCTTGATTTGAATTTCGTTTCTGTCCTGACTGTCTTGGTCCTTCAAGTAAAGTGTATCATCTCTTGCAGCCTCAGCGTCCTTCTTCGGTAATAATGGGAATAAGAGTAATTATTGTACCAAGTACTTTATTATAAGGTTAAATGTGCCTATCACATAGCACGTACAATAATTTCAGTAAGAATTATGATTTGTGCACTTTAAATATTTTTAAATTCTTAGAAATACTTGTCTTGCTTCTTACTTCATAAGTAGTCTTGTTCAAAGATTATGGATTGGTTTAAAAACCCTTCTCAAAGATTGCAGTTTAAGTTTCATTTTATATATGGCTACAGCAGAAGTTTCTTTACTGCATTAGGTGTTTCTTTTCAAAGTTACACATAACATATTGCATAGTAAGCTTTTAACTATTTCAACAGACCACAGTTTTGAAAAATGTAGTTCAGACAAATTACGGTTAAGGAGGGTTTTATGGGCTAGCCAGCAGACTTCCCCACCACTTTTAATTCTGTTTCTCCATCAAAATGACCACACAAAAAGGAATTTCATTAGGGAAGAAGAGAAAAAAAGAAGAAAGGAAGAAAACCTGAAATCATGGAGCTAAAAGTGTTCTCTTGTGATAGATAGGGATGAGTCAGTCCCTTAGGGTGCACTTCTACAAGGAGAGTCAATAATGCATTGGTCCAAACGTGCAGACTGTGTAAGAACCCAGTCCTGGCACAGGGAGCACACTGTGAGGTCCTGAAGCCATCCGCCTTGACCCTGAGGAAAATCAGGAACCTAGACTTCTTAACATAAGGACAAATATTTGACATGCAACTCTTGCATCTATGAAGGACCATGGCCATTACATGAGAAATGTGAAGACAACGTTTGTGTAGATCCTCCCCATATGGAGAGAGGAGAGTTATGAGCTATTGAGAGTGAAAATCCAGATTATCAGCAAAATGAAGGTATTTGGAAGTTTGTCACTCACTTAGGTGGGGTGCCACGGAACATGAGTGAGACTCTGTGCACTGGTGTCTTAGGTCACGGTATTCTGGCAGTCTTGGAAATTAGAGACGTGATTGGACTTTGTCCCAATGCCCAGATTTTTGTGTTTGTTTGTTTTTTATTTCTCCAAGGAGCCTTGAAATGGACTGGTGTTTCTGGGGCCACTCAGGTGAAGTATTCAGTTAGGTGTCTGAAGATCATTTAATATAGATAACATAGAAAGCAATCAGGGAAGTTAGACTCAATGATCTTAAAGTTGTTAAGATTCCTGTGTGACTGTGGTTTCACGTTCAATTCCTTTGCATGCATTTGCTATCATAAATAAGCTCTTTATGGGAGAGTTTTAGCTATCAGGCCCCAGAGTCTGCAGTTTAATCTCCTATTCCAGGAATTGAAACCTCTGACCAGGATGTAAAATACACATGCACTGCTGTGATTTAAGAGTCAAGCTGGTAGATGACATGAGAAAATGCACAAAAAGCATGGCAGCCCTCAGATGCCAGGTGCCACGTTATTCTCTCATTTGCCATGTTGTCAGAACCAGGGAAAATGAAAGTGTTCTAAACAAAGAAGTTTGACAGTTGTATATCTTTGCTGCAACTCTCTTTTCCTTTGCTCTCTTTAAATTCTTACCTGGTGTCGGTCCAAAGATGAATCAGCTTTGGTAATAGGGCAGAAAGTGCAGCAGGGGCTTCTTTTTATAATCAGCAAACCTCTAAATCTTGGAGTATGTTTTTGGAGAAAATATTAGCACTGCCCTATCACCATATTGTTATTTACTGACTGTGGTTGCAGGGTAGTACATCTGGAATCTCTCTTAACTGCCCCCGGCTCCGACTCCAAATGAGCTGCGACCACACTGTACACTGTCCTACATGTGTGGGACTGAGTTACGTTGCTAAATAACTGAGCCAGACGGAGTATCATAAGTCTACCTTTTTTTTTTCTCCTATAAGATTAAATCTCTATGCAGCAACTTAATGAGACTACAACTCAAGTAAAGCTATTTTGTTTAACTATAACTTAAAGCTCGGAGAGTCTGCCTTTCTTCTATGTGAATTACTGTTGTTTCTTCTAGAATGATGGACTGTACCAAGTAGCAAGTCCCAGGAGGCTAAAGCTTCAGCCCGCTGCAGGAAGGTGGGTTCTGCAGAGAACCCAGCATCTGGGCCCTTCTCAGAGAGAAGCTGGCTGTTATTGCTTGTGTGCCGCACATGGTTCGACCTTCTGTTCCCAAGCAGCCTTCTTCACAAGACTGTCTCTTACCATTTTCTCATATGTACACTAAGAAACAGAATGTTTTTCCTTTTTATTTTAGTGAGAAGAGGGGAGGCAGTGACAGACTCCTACATGGGCCCTGACCTGGATCCACCTGGCAAGCCCACTAGGAGGCGATGCTCTGTCCATCTGGAGCCCTTGCTCTGTTAAAACCAGAGCCATTCTAGCGCCTGAGGCAGAGGCCATGGAGCCATCCTCAGCACCCAGGGCCAACTCACTCCAATTGAGCCATGGCTGCTGGAGGGGAAGAGAGAGAGAGAGAGAGAGACACAGGAGAGAGAGAGAGAGAGAGAGAGAGAGAAAGGAGAGAGAGAAGGGTGAAGAAGCAGATGGGCACTTCTCCTGTGTGCCTTGGCTGGGAGTCAAATCTGGGACATCCATACACTGGGCCGATGCTCTACTACTGAGCCAACTGGCCAGGGCCTATTAGAATGATTTCAATATAGTAAGTTACAAGGAGTAATCAAGAAACCCAGAACAGTTTACTTTATTAAAAGAAAAAAAAGAAATTCAGAGAATTAATTAACAAAATGGAAGTATATCCTAGAGGAAATGCTTTATAGTTTGTTTGTTTTTTTAAATAAGGCTCAAATCCCACTCCTCTGCAACTTCTGGTTACATGACCTTCAACAAGTGACCTTCATGTTTGTATCTATAGAATGGAAATACTAACTCCTATTTGACTTATTGGCAGGAATAAATAAGATAATGACTTACTGTAGTTATTAATATTATTTAACATGTTTGCTGTTCAACGCAAGCTTAGTAAGGCCAGATAGAACTTTCTGACTTCTATCTACCTCCCTAACCTCTAGAAAGAACCCCTGTCTATGATTTCACAGTGGCTCAAGGCAAATCTTGTTATCATTATTTATTCTTCTTCCGGTATGCTACATTCCACAAGTCCATTTACAAGTAGACTGCGCTTCTCATAATATGAAACATGTCCTGAACATATACACTTTTCTTTACTTCCACCACCACCCCCTTAGTCTAGGCCGGGGCTAGTATGATAGCTTCCTAATGCTTATTGGATCTCCCCATGGTACCTCCTCCAACAAGCAGCTCAGAAACTTTCAAAGTATAAATTAAATCATCATGTCCTATGACTTGCTTAAAAATCCCTCCATGGTATCCAGGAAGGAAATCTAAATTTCCTACCACTGACCGACCGGATGGCATGAAATGACCTGGCCTCTGTCCACTTACGTGTCTTCTTTATAAACGCCCATCTTTCCCTGCCCTTGGCCCTTTGCATTTAGTTGTGTGTTTTGCTTTGTAGCAAGCTGTTTTGTTGCTGTTGGAAGGGAGAGCACATCCATCTCTTGACTAATTGTCATTATATCTGGGTAAAACATCTTCTCAAAAAGGACTTACCTGACTACCCATCTAATGGTCCCGTCCCTCTCAAGTGTCACTTTCCATGACTTAACCTTGTGATTTCTTCCAAACGCTAACTGCTGCCTAAAGTTGTAGGACCGTGTATAATAGGACATAATACATGTATGACTGGTTTACCGCACCAGTGTCTGTCCCCCTTCCTGTGGAATGTAAACTCCCTGTCTTGTCCAACACTGAATTTACAGAAACACCCAGAACAGAACCTCCCCCTCGCAGGTGCTTAATAAACATTTGTTGAATGAATGAATGAATGAATGATTTAGTGAGTGAAAAATGATCATTATTTATCAGTTAATCACCGCCACCCTATTATTTCTCTATGCAACCGTGATTTCATATCCATTTATCATACTTATATCTGTTATTAAAAAGTCTGCCTGTGCAGATTTTTCAAAGGACCTACCAAAAGGAAGAATGCCAATCTTTCCAAGCTCATAGCCGAAACTCCACAAGTGTTTGTGGCATCGGTTGTGGTCATCCATTGGTCTCCGCTTTGAAAAGCAGCGTGAGGATTTAAGGCTCTGCGGTGTTCAGCATGATGTGACAAATTACGGTCATATGTCAGGACCTACTGAAGTATTTTATGGCTGTAAAGACTGTGTGAGCTATGCTCTCATGACTCTCCCCTGTACCTCCTGGCTCTGATTCAACGCTGTTATCTGTGAGGCGTTGCTAGGCAGGTCTTGTCCCTGCTCTGTGCCCAGCGGCTCACGTTCCCAATGTTCCCAATCTGCCTTAGCCCCAAGTGCCCCTCCCCTACAGAACACACACCACATGTGTGGGCTTGGCCCCCACTCGCTTCCATAGAAGGACCAAAGACTCTTTACATAAAGTAAACATGGAAAAAGTTTTGCTTGTTTTTATTTTTGTTATTCATATTTTGGTGCATAAGAAAGGATTTCAATAAGTAGACATCAATGCAAGTAATTTTTCTTGATCTCTTAGAAAAAAAGTTGTGTTATTTTTCATTTTTTAACTTAAGGTGATCTTATGCCCTCACCAGTAAATTCGAAATCTCTAGGCCATGCATATCGGCCACTGCTCTCAGGGAACCAAATGAATTTTTCAGCGAGCTGACTGGACAGTAGAGGACGATGCAGTTATGATTCCGTGCATGAGACGGAGCCATTTTCAAAGAGAACTACATAAGAAAAAAATTACCAAGTAGAAAAATCTGAGTTAAAATGATAATTTCATAACCAGAAGACTTGTTGGCGATAAGCCAGTTCATTTCCTTTACTTTGCAGATAAGGGAATTGAGGCCTGGGATAATGAGGCAGTGTGCAGAACACATGTCCGGAGCAAGGCTGCCAGGCACAGGACTGTGCCCCAGGCAGCGCCTCTGCCCCTGGCCGCGCCCCTTCACCCTGTGCTGTGCCCCTTCGCCCCAGGCCATGCCCCTTTGCCTGGGCTGCGCACACAAGGCAGGGTCGCTGGCTGCTCAGCGCACATCTCCAGACAGCCACTCTGGGAAACCATGTGCTTGTTGCTGTTGATTGTGCTTTAATGAATAAAACATTTAATGGCCCATTTTCTTTCTACAAATAAATGCTTCAAAGTATTTTTCAAGTAAAACCAAATTAATTGGAACCATAATTTCAATATTGATTTTCTACAAAGAAGCTTAACTTTAGGTCTTGCTCAAATGACATGCGAAGTAGGAGAAGACGCTTAAGAACCCATTAGGGATGACAGGTGTAAGATGGTGGTAGTGTCCGTTTGCACAGCCAGTTGTCCTTTTGCATTTATTCAAATCAAATTATGATGCTAATTGAAAAGACCTGATAAGTGAGATTTGATTCTAGTCAATGAGACACTGTCCTCCTATGGGCCGTGTTACTACATAGCAAATAGCGGCATCGTGTTTGTTAGAAAATATTTACAGAGCAGCGTCTTCCAGGTATGCCTCTCAATACTGTAAATAGAGTAGTGAACATCTCTGTCTTTAGAGAGGTTACAGTCAAGGCAAAAAGGTGGACAGTAAACACAATAGAGTGTGTAGACCAGCGGTGATTGTACGAGACACTGTCTCAAGTTAACTAAAGGCTGTTCGTGGCCCAAGAGTGAGGACCTGGAGGCGTTAGTGCCAATGGAGCACGGAGTCGAGACCTGATGCTCAGGGTCCAGAGCATTGCAGAGGAAACAGCCCTTTGGCAGGATCGAGATGGTCACTTCTGGAGACCAGCAAGGGACATGAGGATGAAAGAGAGGAGGAGGCTGGGCAGAGAGGCAGAGAGGCCAGAGCAGGGGCCTCTCAGGCCAGGGCCAGGAGCTTTGATTTGATGCAGAGAGTGAGGAGAAGCCCTGGTGGGGCTTTGAACAGGAGAGTGACCGGGGATTTTGGAAAGATCTGTCCTGTGGCCATTGTGGAGAACCAGGGCAGACGCAGAGTTGAGGATGAAAGGCCAGCCTAGCAGTCCCTGAGAGATGCTAGCGCGTGGCATTCGGTGACAGGGAGGAGGCAGTGTGAAGCAGTTATCTGTTTTCTCCATTTGAAAGTGAAGCCCCTTGGACCTAACGATGGAATTGGAGGAGCAGAAAGTTAGGGATGAGCTGGATCAAGGTGAATCCTAGGTACTGGCCTGAGAAATTTGGATATGGAAGAGAGAAGATTTTAGGGCAGGTTACCAATAATTTTTTTTTTTTGGCTATGTTCTATTTTGGATATTATAAGATATGCAGAGGGGCTGTCAGGTAGATCATTAGATATAAAAGTTTAGTTCCCAAGGAAGACATTTGAGTAGAGATAAGACTTGGAAAGTCATAACCTTTAGATGATATTTAGTCTGTGAGTACTACATTGCTTGTGTTTGTCAGAGTATGTGCTATATTATCTCATTTACAACAGCCCTGTCAACTACATTTTTATTCCAGTTTTATACATGAAAAGAAATACAAAAACACAACTGAGTATTAGCGATGGTAAGCTAGCTGATAGGCCGGCAACTGTTTGTCAGTGAAAACGGGGCAGGAAGCCCGTCAGCCTGGCTGGGAGCAGTTTCTCAACCAGGGCTCACTGCATCCCACCAGTGCGCTTGCCTGCCATGGCATGGTTTCTGTAGACCACATTCCTCAGACTTTCTTCTCTTTGGTTTAAAAATTATTTTTGTATTAGAGCATTGATTTATGAAGCAAAAAAAAAAAAAAAACCCCACAAAAAAACAGCTTGTAGTTTTCTGCCATTAAAACAGTTCATGAAATAAGAATATGCATATGTTTGGAATCAAAGGGTTGCTCTCCTCTTTAAATCAGGATATGCATATCCAAGGTTTTATGCAGCATAGAGTGCAAAGCAAATGGTAACTATTACACTGACATGTACGGTATGTGTGATATACACAGACATGCACTGCAGCGAGTCAGGGGAGCTGTGGGCGTGTTTGCATTCAATTTGGAGATAGGAGATTGATTGGTGCACATATTAAATACTTTATTCTTTATCTCTTCTTAGGCTAATATATTAAAGGGATATGGAGATATCCTGGCTACAGAGTTGGCCAAAAGGTTTAGTTATGAAGTGTCTATGTGTCAGCATAATTAATTGATCTGAGGGGAAAAGTTCAGTTATTAGCATTCCTAATTAAGGGCATTTATCATCTGCTGAAATAGGGAATAAGCTTCATTCTTATGCAGGGATTGGAAATTACTTTTTCATGGAAAGGAAACATGATGCTTTTGTAAAAGTTAACTTTAAAAGCTAAAAGGGCCAGCCCTGGCCGGTTGGCTCAGCGGTAGAGCGTCGACCTAGTGTGCGGAGGACCCGGGTTCAATTCCCGGCCAGGGCACACAGGAGAAGCGCCCATTTGCTTCTCCACCCCTCCGCCGCGCCTTCCTCTCTGTCTCTCTCTTCCCCTCCCGCAGCCAAGGCTCCATTGGAGCAAAGATGGCCTGGGTGCTGGGGATGGCTCTGTGGCCTCTGCCTCAGGCACTGGAGTGGCTCTGGTCGCAACATGGCGACACCCAGGATGGGCAGAACATCGCCCCCTGGTGGGCAGAGCCTCGCCCCATGGTGGGCGTGCCAGGTGGGTCCCGGTGGGGCGCATGTGGGAGTCTGTCTGACTGTCTCTCCCTGTTTCCAGCTTCAGAAAAATGCAAAAAAAAAATAAATAAAATAAAATAAAATAAAAGCTAAAAGGGCCAACCATCATGCTTTATTGTTTTGGTGAGGATCTGATGACATTTTGAGTTAATACTGTCTGTCACACTATTTAGCTGAGAGGGTCACTGCACTACAAATAGCTTTGTAATCAGAAGCGAAGTCAGAAGTGTGGAGTATGACATTTTACATCTGAAGACGGTTTTTGTCACTGAGATTGCACTTGTCACTGTTGCTTGTGGGACGATGTTGGCGACGAGCTTGCCTTGTCTCTTCTGATGAACATTTTTAATAGGAAAACATTTCTTGAACATTTTTCCTAGGCATCAGTCATTCCATAAATCAGATCATGTTAGGGTTACCTTCAACGTCTGCAGATTAAACGCACTTAACTGGCTTCTGTATTTGAGTCGAAGGCAGTCCTGGTTATTTCTAGTGGAGGTGTAGCAGGAAGACTTTCCACAGCTGACTGATGCAGGAGTAGGCTTTAGATTCGGCACGTCATGACGCAAGCAGCATCCGATCTAGTGGACAGAAAGGAGCTGAAGGAGCCATACCAAGCAAGAGATTTTTGTAGACCAGAGTGAGCAGCAACAAGGGGGTTATACTGGGCACTTGCTTGTTGGGGAAAGCAAGGCTGCTTTGCTTACCTGCAGCAAAGGGAAAGCTCGGAGTACTGAGCAGGCGAGTGCTCTTGGTTGACCCAGGGCTTCCTTTTCCGGGGGAGCTGAGCACAGAAACTTTGTCAGGTTCTGGTTCGCTGAGGTGGGGCTTAGCATGAGTGACTCCATGGTGGGCCTAATCTGGTGAAGTTTTAATAGACAATCTTTGTTTCAGATGATAATTTTGTTTCCAAGGTGGATAACTGGTGATTATTTTACTTTCTCTTATTTCTAGTAAGATTTTAGATGATATCTCTAAGTATTATAAATTGTTTATTTAAAATTATTTTCTTTAAATCTATTATACAGTAGGAAGATTTTTTTTCTAAATAGAATTTTATTTATATATTCATATATAACACAATAAGAGATTTAACTCCCAAAACTCTATTAAATAGGGGCTAGAATTGCCATAATGTTGCATAGAATTAAAAGTTGATAAAATAACTTTATTTAATTCTTTGTTTATATCATATAAGCTATAAATCAGAATGCACCAAGGAAAACCAACTTTCAAATGGGAAGAAACAATTTGCAATATTAAAAAAGTTTATATTACCTAAAAGATAAACATTAAATGTTATAGAAAATAACTTGATCTCACAGTGAAGAACTTTTTTTCATAAGTCCTCTAATTTTATCCTGTTAAAACTTTGTCATTTTATAATCTATCTTTATAAGGATTCCATAAATATATAATTTGATACTTATACTAAATAGGTAGGAGGCAAGTTCTGTTTAGAATTTGGTGGTATCCTCTCCTGTTTGAGTTTTTTGTTTGTTTTGTTAATGTCCTCTAAGCAGAAATTCCTTGTGATGTTCTTTGTGGGGATAAAATATTTACTTAACATTATCTTTTTCTTAATAAAATTTTTTAAATTGTAAAATACACATAACATAAAGTGTACTGTTCTAACCATTGTGATGTACAGTTCCGTGGAGTTAAGTACATTCATATTGTGCAGCTTTTTCAGTGTTATTTTCAACATTGCAAAATAGATATTTTATAACATCACAAAGTAGATTCTTCAGTTTTGTCACATCGATTTTACATAAGAATTTATATTAAGGAAATATAATGTTTTTGCAAAGGTTCTTTCAGAAGTAATTAAATAGTAAATTGTGACTTAAATGTGTTTATACCTAATTTATATAAACATATTTGTAGAACTATGTAGTAGTAAGAAACTATATTATAAAATGGAATTTTTAAAATGCAACACTGTTGGTTGTATTAAAAAGACTCCATGCTTATTTGCCTGGTACATTTTCTGGATTCAAATTTAAATATAACCACATAATGTTCAGTGTTAATACCAGAATGGCTAAATTTCAGTACTTACTGAATGGCTTACTTACTGTGAGAAAAAAACGTGTACTTCATGGGAAAAAGAAACTAATACTTTATTACAACAAACACAACTAGTCAGGGGACTCATTCAGCATGTTTGACGTCAAGAATGAAATCAGCTTTGTTGCAAAGCAACGGATTTTCAGTTAAGCAAAAATCCTTTTTCTGCTGAATGATTTTTCACGTTTTAGGAAAGTGTGTTTAACGTAGAGGAGCTAACACAGAAACATGTAATTTGCCTGAAGTTTGAACTTTAATCATGTAGACTCATTCCTTTCACTTATTAAAGACGTGTTTTCTGATAGAGAAAAGCCTGAAACTTTTTTCCTTTTAAAATTTTATTTTAAATTTCCTTGAACTATATTCATTGATGTATTTGACCTTATTAAGGGACCAATGATCAAAGATAATACTAGTCTGAGATCATCTCTCAAATTCAAGAATACAAAATTGGACTCCGACAAAGCTATGAACAACCTTTCTCTGTGTGTATGTGTGATTTGTTTTAGCACACTTAAAATAAATGCTCTTCAGAATCATAGGTATTCTTTGCTATTCTACAAATTTCAGAAGGTTCCTATAAATTTACCAATGTTTGTTTTATATTTCTATATAGTCTATACATAATACACACATACATATATGTATATATACAATATATATATAATTTTATAAATTAAAATTTTTAATTTATTTTATCTTCTGATTTTGATTATATGTCATATGTCCGCTGCACACTTCAGGCCTATCTAAGTCGCCATTTCTGAGACCGTGGCCTCTTATTTAATTTGTATCTTCTGCCCTTTTCATTGGCTCTCTTTCCTCTGCGAGGAGTCAGAGTGGTTTTTTTCGGAGTGCATCTGGTTCTCATAAATAATCCTAAGTGAAATTGAACACTCTTGTCCTGTTACGCCACTACCTATATAATTATCATTATCAGCTCTATGCAAGCTCAACATTGGCTCCTAGTCTTTGGATTCTTCTCGTGAGATTCAGGATTAATTGGGACCCTCTGTTTATAAGTAATCAACTATCTCCAAAATGTTGACCTTCACTTGCTGTCTTGTTCTCTGACTCCAGCCTCAGGCTAAGGGCAATGTTCCCAGATGTATAGTTCCAGAAGTGTTCAGCTCTTTGAACATTGAACCATGTAGTTACTAGATCTGATTCCCATATATAAAATCAAGGGAAAAGGTAATAGAGATCAAGGCCAGAGCTTAATGGAATACATTGTGGGTTTATAGAGTGATGAATTAAACACAATTAATCCTGCTCTCAATTAGCTTATACCTTAACAGTGCATATGGCAGAAGTACATTGGTAATAATAGTAATAATAATAATACAGAGAAAAACACCTGCAGTGAATGGCACAAAGTTATATGAGACTAATGAACAGAGAAGAGATTTTGTGTGGGTTTTTTTTAGTTTGAAATCAGCTCTCCCTCTCCCAGCCCACTCTGGCAGCATGCCAATAAATTGCTAAAATTCTTCATCTCCAGGTCTTCATTAAAAAAATTAAATAATACCTATTTCATGGAATCTGCATATTAAATGAATAACACATATAAAATACTCATACATATAATGGCTATCAAGTAAGTGTTCAATAACGTGTACATAAATACGTTTGGATACATGTATAAGTACCTATGTGTTTCTATTTATATATAAGTATGTGGGCTAAGTTTCCAGAGAATGAGGATGATTTCAGTTTTTGACATACGAATGATGGGCCCTTTGATAACTTGCGAGAGGAGACAACAAGTAGTCACTTGGATGTATCAGCCTGGAGCCAGCAGAGAATTCCGGAGTGAAGATAAAATAGTAGTAAGTGTTACGCAGCTCTTCCCATGGGTTAGAAACAAAAAAATGTTAGGCACCAGGCACATAAGCACCTTACCATTTCTTCACACAGTGAAGAGAGAAGGTTCAAAAACAGACAAACACCCAGAAACACAACAAAAGGCTTCATAGGTCAGCTATCAGATAAGAGGAAGTCCTCCATCTGCCATGTGCTGCAGAGATGAGACACTCTCTAGAAGTCAGGGGTGTTCCCATTTTCTCCCAGTGTTTTGTCCTCTTGCAGGGAGGCAGTGACTCGGAGCGCCTGCTGTGGGTGGACCAGCAGGAGGCTGGAGCCGGGTGTGAGTGGTTGGCCCAACCCCCAACAATAAAGGTTAAACATCTTGCAGGCAGTTTTAAAATTTGAGATTAGTTAAATCTCCATAGAAGACTTAGAAATTTAGAAAAATGTCTTTTTAAAGTTTTATTATTCAATATAAGACCAGCATGCATATCTCAGGCCAGAAGAAAGCAAGGCCTTGGGAGAGATGGTGCCTGGAATTGTCCCTTCTCCAAGTGGGAGGAGAGTGGTGGGTGGAGAGCCCACATGCGCCCTCAGTGGATGTGGCGGCTGCTAATGAGAGGAGGGGCCTCGGGGCTCTGTCTGCCAGATGACCCCCTGTGGTTATGGGATCACCTATCCAGCGCTGCTCCAGCCAGAACCATCTCTTGTCACTGATGTGCTGTTAAAATCTTCTTGGAAAAAATGAGATATCTTCTGGTAGGAAGACTGTGAGACTGAACTTGCTGAATATTTTCCTGGGTAAACATTTTTTTTATTTTTTTATTTTTTATTTTTGCTTACTAATTCAGAAAACAGATGACCAACAATATTTATATAGTTTATAGACAAAGAAAGAAATCACATGTTCCTGACCAAATGAGTTAGTCACCATTTTATGTGGTTTTCTGGATGTGGCACCAGACACATTAGAATGCCAGTACAAAACCTAAAACCTCTGCTCGGCAATTTACCGGGTCATTTCTTCACCAGTGGAAGTGTCGTCAGGGAGACAGCCATGTGCTTATCAGAAATATTCAAGTCTTCTTTAAACTCTCACTGTAAGTTTAAAATTTTTACACTTCATAATTTCCAATTTTACGTGCCTTCCACAAAGCTGTGAAATTTTTCAGAGCTAAATGGCTGTATATTTATACTACCAGGGACTCATTGAGAGGATGATTCAAAATGTTTTCTTGAATAATATTATCGGTGCATCAAGTTCAAAGATTTGTGGGGCAATAAACATTCTGAGACCTATGACACAGATATTTGTTAGATTAAAAACGTACCTTTTGGCCCTGGCCAGTTGGCTCAGTGGTAGAGCGTCGGCCTGGCGTGCAGAAGTCCCGGGTTTGATTCCCAGCCAGGGCACACAGGAGAGGCACCCATCTGCTTCTCACCCCTCCCCCTCTCCTTCCTCTCTGTCTCTCTCTTCCTCTCCGGCAGCCAAGGCTCCATTGGAGCAAAGATGGCCCAGGCGCTGGGGATGGCTCTTTGGCCTCTGCCCCAGGCATTGGAGTGGCTCTGGTCGCAACAGAGCAACGCCCCAGAGGGGCAGAGCATCGCCCCCTGGTGGGCAGAGCTTCGCCCCTGGTGGGCGTGCCGGGTGGATCCCGGTCGGGCTCATGCGGGAGTCTGTCTGTCTCTCCCCGTTTCCAGCTTCAGAAAAAATACAAAAAAGGGAAAAAAAATTAAAAAAACAAACAAACAAAAAAACACACCTTTCATGCCTGACCTGTGGTTGCGCAGTGGATAAAGCGTCAACCTGGAACACTGAGATTGCTGGTTCAAAACCCTGCACTTGTCTGGTCAGCCACATATGGGAGTTGATACTTCCTGCTCCTCCTCCCTTTCTCTCTCTCTCTCTCTCTCTCTCTCTCTCTCTCTCTGTCTCCTCTCTAAAAAATGAACAAATAAAAAAATTAAAATAACATAATCACTAATTTGAAAAAAAACAAACACCTTTCATATGGTCGTTTTTCATTTTTCTTGTTTTTACAAGCATGAGAACAATGAGTAACATTTTAACTACGCACCAGCATTACCTTAAGCGCATGACATCCCCTCAGTTCTCTGGGGTGGGTTCTATCCTCATTGTTCCCATTTTACAGATGCAGAGACTTGGATTCATTGTAGGGAATGCAGTGTCAGTAGGTCAGTAGAAGAGATCAAACAGCCCTACCTCCCCTCCCATTTTTTGCCTCTAGGCCCTTGATTTAGTGACTCCCGTCTCAGTTCACCCATACGTTACTCTCCTTCCCATGACAATCCCTTTGTCCACCCAAATGCACAAATACCCTTTTGTTAATTTTTTTCCTAATTCGATCAGCACAAGAAACACTAAGACGATTCAGATCATTAATTTCCATTTTATCAAATAGTATATAACTAAACACACGTTTAAGAGATTTAGACCCAATATTGTCCATCACTAACACCCCTGACAACACTTATTTTAGCTTTAACATGTCCCTTGTGAGAAACTCAAAGATCTGTAACAAGATTATTGTCTTCAGTTGGCCCACAAACTTCAACTGGCCAATGGCTGGGGTCCCTCTCCTGGGGACAGGGGCTGCGGTTCCTGTGGCTTATGTCTGGTTCTGTTCTCCGGGCTGATTTGTCCAGAGGCCGGCAGAAATGAACGTTTGAAAACACAGCAAAAGGCCGATACTTTGCCTTTGACTTGGGGACAAATCACAGAGTTGAACCAGAAGGACATAGAACCTTGCCCACTCAGCGTCTGCCAACCGTGTGTTGTGCAGATGGTGTGGCCACGGTTCTGCTCAGTGTTGGCTTTCCCCTGTGTGTTGATATCAGAGCAGGACCAGGACGTCCACATGAATTGTTTCACGTTCATGTTCAATATTAAATAAATGCAATAAAAGGGATTCCAGGTCAGTGCACCGACATACTGCTATTTCCAAAAAGTGGCAGATTGCAGCTTTGAGATGTAACTGGAAGCTTCTTTTGTTCTACCCTACAAACAAACACCAGTTAGTATAGCCACGGGGATGTAAAGACCTCAGGAACCCAGTTGAAACTTCTGACATTGACACTGATCACCACAGCAAGGAATACAGTTCCTAACACTGCCTTTGTTGGCACGGAGCGGGCCAGCTGTTCCGTGGCCATGGGAACTCTCCAAATCTGGTTTGGGTTATTTTAATGGGACTTCAGAGAGGCCAGCGATGCCTCTTTTGTGGCGTTTAAATGATACTTTTGTATTCTGTACTGTCGAATCAGCACCTTCAGAGTAGAATGAGACGTTGAAACTTTTTTCTCTTTTTGTTTTTGTGCAGTGTTACTAGGAAAGAGCTGAAATACTATATAGTTCATGAGTGAACCTATTTTTATTGTCAAAAATTAAATCTGAATCACTTGCTTACATTCAGAGATTTAATTGAAGATGCCTCTAAATTCTCTGCAGTAGTGCTGTTTACAGCTCGTTATTAAAGTTGCTTATCTGTATTATTTATAAACATGGAGACTTGATTTTTTTTTTCTTTCCTTCTAGGATCCCCTGCCCTGACGGGAACTGGAACAATACATGTCGTAGTAGATGATGTCAATGATAACGTGCCCACTTTTGCCAGTAAGATGTACTTCACTACAATTCCCGAAGATGTACCTACCGGAACGGACGTCTTGTTGGTGAATGCCTCGGACGCAGATGCCTCAACAAACGCCATTATCAGGTTGGTCTGTGTGCCTTTGTACATTTTGATTATTTTCCTCATTGAACATTCGTCTTTGGACTGAATGAATATAAGGGATAATTTTCCCAGAAATGTCATCATGTTAACACATACTTACTGTGGTTATCTATTGTTGACTAACCAACTATGCCTAAAATGAAGATCAAAACAATGATAATTTTATTTATTCTTCTATAATTTTGATTTGTTAATTTTAGTTCTATTTTTACTGTATCATGATTTTGTAGTTCAGAAATTAGGGGCAGGGGGGCAGTGGGAGGTTCTTCTGAATTGTGTGGTTGAGTGATGTCACTTAAAGGTATTTACTTGGTGACTGGGTGGCCAGGAAGGTCCAAGATGGCTTCACTCAGGCCTGGGACCTTGGCAGGGATGGCTGGAAGGGTAGGCTCAGCAGGCCCCCTGTCTCTGATCTTGTGGTTTCTGTGCTTCTCAGTGTGGTCCTTCAGCAGGATTGTAGGACTTCTTATGTGGTGACGTTGGGACCCAAGACCCTCAGGTGAGGCTGCCAGTGTTCTTAAAGGCCAGGCCTGGAAGTGTCATGGCGTCACGCCCATAACACTTTATGTGTCAGAGTAGCCCGGGTGGAGAAATACCTGTGACCTCTTGATGAGGGAGTGTCAGAGATTTTGGCCCTTGTTAACCCATCGCTAGCCACAATAATAATATTTATGTTTTCTAAGTTTTAAAAGTTTATTTTACTCTACTGAAGTCCTTTTCAATGGAGGTGATAATATGGGACCTTGCTCAGAGAGACAGGGAAGGCCCCTAGGTCAGACCTTTGGGTTGGTCTAGCTGTGTTCCCAGGGCGTTGAATAAACGTGTGACACTGAGGTTCAGGGTCAGGGCTGGAGACGGATTTGGGAGTCAGCAAGTGCTGAGAGCACAGGTAAATCAAGGAATCGAAGAATAACTCTTGAGGTGGGAATGTGGAAATGTAAAGAGGGAGGGCAGGAACTGGCTGCTGGGAATTCTCTCAACACTTGAAAGGCCGGCTGAGAAGGAAGAGACACCTGAGTGGCCAGTAAGGTCTGGCTGGGGACACAGGAGGGAATCTGAGAGTAGGGGATAGTGACAAGCGACATGAAAAGAGGGAAGACCACTCACTCGCTTTGCTTAGAAAGCTGGGACCTTTCAAATGCCACCCTGTGAGTGTAAGCAATGGGGCCAGTGGGCAGTGGGTCAAATGCCACCCTGTGAGTGTGAGCAATGGGGCCAGTGGGCAGTGGGTCAGATGCCACCCTGTGAGTGTGAGCAATGGGGCCAGTGGGCAGTGGGTCAGATGCCACCCTGTGAGTGTGAGCAATGGGGCCAGTGGGCAGTGGGTCAGATGCCACCCTGTGAGTGTGAGCAATGGGGCCAGTGGGCAGTGGGTCAGATGCCACCCTGTGAGTGTGAGCAATGGGGCCAGTGGGCAGTGGGTCAGATGCCACCCTGTGAGTGTGAGCAATGGGGCCAGTGGGCAGTGGGTCAGATGCCACCCTGTGAGTGTGAGCAATGGGGCCAGTGGGCAGTGGGTCAGATGCCACCCTGTGAGTGTGAGCAATGGGGCCAGTGGGCAGTGGGTCAGATGCCACCCTGTGAGTGTGAGCAATGGGGCCAGTGGGCAGTGGGTCAGATGCCACCCTGTGAGTGTGAGCAATGGGGCCAGTGGGCAGTGGGTCAGATGCCACCCTGTGAGTGTGAGCAATGGGGCCAGTGGGCAGTGGGTCAGATGCCACCCTGTGAGTGTGAGCAATGGGGCCAGTGGGCAGTGGGTCAGATGCCACCCTGTGAGTGTGAGCAATGGGGCCAGTGGGCAGTGGGTCAGATGCCACCCTGTGAGTGTGAGCAATGGGGCCAGTGAGGAGTGGGTTAGGAAAGTCCCCTTCATATTTTCACAGTGCTCTATACAGAGCGGTACTGGGAGGTCTGAGGAGATTTTTTAAATTTTTATTTGAGAGTGTGTATTTTAGTTGTTATGATGACTGGTTGGATTTTTTTCTTCCTTTAATCTCAGAGAATTAACTTCATACTCTTAATGTTCACCAATGTCTGTAAAACACAGCTGTGAAAAAGCTTCAAATTGACTACGGTCACCTAGTCAGATACAATAAGAATTGAAGCTTCGTTTAGCTTATAAAAATGATTTAATTCACTTTTATAATAACTCAATTATTACACTTTACATTAAAAACATTTTCATAGATAAAGTAGTTATGCCAACCTAAGCCTTATTTATCTGGCCTGATACATTTTTAATGGAATAGATAGTAATACTCTTTTATATTAGGTATTAATTACTTCTTGCTATTTATGGAATCTAGAAGAAAATCCATTCTTTCTTCTGTTTAAGAGAACACTTTTATGTTAATTTTTACATTGCCTCTTTAAATACTAGGTATAAGTCATTTACATAATTACCAATGGGTTCACTAACAGCACAACCTTTTATGTGTCATGTAGTTTATTAATTCTCTCTTATGGTGCACCATGACCTTGTACACATATATTTATTTATATTTCTCTTTCTACTCATTTGAATAAGCTATATATTTCTGTGGGTGGGCACATTTAAATCAAGGAGTCGAAGAATAACTCTTGAGGTGAGACTGTAGAGACATAAGGAGGGAGGGCAGGAACTTAAAATGTAAACATTAAAAATGTATCAGGCTACTGGGAGTTCTGTCAACACTTGAAAGGCTGGCTGAGAAAGAAGAGACACCTGAGTGTCCGGTAAGGTCTGGCCGGGAACACAGGAGGGAATCTGAGAGAAGGAGACAGTGACAGGCGATATGAAAAGAGGGAAGACCACACACACGCTTCGCTTAGAAGGCTGGGACTTTCTTCCCAGAGAAGGGCTGAATGAGTAATCTTTCCTCCTCTGGCAGACCAGCCAGCATTCCTTTCCCGTCTTGATCAGGTCGATGTCTCTGCTTCCCACACAGCCATTCCTGACCCTAACTCGTATAGCTGTGTATCCCCCCTTCTGCCAGCTAGCCATACCTTCATTCAGACCCCATTCTCATTCTTTTAGGTCACCACACGGGAGGAAAGAACAAAACCATTGACAAGGTCAACATTGAAAGGCAGATCCCTTATCCTGTGCTCTTACTCTCATCCCACTGACTTCCCTCAGCAGGTGCCACATTTCTCTCGTGGGCTTCAAGTTACGCTTCCTCAATCTTGCCCTTATCGCTGCAAAAATGCTCTGATGACCTATCCTCACGTTCTGGGTCCCTGATTTCCCTACCATGACCTGGAAAGCACTCCTAGTGCCTACAGTTCAGTGTATCCGTCAGTAAAAGTGGGGATGAGAATCGCTGCTTTAACAGCTGTGAGAATGAAATGTATACCTGCTATATGCCAAATAGACTATGTGGATGGAATCAGTGAGCAGGCCTGTCTCCAACACAGATACTGGGACATAGAGTCATGAAATTAATGCTAGTTTATTTTTCTTTTTAGTCTTCTTATGCGTACTTTACTTTTGATCTGTTCTTCCTTGCACAACGTCTGCAATGCCATAGTGACTGCCACCTAAATAAATGTACTGGATGAATGAGTCTCATCTTTTTTAGAACTTCCACATTGACTCATGTTCCCCTGACTCCATGTTTTCAAGAGGGCTGGTCACTGCCTGACATTTTCTCCAGCCATTTATTGTGGACCATTTAAGCCTGGTTTCTGATTTCTCCTCCATGGCTTCACCGAAAGAAGACTGTCTAACGATTCTATGGAAACTTGTTCAGACCGGTGACTTTTTCTGAGTCTTCACTCTTTACCTTTTCCATTGTTTGCCCTATAGGTCTGCCTTTCTTTTGGGCATCTTTCCCTTCTCAGAGTCTGTGTAAATGTTACTTCTTATTCCTTGCTCTGTGTCTCTGACCATATTTTAATTTGCTCTTTCTAAATCTCCTCTTTCTCTCCCTACAAAGTAATCTGGACATTCCTCACAGCATTTTTTTCAGCATGCGCTCTCTCTCCCTCTCTCTCTCTTTCTCTCTCTCTCTTTCTCTCTCACACACAAACACACAAAAGAGAGGAGAGAGAGAGAGAGAGAAGGACAGTCATCCATTTCCATCATTGCAGCTACATGGAAAACAAGGCAGGAGAGTAGACGACGTCTAAATCCATGCTGTGCACTCTGACCTCATCCTAGAAAGCCCATCTGTGTCTATAGTTCTCCAGAAGACACCTCTGCCCGACCTCTGTTGGCATCATAAGCACATGTCAGAGGCTCCTAACCTGCCCTGTTTTGCATCCTGGCATTCTCCTTTCTCTCCAGGAAGAACCTTCCCTTCTCCCTCCAGGCTCAGTGGTTGGGGCTCAGCCGCTCCCCATCCTCCGTGTGGCCAGGTGTTCGTGTCACCCCGTGTGCTGCTGCCTCTGGCGTCCCATCCTTTCTGTGCACGCCTCCTGCCAGGAGTCCAGTTTTGTTCCTAATTACATCATGCCTGGACTAATAGTAAAAATTAATGTTGTCCCTCCTATCAGTATACTGCACTATACTGTATAATTCTGGAGCTCTTACTATGCCCCAGGCCCTTGGCTATGGTCTGAGGAATTAGGCACTCCAGAATGCCCGAATGAGAGCAGTTTCATGGGGGAGGTAATTTTGTCATCTTGTAATTAGGGTGCCTCATAACGAGTCCAGTTTAATCATGGAAGGTTAGAGAGAACAGCGTGGTCAGCACAACCTGAGGAAGCTTCAAGGAACTGATGCTTTGGGGAAAGACAGAGTAGTAGCTTATGGTCAAGTGAGGGGATGTCACTCTACCCACTGAGCAACCCAGTCAGGGCCTGTATTACCTGCTTTTCAACAGACAATCCTATGGACCCCTAGCCTGTACAACAGCACCAAATAAAAGAGAAATAATTGACAGAAGAAGATTCCTTCATGGAGTATGTACTTGAACCTGGACCAGAGCTCCTATCATTTGCCATTCAGTACGTTATTCTTTTTCTAATACAGCGTAGTCCTGTCACGCACAAAACACCCAAATCCAAATTGGCACACACTTTTCATCATTTTGATTTTTATTGGTGAATGCTTAAAAGAACACATATTGATTGAATCTTGATATTTGCTGTCATAAATCTGTAAGAAGTTTGTGGCACAATGAATTACTTTTTTCCCCCGTGTTATTTGGTGATTTCTACATTCACTGACAGAAACAAAGTTTCCCAAAATAAAACTACATAATTTTCATAATCCAGGTTCCTATAGACTTTCTCACAAAGATAAAGTGATTTGATTATTTCATGAAGTACTGAATTTCTAACTTTAGGACTTCATTTACAAACCTCTGGCATTTTTATTTTGATGAGGGAAATATATATCTTCTACTGTATAAAATATATACACTTTACAAAGAGTCACTTCCAGTCCCAGAAGGAGAGCCAGCACTATTCACATTCGCCCTGACGTGGTGCGTCAGGAGGCCTTACAGAAGTGAGAGGTAGTGAGTCCTTGATCAATATTGAAAGGATTTCTTAACCAGACACTCTCTCTACTCTGTTTCATTTTGCTATCATTCTTTGATTCCATTTTTGCCTTTATATTTTTAAAATGCCAGCTCCCCCACAGTTTATTATTTGTCTCATAAAGGATGAGAATGCTGAGATGTGTCTTTGAAACTGAGCATAGCAGGAGGAATGTGCACTCTGTTCGCTGCGGTGCGGGTTTTTCTGCTGTTGCTGCTAGACACATGCTGTTGCTATGTTTCTGTGAACGCAAACCAAACTATATAGAACATGCATTTAATTCCAACGAGGGCTTCTCTTTGTTGGTTTAAAGGAGAGAGCTTTTATAGACATCTATTTCTTTGCTAGCTCCAATTTTAGAAACTATGGAATCCAGCCAATTTCTGAACCTTCAAGCTTAGGAACTTCTTCCCCTGCTGATCTCTGAGGAATACTTACAGATAGCTCTCCTCTTCAGAAGGAAGAGAGAAGCTATTCTCAGTGGAAACTCCTGTCTGTTAACCAATCTGGTTAGTGTCAAAATAGCCACGAAGAGGTTGTGCCTCTCCTGACAACAGAGAGCAAGGCAGCAGGGCCATGTGAAGAATGACCAATGAGAGAATTAGTATCTAGGATTGTCTCTGTATAAATACTCAGTTCTTTCTCTCATTGTTCTGGATAGTCAATAGGTATCCAGTGCAGTGTTTTGTTTTGAAAGAGTAGGATTTTCAACGACTATACTTCTCTGGGGTATTATGGCAGATGGCAGAAAAATAATTTTAGATTCATTTAACAGATGTTCAGCTGTGATCCTGACCATTAACCACAATGTTAGAGCAATGCCCTGATTTATGCTGTCTAACTCATCTACTTAAAACACAGTGGCCTTCTGGGTACATTTTGGGGTTTTGCATGATTTAAGAAGCCCACACACCTTGCGACGACCTGCTTGAGGTCATTGGACACCTCACAAGAAAGACTCAGTGTGATAGTCACATAAAATTTGAAATATTTATCTGATAGCCATATTCTTTCATTGTTGTCTGATCTTTAATTGTTATAATGTCTTCCTTGACATTTCTTCCTTGGTGTTTAAATTACAGTAAATATATAAAGGCTCCTGTGTCATAACGAAAAGATACATGCCTATCTCTACTTTCTACTTTAGTTACAGGATCATGGGTGGAAACTCTCAGTTCACCATCAACCCATCCACAGGACAGATCATCACCAGTGCACTGCTGGACAGGGAAACAAAAGAGAATTACACGTTAGTAGTGGTGTGCACCGATGCAGGGTCCCCGGAGCCTCTCTCCAGTTCCACCAGCATGCTCGTCACCGTGACTGATGTCAATGACAACCCACCGCGATTTCAGCACCATCCGTACGTCACACACATTCCATCTCCTACTCCTCCAGGTAATCACACCAACGCTGAGGTCATGGGTAGACAGAAACCACACACGGGACGTGTTCTATCACATAAATTTCTTTTGTTTTTATGTGTGTGTCTTTGACATAGCCTAAGTTTGCCAGTCCTCTAAAAATTCAACTTGTTTTGCCTAACAGAATTATAAAGGAACATTGAATCTCGTAAATTAATTCTTTCTTCCTTGACCAACTGTGTTAAAGATTTTATAATTGCCACGTCTTTCCCAGTAGTATCTCTTACTATTACTTGAATATTTGTCAAATGAAGAAAATAGGTAAGTTCCCTGAGAGGAGCGACATTGTCTCTTTTTATCCATGCCACATCCTGGTACTTGAAACAATAGCTGGAGTGCATAAGAATTCAGCTGTATTTGTTAGTGGAAAACGAATATTTTACTTCAAGGCTTCAGACAGAGTTTCAAACATGTTTAATGAGTGAATAATTCCAATTAATTATTACCATTAACATCACTCTAGTTTAGAGATTCAGATTGCTTTCTTATAAGCTGGTGGAGCCCATAACGATCCACTCTCATGTGGACAATAGGTATGCGTCATTCTGCACTTTTCAATCGAGTTTGATTGCATTGGCCTTGTTTGCAAAGGGCAGCACAAATCATCTGCCATCTGCAGGTTTTGAGGTGCATTTCTAAACAGGGAGACGCACAAAGGAAAACCCGTGATTCGGTAACTCTTCCTTGCTTTAAAATATGTTTGACTAGAATAAAAAAATAAGTCAATCCACAGACCTGGGATCACGCCTCTCCATGATCTTTGATCTTCCGTTTAAGGTCTAACTAATACCAACTGAAGGTATCACATCCATACTATGTTGCCAACTTCCTGCCGGAAGGAAACGGCCATATCAGAGGCCCAGGACCCCGTGCAGGCCTCAGCCACAGGGATGCAGGCGCCCCGGGGCTCTCCTGTCATCCAGTGCGCAGTGAGGCCGCAGAACAGCGCCGCGCAAAGGGAGGATGGCTTGAGAGCATCTTCCTCTAATTAGACACAGAACTCACAGGCCTTTTTTTTTTTTTTTTTTTTTTTTGTAGTAAAAGACTTAAAAGACTTTCCAGTTTTGTCCCCAACTCTTCTGCAGGGGTGGGCGTGCCAGCTTAGGAAAGGTTTCTGAGTGAGTGTGTCAGAAACACGTCCTCCTAGGCCGCCTTCTGTGCACTTCTGCTACAGCCCGTCCTGTTGGTGCTCAGCCCACAGACTAATGTTTGGAATCCACATTGGGTCCGTTCCTGCTCAGGTTTTATTTTGTACTACTTGATTATTGTTGTTCCAGTAGATTTATGGACATATATGTGTAAAATAGACATACATGTGCAAAAGCATCTCCATGGGATAAGAGCACTCAGATAAAAAGAATTTTGCTATGACACACAGTGGGCCTAAGGAATCAACAATTTTTTTTTTTTTTTTCATTTTTCTGAAGCTGGAAACAGGGAGAGACAGTCAGACAGACTCCCGCATGCGCCCGACCGGGATCCACCTGGCACGCCCACCAGGGGGCGACGCTCTTCCCACCAGGGGGCGATGCTCTGCCCATCCTGGGCGTCACCATGTTGCGACCAGAGCCACTCTAGCGCCTGAGGCAGAGGCCACAGAGCCATCCCCAGCGCCCGGGCCATCTTTGCTCCAATGGAGCCTTGGCTGCGGGAGGGGAAGAGAGAGACAGAGAGGAAAGCGCGGCGGAGGGGTGGAGAAGCAAATGGGTGCTTCTCCTGTGTGCCCTGGCCGGGAATCGAACCCGGGTCCTCCGCACGCTAGGCCGACGCTCTACCGCTGAGCCAACCAGCCAGGGCAATATTTTTTTTTAAACACAGTTTTGTTGACATGATTACATATGTGGACATTCAGGGACATTTTAAGACATAACCGAACAATTACCTTTCACGTTGGGCAGCAGCGTGGCCATTAGCAGAGCACACACGTTAGTTAACATGTTGGGTGGGAGTTGTGTGATAAGACACATTTTTCTCCCGGAAACTGCATTTTGGAATGATTAGTAGTTGCGTTTCCCTGTGCTCATCTACAAAGCATACTGAAAAATGTTCAATCCAGCAGACCGTCCAGGCTTGATTTAGAAAAAGGCCGGTCAGTCCCCAAAGACTTTTTGTTCAGTAGATTTGATTTTGCAACTTCAGGGACAACAGGAGATACTGTCTTCCCCTTGTAATCATGAGCAAATAAAGTGGCTTTGGTAGCAGCAGAGTGTTTTATGGGCATTAAACCTCCTGCCAGGTGATCTGTGTGGGCTCCCCGTGGTTCTGACCACACGCTCCCTCTTTTCCAGGTGCCTTCGTCTTTGCGGTCACCGTCACAGATGCTGACGTGGGGCCCAACGCTGAACTGCATTACTCTCTCTCTGGGAGGAATTCCGAGAAATTTCACATCGACCCACTGCGCGGAGCTATTATGGCGGCCAGACCATTAAACGGGGCTTCCGAAGTGACGTTCTCTGTGCACGTGAGAGACGGTGGCTCCTTTCCGAAGACAGATTCGACGACGGTGACGGTGAGATTTGTGAACAAGGCCGACTTCCCCAAAGTCAGAGCCAAAGAGCAGACTTTCATGTTTCCTGAAAACCAGCCGGTGGGCACCCCTGTCACCACGGTCACAGGGTCCTCCCTGAGAGGAGAACCTCTATCCTATTACATTGCAAGTGGGAACCTTGGCAGCACATTCCAGATCGATCAGTTAACAGGGCAGGTGTCCATTAGCCAGCCTCTGGATTTTGAAAAGATCCAAAAGCATGTGGTATGGATCGAGGCCAGAGATGGAGGTTTCCCTCCTTTCTCCTCATATGAGAAACTCGACGTAACCGTGCTTGATGTCAACGATAACGCCCCGAGTTTTAAGGAAGATCCATTTGTATCTGAAATATTGGAAAACCTTTCCCCTCGAAAAATACTGACAGTCTCAGCCACAGACAAGGACAGTGGGCCCAACGGACAGTTAGATTATGAGATAGTTAACGGCAACCAAGAACACAGCTTCAGCATCCACCACACCACCGGTGAAATTAGAAGCATTCGCCCTTTAGACAGGGAAAAAGTATCCCAGTATGTGCTTACCATAAAGTCCTCAGACAAAGGCTCTCCTTCTCAGAGCGCCTCGGTCAAAGTCATTATTCACATTTTAGATGAAAATGATAATGCCCCACGGTTCTCTCAAATATTTAGTGCCCACGTTCCTGAAAACTCCCCCTTAGGGTACACGGTGACGCGGGTCACCACATCCGATGAAGACGTCGGTGTAAATGCTATCAGCAGGTATTCCATCCTGGACACGAGTCTTCCATTTACCATTAATCCTAGCACCGGGGACATCGTCATCAGCAGGCCTTTGAACAGAGAAGACACGGACCGGTACCGAATCCGCGTTTCTGCGCATGATTCTGGGTGGACGGTAAGCACTGATGTCACGATATTTGTGGCAGATGTCAACGACAACGCTCCAAGGTTCAGCAGACCCTCCTATTACTCAGATTGCCCTGAACTTACTGAGATCGGCTCCAGAGTGACTCAGGTGTCTGCCACAGATCCCGATGAGGGGCCCAACGGGCAAGTTTTTTATTTTATAAAATCTCAGTCCGAGTATTTCAGGATTAACGCCACCACGGGAGAGATTCTCAATAAACAGGTCTTAAGATACCAGAATGTCAGTGGCTTCAGTCACGTGAATATCAACAGGCACAGTTTTATAGTGACATCTTCCGATCGGGGTCACCCTTCCTTACTGAGCGAGACAACCGTGACCATCAACATAGTGGACAGTAATGACAATGCACCCCAATTTCTTAAAATGAAATATTTCACTCCTGTCACCAACACTGTGAAAGTGGGTACTCAGCTAATCCAGGTTACTGCAGTAGACGATAAAGATTTTGGACTGAATGCCGAGGTGGAGTATTTCATTTCTAGTGAAAATCCTTTGGGGAAGTTTAAGTTGGACAACAAAACGGGGTGGATTTCCGTAGCATCTTCCCTCATTTCTGACTTGAATCAGAACTTCTTGATCACCATCATGGCAAAGGATAAAGGAAACCCTCCTCTTTCCTCCCAAGCAACTGTTCAAATCATTGTCACGGAGGAAAACTATCACACTCCTGAGTTCTCTCAAAGCCATATGACTGCCACTGTCCCTGAGAGCCACCATGTCGGAGCCATTGTCAGAACGGTGTCTGCGAGAGACAGGGATGCTGCGATGAATGGCCTGATCAGGTACAGCATTTCTGCAGGAAATGAAGACGGCATCTTCGCCATCAACTCCTCCACGGGGGTCCTGACCCTTGCCAAAGCGCTCGATTATGAGCTGTGCCAGACACACGAGATGACTGTGAGTGCTGCTGATGGAGGGTGGGTGGCCAGGACCGGTTACTGCAGTGTGACTGTCAACGTGCTCGACGTGAATGACAACTCCCCAATCTTCCTCCCCGAGGAATATTTCCCGACGGTTTTGGAAAACGCCCCAAGCGGGACCACAGTGATCCACCTCAATGCCACAGATGCCGACTCCGGAACCAACGCCGTGATTGCGTACACTGTCCAGTCATCAGACAGCGACCTCTTTGTCATTGACCCCAACAGGGGAGTCATCACCACGCAAGGCTTCTTAGATTTCGAAACCAAGCAGAGCTACCACCTCACGGTGAAGGCTTTCAACGTCCCTGATGAGGAAAAGTGCAGTTTTGCCACCGTGAATGTGCAGCTGCAGGGGACCAATGAGTATGTGCCTCGTTTCGTTTCCAAACTTTACTACTTTGAAGTCTCAGAAGCCGCTGCTCGAGGGACAGTGGTTGGAGAAGTGTTTGCCAGCGACCGGGATTTGGGCGCTGACGGGGAGGTCCACTATTTGATTTTTGGGAACAGTAGGAAGAAAGGTTTCCAGATCAATAAGAAGACTGGACAGATTTATGTCTCTGGACTTCTTGATAGAGAAAAAGAAGAAAGGGTCTCTTTGAAGGTCTTGGCCAAGAATTTTGGCAGCATTCGGGGTGCAGACATAGACGAGGTCACTGTCAATGTCACTGTTCTGGATGCCAATGACCCACCTATTTTCAGTCTCACCACCTACAGCGTTCAGATCAGCGAAGGGGTCCCGACGGGAACTCACGTGACCTTTGTCAGTGCCTTTGACTCCGACTCGGTCCCCAGCTGGAGCCAATTCTCTTACTTCATTGGATCGGGGAATGAAAACGGCGCCTTCTCCATCAACCCCCAGACAGGACAGATCACTGTCACCACGGAGTTAGATCGGGAGACTCTCCCCATCTACAATCTTACGGTTTTGGCTGTTGACTCGGGGACACCCTCCGCTACAGGAAGTGCCTCCTTGTTGGTCACCCTGGAAGATATCAATGACAATGGGCCCGTGCTGACCACCAGCGAAGGGGAAGTGATGGAGAACAAGCGCCCGGGGACTCTGGTGATGACCCTGCAGTCCACTGACCCAGACCTCCCGCCAAACCAAGGCCCCTTTACCTACTACCTGATGAGCACGGGCCCCGCCACCCATTACTTCAGTCTGAACACGGCCGGAGTCCTGAGCACCACTCGAGAGATGGACAGAGAGCAAATTGCAGACTTCTACCTGTCCGTGGTGACTAGGGACTCTGGTGTGCCTCAGATGTCTTCCACGGGGACTGTGCACGTCACCGTGCTGGACCAGAATGACAACCCTTCCCAGTCCCGGACGGTGGAGATATTTGTTAACTATTATGGCAGTCTGTTTCCTGGTGGGATTTTGGGCTCTGTGAAGCCACAGGACCCAGATGTGCTGGACACGTTCCACTGCTCCCTGACCTCGGGAGTGACCAGCCTCTTCAGTGTTCCAAGGGGCACCTGTGACCTGAGCTCCCAGCCACGGTCCACGGATGGTACATTTGACCTGACTGTCCTTAGCCACGATGGTGTGCACAGCGCCGTCACGAGCAATGTCCGCATCTTCTTCGTTGGGTTTTCCAATGCCACGATCGACAGCAGCATCCTGCTGCGGATCGGGGTCCCCAGCGTGAGAGACTTCCTGACCGACCACTACCTCCACTTTCAGCGCGTGGCCAGCGCGCAGCTCACAGGCCTGGGCACTGCCGTGCAGCTCTACGGCGCCTACGAGGAGAACAATAGGACCTTCCTGCTGGCGGCCGTGCGGCGGGGCAGTAACCAGTACGTGAATCCCAGTGGCGTGGCCACCTTCTTCGAGAGCATCAAAGAGGTCCTCCTCCGGCAGAGCGGGGTCCAGGTGGAGTCAGTGGACCACAACGCCTGCGCGCCCAGCCCGTGCCAGCACGGAGGGACCTGCGTCCGGAGGCTGGCTGTCAGCCCCGTCATTCGGAGCCACCAGAGCATCCCGGTCATCATCGTGGCCAACGAGCCACTGATGCCCTTCCTGTGCAGGTGTCTGCCGGGTTACGCCGGCAGCTGGTGTGAAGTGGACATCAATGAGTGCCTGCCGTCCCCTTGCCACAACGGGGGGACCTGCCACAACTTAGTGGGAGGGTTCTCGTGCAGCTGTCCCGATGGCTTCACCGGCAGAGCCTGCGAGAGAGATGTCAACGAGTGCCTGCCCAGCCCTTGCAAGAATGGCGCTGTCTGCCAGAACTTCCCAGGAGGCTTCAACTGTGCGTGCAGAACGGGGTACACAGGTAGGGCTCTTTTCACACATGTGTACACGTGTGCACCTCCTTTCACCATGTCAGGTTTGACAGAGAGGGATGGCTTCTGTCATCTTTAAGTGATCTCCTATTTTAAAGAATGGGTATAACCATCGCAAATGCTTTCAGCACTTAGGCATGGCCAGATATTGTTCTAAGCACTTTATCTGAGTTTATTTTATACTGTTCACAAAAATTAGAGGATATTTCAATATGAATATGAAGCAGTAAAAAAAGAAGCCTTTGATTGTTTTTATTAACCAAGAATATCAGAAAAGCAAATGACAAGTCAAAGAAAGTTGTTTGATTATGCAAATGAGATGCAAAACCAACTTTTATTTCATTGGTGAAAATGCACTATACAAAAGGCTGAAAGTACTGGAGTATCTTCACATTCCCTGATCCTGTAATTTTTGTGAGCAGTTCTCATAAAAAAAAAAAAACAACCCTACATAGAAGGGATAATTATTTTCCAGTGTTTACGGACACGGATGCTGAAGTAGCGAGAAGTCAAGTCAGTTTTCTAAGGTGACCCAGTGAAGTTGTTACAGAGTCAGAACAAAAATGAATTTCAGGGTTCCACCTTTTGAGAAGTCACGTCATCTTGCTGACCTCCAATTTCCCCATCGGCAAAATGGGAATAATTTTTTTTTTTTTTTGTATTTTTCTGAAGTTGGAAACGGGGAGAGACAGTCAGACAGACTCCCGCATGCGCCCGACCAGGATCCACCCGGCACTCCCACCAGGGGCGACGCTCTGCCCACCAGGGGCGATGCTCTGCCCCTCCGGGGCGTTGCTCTGCCGCGACTAGAGCCACTCTAGCACCTGGGGCAGAGGCCAAGGAGCCATCCCCAGCGCCCGGGCCATCTTTGCTCCAATGGAGCCTTGGCTGCGGGAGGGGAAGAGAGAGACAGAGAGGAAGGAGGAGGGGTGTGGAGAAGCAAATGGGCGCTTCTCCTATGTGCCCTGGCCGGGAATCGAACCCGGGTCCCCCGCACGCCAGGTCAATGCTCTACCGCTGAGCCAACCGGCCAGGGGGAATAATTATACTTCCTTATCTCTTAGGGTAGTTGTAGTGAGTAAAAATAACATTTGTAAAATACCTTGCACTGAATCCAGCCCTCACGCGGTAGCACTGACAATTAGTAGTGTCTGTAGCAGTGTCCCTGTAGGAGTGGCGGTGACAGAGGCAACCCACACCATTGCTAAGAGGACAGGAAACCTCAGTGGCACCAGGTAAGTGAGTCTGACCAGAGCTGTTGTCACAGGATCATGAATAATAGGGCTATTGACATGTTAGGAGTTCAGGATTTCTCAAAAATACTTTCTCACTTTCTTCCCCCCTCAGAAACAAAAGTGGATTCTTCTCCTGGGAATTCAGTGTTAAGGATGGTCCTTTGTCTCACTGTATTATTGAACATAGCAGATGCATTCACACTTAGATTCAGGGTGCGTTTACACTTAGTCCTAGCATGGAGCAAGTAGGAATGCATTTCTGTAGCAGTGGATGCAGGGCAAGTCCCACAGGTGTGAGCCAAGGCGTCACACACTGATTTCTGCATAACAGGCGCTGACTTCAAGATTGGTTGTAGAACTTGCCCTTCCATGACCTCGCTCTCGTTTGTGTCTTTCTTGTTTTATCTTATGTACGTTGCAAACGTTTCTAAAGTTATGGGTTGAAAATGTTAGGAATGCCCTTCTTTTTTGTGTGTGTGTGTGTTTTTCTGAAGCTGGAAACGGGGAGGCAGTCACCCGGCACGTCCACCAGGGGGCGATGCTTTGCCCATCTGGGGCGTCGCTCTGTTGCTGCCAGAGCCACTCTAGTGCCTGAGGCAAAGGCCATGGAGCCATCCCCAGCGCCCGGGCCATCTTTGCTCTAGTGGAGCCTCAGCTGCGGGAGGGGAAGAGAGAGACAGAGAGGAAGGAGAGGGGGAGGGGTGGAGAAGCAGATGGGCACCTCTCCTGTGTGCCCTGGCCAGGAATCGAACCCAGGACCTCCGCACGCCAGGCCGACGCTCCACCACTGAGCCAACCAGCATGGGCCGAATGCCCTTCTTTTCATTATGAAATACGAATAACATTTATCAGGTGGCTACCTAGGCACTGTTTAAAGCCCCTGGCCTCGGAGATATTATTCAATCGGTTATTCATTTCTTTCTTCTCACAACTCTGTGAGAATGGGTATCCTTATTCCCAAAGCTCAGAAAAACAAAAACGGGTCTTAGCGGGATGAAAAGAGATGAAGTAACCTGTCTGTGGCGTGGCACAGAGATGGTCCAGCTGGGCTTTGACCGTGAGCTTGTGTCAGACCCTCTGCTTCTTGCACGCATGCCACACTTCTTCACACTGCCCCACACTTCCCCCTTCACAGGCTGGGGGGCCTGGTGGCAAGTCCTGGATATCTTGCAGGAATATTCTGTGCTGCTTTCTACTGGGTCCTCGACAAAAGCCTGTGAGATCATGTATGAGTCAGAGACTGCTCGGGAGCTGAGATTACCTCAGCATTTTCAGGTAGGAGGTTACGGAATACAAAGGAAGAGCTTCCAGAATCTTCAAACTGTCCCAGAGCAAAGTTCGGGAAAATCCGCAGACAGAATCCAAACCCGAGCCTGGCTGGGAGGGAGTCTGGAAAAGGTAGTTTTCCACCTTCCAGCCCCTTCCATACAGCAGGCAGGAATGGTGCTGAGTGTCATTACATGGTAGCTGGCTTAGAAAGATACTGCTATTTATAATCTTAGTTTATGTCGTGGAAAACTGAGCCTACCCTGGTGACTCTCAGGTAACCTGCCAAACACTACCTCATTGGCTCTTTCTGTCCTGAACGTGCATTGAAGTTATACGTCGGTTTTACGTGCTGGCCCTCCTCGGAGCTGATGTTAGCTTCCTTTGCAGTTAGAGATAATCCAGATGATCAGGAATCTTGTAAACACACATAAAATTGAATGATGACTATGAATCTTACATTAAAAAAATCATGTAATTCATTGTTCCAAATTCTGTACGCCTCAGAACCAGCAGATGATTAAAGTTTGATAGCTTTATTTGTTTGTTTTACAGGAAACAGTATAACAAAAAAAGCCTTGTGACAGATTGTTAATCCACACACTATATTAGGAATGTATCGTTTTAATATCTGTATCTGGTTAAGGTTCTTTGCAAAGGTATTGCGAGTTCCTCTTCCCAGCTGGTCTTTACCAGGTAACCTGACCCAGGAGAATGGAACCTGGGAACCAAAGTGTCTTAAAGAGCCAATCAGAGCTAAGAAGCCATAAGAAAATAGTCATGCTTAAGCATATGTGTGCCTCAGAGAATGAACTTTTTAAAATACTTGTTCTAGCTAAGTTTGACATCTGTTAAGATTAACCAAGTCCCAGGGCCTAAATGAAGCCTATATATATTCAAATACTTTTGGATCATCAGAATTATTTCAAAGCACCTATGTTTTTATACTCCATTTACTTCTGTGAACATTCACCTACGTTTTGTTTTCAATGATTATTAAAGTCTGTAGCATTTGGAATAGGAGCTGTGAGATTTCCTGAACTTTCTTCTTAAAATAATTCTCAACCATTACCCCCATCACACAGACACACACACACACACACACACACTCACATACACACACTCTGACCCAAACACACTCAGACACACATTCAAAGACATACACACATATACTTACACACACAGACACACACCACTGCATAGGTCATGTGAAGTTTGAAATTGTGCCAAAGATGATAAGTGAGTGCTTTATGTCTGACCTGATGCCAATCAGGAGACTTGACCCTAAGAATCCCACAGGAAGTGATTACGTGGTAGCTGAATGGGGTTTGTGGGAAATTTCCTGTAAGGATGAAAGTATGAAAACTCAAAAGTATGGAACAACAACAGAAATAAATGCAGGGATACAGTTATTATATTGACACCAGTTTATTTATGATATATTGTGGTGTGTGTGTGTGTTTTAAAGGCTATTTCCAAATTTGTGACCATAGGGTCACATAATAAATACAGAATGAATACTTTTTTTAATGAATGAGTGGTTTAGAGGGAACTAATTTGTTTGTAGTGCTTGTGTTTCTGATACCCCCCTCCCTCCACTCTTTTTAGTTACTAGAAAAAGAAGCAAGAGAAAGTTCAAAAAAAAAACCCAGCAGGGCCTTCATATTCAGTTATAATCATTTAATGTGCCATTATTAAGAAAATTCCCCTATAATTTAATTTTTGTATCGCTAAATGGAGCTTTGCTTAGTTAGAGTCTAGGGAATTAGAAGAGATGAATACCTTTTAATATAGCCTTCTAGGTTACGTGAGAAATGAATTTCCAGATCTTCACGCAAAGTGTGATAGTACCAGACATTTTATCAGTATTCACTATGCCTGAATACTAAAATCAAAAGAAAATGTCTTTCCCAGGATCCGTACCTCAAAGTGCAGGGGATCCTGGAGAAAAACAGCAGCTGAGAATGACTACCGACCCAGAGGGTCTTTTCCTGGACAAATGAAACGTTCTCACCTGGAGCAGAATGCTCGTGAGATAGCATGGTTCTCCCCAGAACGCACCCTGCCTCTCATCCTCCTGCGCTGGGTTTTACTGTCTGCAGCACATCCCGCGGAGAAGTCTGGTGTGGGTGGGGGTGGGGGGGGGGACGGTTTCTAACACAGCAGGTAGACAGAGCTTCGTTCTGGGTCCGGGTCTCCCATTCAAGCATGGACTCTTCCCCTCTCCCCTCTCCCCTCTTCCTTCTTCCATTCAGGCTCGCACATCTGGAGGCGTTTTCGCTGTGGTATTAGCCAGTCCTGACGTTTCAGGGGAGGATGAGATTTTTCCATTCATCACTCTTATGTCATTTGACAGTATAAATAGGATATTTTTTCCAGATTTATACAGTGAGATACAGGTTGTGCACAGTAACCTCACTGTGAAACTTGCCGCACATGTGCACTCATGGAGATGGGAGTAATAACTGAGAGCCGTTCTCTTAAAATCACAGCAGTCCAACAGAATGTTGTCAATGACCGTGTGACCGGGAAACCATTGTGATACGAAGTGAAGATTTCTGGGAGATATAGAAGAGGGGTAATAGCCTAAAAAGGGGAGTCAAAGGCTCGACTCTTGTTTTGATTTTATTTCCAAAAGGGGGATTAGATAGTTTACCTTAAGGCAGGGGTCGGGAACCTATGGCGCGCGAGCCAGATGTGGCTCTTTTGATGGAGATGTCTAGCTCGCAGACAAATCTTTAATAAAAAAAAATAATAACGTTAAAAATATAAAACATTCTCATGTATTATAATCCATTCATTTTCTACCGCTCATGTTCATGGTTGCGGGTGGCTGGAGCCAATCACAGCTGTCCTCCAGGACAACACCAAATTTTTATTGGATAATGCATAATGTACACGGGTCGTTGTGAGGTCAGGAAGTAAACTTCCTTCCTTTTAATCAAGTAGTCAGCTAGCTAATTGCAGAAACCTTTTTGATGAAGAAGATGGCTAAAAGAAAAAAAGATGAGGAGTGTCATACTTTTCAGCAGGAATGGACAGAGGAATTCGCCTTTGTGGAGAGAGCAGGTTCTCCAGTGTGTCTAATATGCAATGATAAAATTGCATCGATGAAACAGTCAAATATAACATGGCATTGCGACACATGCCATACTACATTTGCATTGAAATATCCAGCAGGGGACAGCAGGAAGAAAGCATGTCAAGAGCTACTGTGCAGAGAGCAAGCTAGTCAGCAGCAACTCCGTGTTTGGACCCAACAAGGTGACTGGAATTCGGCTAGCTCTGCTGGTGCTTTAGCAATTGTGAGAAACGGAAAGCCATTCACAGATGGGGAGTATGCCAAAACATTCATGCTTGATGTTGCCATTGAACTTTTTGATGAATTTTTGGATAAAGACAAGATAATAAAATGAATAAAAGACATGCCTCTGTCGGCAAGAACTGTTCACGATCGTACCATCATGATGGCAAATCAAATTGAGGCAACACAAGTGAAGGACATAAATGCAGCACTATTCTTTTCTCTCGCTTTGGATGAGTCAACACACATAAGCCATTTATCCCAGTTCAGCATGATTGCAAGGTATGCTGTCCATACTACATGAGGAAAGTCTTGCTGTTTTGCCTATGAAAGAGACAACAAGAAGGGAGGATTTATTCAAGTCTTTCACTAGTTCACTAAAGAAAAAAATCTACCGATGTATAAACTTATTTTAGTGTGTACTGATGGTGCTCCGTGCATGGTGGGGAAAAACAGAGGATTCGTAGCGCTTCTTCATGGACATGAGAAGAGACCCATCCTAAGTTTTCACTGCATCCTACATCAGGAGGCGCTTTGTGCTTAGATGTGTGGCGAGCAACTTGGTGAAGTGATGTCGCTGGTCATTTGAGTGTCAACTTTATTGTTGCCTAAGCTTTAAATGATCACCAGTTTAAAACACTGCTGGATAAAGTTGGGAATAATTATCCTGGTCTGCTTCTGCACAGCATTGTGTGTTGATTGTCAAGAGGGAAGGTGCTCAACCATTTCGCGGCTTGTCTGAATGAAATCCGGACTTCTCTTGAAATGAAAAACATCGAGCATCCTGAGTTAGCTAACACTGAGTGGCTCCTGAAGTTCTACTATCTTGTGGACATGACTGAACATCTGAAGCAGCTCAATGTGAAAATGCAAGATGTTGGAAATACAGTCTTATCCCTTCAACAAGCAGTGTTTGCATTTGAAAATAAGCTGGAACTCTTCATCACAGACATTGAAACAGGCCATTTACTACACTTTGAAAAACTGGGAGAGTTTAAAGATGCATGCACAGCAAGTGACCCTGCTCAAATACTTGATCTCCAGCAGCTAGCAGGCTTCACATCTAATCTCCTGCAGTCATTCAAAGTGCACTTTGGAGAATTTCATGAGTGCACTTGTCTTTTTAAGTTCATCACCCATCCACATGAGTGTGCAGTGAACGGTGCTGACCTGAGTTACATCCCCAGTGTCTCTGTCAGAGATTTTAAGCTACAAGCTGCTGACCCGAAGGCCTCAGACATGTGGGTGAATAAGTTCAAGTCACTGAATGAAGATTTGGAAAGACTTGCACAACAGCAAGCAGAGTTGGCTAGCAAACAAAAGTGGGGAGAAACGAAAAAAATTCAACCCACGGACCAGCTGATTGTCAAAACTTGGAACACGTTTCTCGTCACATACCACACACTGCAGCATGTGAGTATTGCTGTACTGACAATGTTTGGCTCTACGTATGCATGTGAGCAGTCTTTCTCACATCTAAAAAACGTTAAGACCAATCTATGATCATATTTAACGGATGGAAGTCTCAACGCCTGCATGAAGTTCAACCTCACCACGTATCAACCAGACTACAAAGCCATCAGCAAAACCATGCAGCACCAGAAGTCGCATTAATGGTAAGAAGTACTTTATTCATCATTGGTTAGGAACAGCATAACAACATTATTAAAAAGAATCCAGAGACTTATTATACTTTAAAAGTGTTGGCCTTACATAAAATGCACACATTTACTTGTATTTAGTGTTAAACATATTGTATGACTCTCATGGAATTACATTTTAAAATATGTGGCGTTCATGGCTCTCTCAGCCAAAAAGGTTCCTGACGACTGCCTTAATTGATACATTGACCTGTTGAAGCATTAAAAACAGGTTTCTAGTAGCTTAAAAGCTTCTTATTCCTGCAGAAAATAAGTACGTGTTTGTAAGCTTTTAATGGAGAGTACTTGTGTCCTTATATAGAATCACCAGTAGTTCTCATTGAGATTGTATTTGTGCATATTTTCAAATACAAAGAGAGAGCAGATCTCTTCTGTTTTGCGTTTATCACTAGCAGCCCTTACCAAACATGACATTTTTGCTTTGTTTTGATATAAAAATATAATTGATCAGGATATTGAGGTGAACTCTCTTCCTAGAGCATTTGACCATAAGAGGAGACATTTATACACAGTGTGAAAAAACAGCCACTTTCTGCTAAAATAATTAAAAGCTTATAAGCATAAATATTCAGAATAAAGCACATCTATGTATTATGAAATTATATTTTAAATAAAATTAATTTAGATATGAATAGGCTTTGGTATACATAATCTCCCTTTTCTATGTATAATTGTAGGAAATGCAAAAATACTTGTGGTGACCGATTACATGCATGTATTTTGTTTATGTGTCTACAATATTAAAACCTTTGTGCACAATAGGATATCAGAAATCATGTCCTCACAGGACAGCCAAATTTAATAGGTTAGAATAAATTGAGCTTAGCTCTATGTAACCTAATATTAAAATATGCTATCAGAACAAGCATAAATATATTAGAAACACGAGTATCCATCCTGTTGAAAAGACCATAGGTGGCCCTGGCCGGTTGGCTCAGCGGTAGAGCATTGGCCTGGCGTGCGGGGGACCCAGGTTCGATTCCCGGCCAGGGCACATAGGAGAAGCACCCATTTGCTTCTTCACCCCCGCCCCCTCCTTCCTCTCTGTCTCTCTCTTCCCCTCCCGCAGCCAAGGCTCCATTGGAGCAAAGATGGCCCGGGCGCTGGGGATGGCTCCTTGGCCTCTGCCCCAGGCGCTAGAGTGGCTCTGGTCGTGGCCCTGGTGGGCGTGCCGGGTGGATCCCGGTCGGGCGCATGCAGGAGTCTGTCTGACTGTCTCTCCCCATTTCCAGCTTCAGAAAAAAAAGAAAAAAGAAAAAAAAAAAAGAAAAGACCATAGGTGATCACAGCAGATTCAGTGTGTGTCCATACTTCCTCACACCTACCCCTGAACACGAGGGCACAGGCTGTTTCTTCAGTAAGCACCCTGTGACCTTGGAGTTTCGGTGGATACTCTAGCCTCCTATTGTGCATTCCTTTTTATTATCAAAATTCCTATTCTCATGTGCTCCAAGCTTACACATCCAGAAGCAAGACTCCTTCTAACTATGATATGTATAACAACACAGTTAGTAATTGATGGAAGTCAAAGCAGTGAGATCGGTGTCTTCTTCTAAACAGCTGCTCTGATAGTTAACAAATATTAATAGAAAAAAGGGCTTCTGGACCCCAGGAGACAGGGATGTCTTTCTTTGGGTATGCCCTACCAGTCTCTTCTGAGCCTCAAGGTACTGACAAATATTGTGAACCGATTTGCAGCAGTAATTAAGTTAATGATCCAGGATTTTGTTTCATTATGCTTTAACACATCAACTTCTTTTTACCAGAAGCATGTTAGATTAATTCAAACTGCTGCCTTCCCTGATAATCACAGTGCCATTAGCACTAGAATTAAAGCAGATGACGTGTGCAGAACAGTACCAAATTTGCTGTTGACTTCAAATTGGGTAATTGAGCATGCATGAATGTTCCAATCCTGAGAAACAGGCATGTGTGAGCTTTCTTTGGGTTCAAAGTAAAATTATGACATCTTTTCCTCACATAAAAAAATGTCCTTTGAATAATAATTTAAATTGCAATATTAAGTTTTCAAACTGTATCTTTGATTCAATTTCTAACATGGCAACCACAGTGTCACCATAATAAAAAATGACTAAATGTAAGAAAAAAGATACTAATTAAATGGAGTATTCAAACTAAATTTTTGAAAGGTAAATAATTTACCTACTCTAAAACCTTACAAATAAGACTATTTTTTCCCCCAAACTTAACAGTAAACTCATTTGACTCCTACTGAAGTCATTTCTTAAATTTTTGATAACTATCTACCAAGGAAAAATAAGAAAATGAAACACCTTTAAATTCAAAGCTTAAATGAAAAGTTGAATTTTTTTCACTCTTACAATGTCTGTTTATATTGTTGTATACTCAGAGAATTCGATGCTATTGAGAATTTATTTTAACTTTAATAGAAATTCATCCTCAAACTAACATTTTCTTAGATTATATCTTCTGATATTTCCAAATCGCTGTATGTTTTATACAGAGTATTTCTGGGTTTAGTGGGTTTCTCTCCACTCCTCACTTTGCATTAACTGTACTAGCCTCGGACATCTGTGTAAAATCTCATTTCATAAGGAGTAAATAAGACAATTTATATAAATCCTCCCCCAACCTTACATTTCTTTTGTTCTTGCTTTTGTTGTTTAAATTAACATTTCCAAAGTTAGTCTTTTCAAACAGGATTCAGGAATAACATAGTGGAGATTTATAAGATTAGTGACCTGGGTTTTTATACTTGTATTTTTTCTTGGGGAACACGTTTTCCCTACATTTGAGCAAAGTGTAATGACGGTGCCCCTGAAGTGGTCACCCGCTGTCCCCCCATTTCCAGTTTTCACAAAGTGACATCTGTGATTTTGTAATGCACTACTAGGTTTTTCACAATATAAAGGTTATACTGACCACACCTGTAAAGTATATAAATCTACGTACACTGCTTGCAAACATCAGGTGATATGTTATAGCTTCATATTCATTTTGAAACATCCCCTAATGTTTGTGAGCAGTATATTTAATACATAGTACTTTTGACACAACTCTAAAAGAATGTTAAAAAAAGGAATATGAAACATTACATAGTCCAGTAGCACATTGGGCAATCATATACGCTCTTACAGTGGAAACAAAATGGTAGTTGTGACTTTCCTTGTAGCAAATAAATAATCAAAAGTATAACCAATAGGTCCTATTTATTTATTCTCTATGGGGTAAAACCAGTATTCTATTAGGAAAAAAAAAATCCCCTTTAGAATGACCTGTCTCAGATCCAGTGGGAGAACACCACAGGAGAGAGTTCTGCAGTGACACACATCTCTGCGTGTGATAGTTTGCGGAGGCATAGGGGACGTCCTGCCTGCCCCCCCAGGGCAGCACATTACTACAGTACTTTCAACATCACTGCTGCACTTCTATCTTGGTAACTTGTTTATTTTCATTACCTCCCCTTTGAATAGGAAAGTATTCTGAAATTGTTAGTGTTCTGCCTTGTAAGGAGATTCCCAATTTTATTTATGAAGGAAAAAATGTTGTGTTTCTGACCCCATCATGTAGAGGAACATGTTGGTTAGCCATGTCATGAGGTCTGACTCACACTTGTAACTTCAAACCAGACTGGTTATGGCTACATAATCAAGCAACAGAAATAGAACGAAATTAAACAGAAACTTTGACTCTGTTTTAAGCAGTTATGATGATGGAAATGGATTATGGATGCTCAGCGTTTATGTTTAATTGTGCATATAAAACTTAACTTGTTTTCATGAGACCTTTAATCAAAGTGTTAGTGCAGTCAAGCTGGGAAGTAGAAAATAGCTTTACAGAAACAATCTCTGTTTAATTAAATAAGTGATTAAACCCTCCCGTCAACAAATGGAAATCAAGAACTCAACATCACATTGCTTCTTAAAATCAGAAAACAAGAAACTCTTCTAATAATTACATGTAGTATACCTCTAATTAGAGTGATATGTAATCTATCAGATAGTAATTTAGTAATATTAAAACACATTTAAGTTGCCTGACCATTTGGTGGCACAGTGGATAGATGGTTGGACTGGGATGAGGAGGACGCGGGTTTGACACCCCGAGCGTGGGCCAGCTTGAGCGCGAGCTCATCTGGTTTGAGCAAAGCTCACCAGCTTGGACCCAAGGTCACTGGCTTGAGCAAGGGGTTACTCAGTCTGCTGAAAGCCCCCGGTCAAAGCACGTATGAGAAAGTGATCAATGAACAATTAAAGTGCCACAACGAAAAACTGATGATTGATGCTTCTCATCTCTCTCTGTTCCTGTCTGTCCCTATCTATCCCTCTCTCTGACTCTCCCTCTGTTTCTGTAAAACAAAACAAAACAAACAAACAAAAAAACACATTTAAGTTTACATAGGAAAAGAATTCCACCACCACTTCAAAAAAAAAACAAATGGGTCTGGCCTTACACTTTTAAATTTTGCCTACCAAGAGATCTAACTATCAGGTCATAACTTTGTGGAACTTAGCCATGAGAGCAGACCTACATTGGTCTGTGCTATAGTTTCATCATTTCTTTGGTAAGATATTAGCCCACAAGGACCTCTCCTTCTTTATCTGTGAATGTAAATGTTTCCTGGTGAGTGTGTCATTTGCCCCTATGAAAATGGGAACACCATGTTAAGACACTTGTCCACTTCCTGTACTGCAATTTCCCCATCTGCTTGCCTCACGGGTTCATAATAGACACTCAGTCAAAATTAGCTGATTCAACCTAACAAGATGATGCATGAGTAAAGTCTTTACACACTGAAAAAAAATATACTGGTTAGGTATTACTGATTTGGAACAAAGACAGAGTATTCATTATCTGTAGTAGAGAATGAATCTTGATAAATACTTGAAAATATATTGGATGTGTTTTCTTAATGTCCCATTCTGCTTTACAACAGGTAGTGTGCATTAAGTTGTTAGGATATTTCTTGAGAGTGAAAGAATTGTAGTTTGACAAATAAGCTAAATAAGATTGATAACTTTTTTTTTGTATTTTTCTGAAGTGAGAAGCAGGGAGGCAGGCAGACAGACAGACTCCCACATGTGCCTGACTGGGATCCACCTGGCATGCCCACCAGGGGGCGATGCTCTGCCCATCTCGAGCGTTGCAATTGGAACCATTCTAGTACCTGAGGTGGAGGCCATGGAGCCATCCTCAGCGCCTGGGCCAACTTTGCTCCAGTGGAGCCTTGGCTGCAGGAGGGGAAGAGAGAGAGAGAGACAGGAGAGGGGGAGGGGTGGAGAAGCAGATGGGCACTTCTCCTGTGTGCCCTGGCCAGGAATCGAACCCGGGACATCCACACACCAGGCCAACACTCTACTACTGAACCAATCAGCCAAGGCCAAAATTTATAACTTTTAACAAATCGGAGTCAAGGAAATCTCTACAGGGAAAATTATCCTGTGAAAGTTTCACCTCTCCAATGATAAATTGTGAACATATAGCAGCACTGACAAGAGAAAAATAATTTAGTGTAAACATCTAAATACATTCACCATTTGTGATTTTTCTGAGAATAGTGGTTCCTTTCAAGATATGTATGTAAATTATTTCCTAAATAGTATAATGCCTATCTTTATACTAGGACCACGAAATAAGGTTTTGAACTCTGAAATAATATTCCAGTTTTCTTGTGTCCAGTAAGATGGTCTCATATATTTATTTTTCTTCAGGATATAATCTCTCAGGAGAGAGTTCTGTATATGGTTATGCAGTGGTGGTGCTAATACATTTATGTGTGTGATTTTTAATGAGTTTGATGCTTTTCAGGGAAAATGTGTGAATCTTCAGTCAATTATTGTGAATGCAATCCTTGCTTCCATGGCGGTTCGTGCCAAAGCGGTGTGGAGTCCTACTATTGCCACTGCCCGTTCGGTGAGTACAGTGCTGCTGGCTGCGTGAAATACTGCGCTCATTTGACTCACAGTCTCGCAGTCGGTTTCACTGTGGTCCTGACTGGTTAAGACAATATTACATATTTTGCACAGGAGTTTTGGCAAAACAAAATCTCAAAGGTTTAATATTCATAAAAGTTGATTATGAAATAGAGTCCCATGGACTCTATTGCTTTGATCATTATTAGAAAAATAATCAACTGAAGACAATTGGATTGGATGGTGTGTTCTCAGGACATTCGCCCTCCGATCCTTACAGACGCTGTCTCCTTTCACCTGGTGCCTGTCAAAGCAAAGGTCTCTCAGGCACTATTGGACATCACTCTCTATTTCAAATCTTTTTTTTTTTTTTGTATTTTTCTGAAGCTGGAAACGGGGAGAGACAGTCAGACAGACTACCGCATGCGCCCGACAGGGATCCACCCGGCACGCCCACCAGGGGCGATGCTCTGCCCCTCCGGGGCGTCGCTCTGCTGCAACCAGAGCCACTCTAGAGCCTGGGGCAGAGGCCAAGGAGCCATCCCCAGCGCCCAGGCCATCTTTGCTCCAATGGAGCCTCACTGCAGGAGGGGAAGAGAGAGACAGAGAGGAAGGAGGGGGGGTGGAGGGGGAGTGGAGAAGCAAATGGGCACTTCTCCTATGTGCCCTGGTCGGGAATCGAACCCGGGTCCCCTGCACGCCAGGCCGACGCTCTACCACTGAGCGAACCAGCCAGGGCTATTTCAAATCTTTAAAAATAATCCGCCAAAAGGATTTTTGTTTGGTTTTGCTTCTGTTTTTATTTTTTTATATTAATGCAACCACTGGTGTTAGAAGGATTTAGTAACCACACAGTTTTCACAAGCTTTTTGTAGATAGGAACAACATAAGTAATCAAAATTTAGGTTAATATGTTATTTTGAGGAAAAACGTTGTTATAATTTTTTTGTACGTACACACACACACACACACACACACACACACACACACACACTCACCACAGTGAAATGCACTAAAAGAGTCCTTTCATGTGTCATTCAAATGTTGCCCAGTACTGAGACAGCCAAGGACTTTGAGGAAAGCGTTGGAGGAAGCTTTCATTTTAACTTGGTTTGTCTCGTAGGTTCATGATCATTCCATTAATTTAAAAGGCCGCCTTACCCCAACCACAGTATTCACCTCCAGGTGTCCTATGTTAGCTTAGGGACCCTCCATACACAAGAAAAGAGGGTCTTTTTTGGTCTTTCCTGGGACATATTACTGTGGACTGAAAAGTGAATCTTAATGTATTGTAGAGAATAGAATTTAAAAATAATCTGAGATTTCTAGTAACAAGTACTATATAATGCACTGTTAATTCATTTTCATATAAGTCCATGACTCTATCTAGTTTGGGTTTGATAAAGCACATCAATAGAATGATAGAGGAAAACAGAATATAAAAATATCTCATTGTGAGCCATGCAATTTTAGCAATGGTTCTGAGGCCCAGACATTGAGGGTTTTGTCTTTTTAAAAAGCTGAAAACAAAACAACTATTCCAAGATGATATAGCGACTAGAAAACTTTATTTTTAGTCCAATAGGACATTCATAGTATTCCTCCTTTTTAAAAATTTCTTTGATATTCTTACCAACAGTGCTTATGAAACAGAGAAGGTAGATCAAGGTCAGAATAACCACAACTTTCGATCTCCTCAAACATCTTTCTTTCTGTGATATCTTATAATCCCAGAGGGTGTTGCTTTCTGCATGTAACCACAATCAGGTTTCACAGTTTAACTTGTGTTTTGGAATACGAGATAAGGGGATTGGAGTGGAAAGTGGAAAAATGATTTCAAGCGACTGAACAAAGGTTGTTTACATTGTTAGAGATTCCTTTGCATTCCAATTGCAAATATTTAAGATAATTGATACTAAATTGGAAAAGGTGTGGGCGGTGTGTCGCTGATCAGGAAGTCATCGCCTGCTAGGTGGAAGTCTTTAGGGGTCCTCACCCTACAAGAGATCCCAGGAAAAGGGGACTGGCACAGCCTTGTAAATTAAAATAGAAATGGATCGTACATGGCTGGCAGTACAAACTTCTCTCCCTGTTCCTAACAGTGGCGAAGACAAAAAAAGAAACTGTTTAAACTTACTATCAGACAGCAACAAAAGCACGCATAAAACAAACTAAAAAGCCTTGAAACAGTAATACATGCTTTGAGACAGATAGAATTAAAAGGAAAAAGTATTTTGCTTTTCAAATTGAAAAGGAAGCAGACAATGTAAATAGCAGATGGAGGTAGTTACACTTGTATCCTGTAAAACAGCGTTTTAACCATAATTTTGAAGAGGGGAAAAAATGTTGCACTGTTTACATTCTCAACAGTGAAAGATTTGCTTGAACTTTTTAAAAAAACGTAGATTTTTTTTTTATTCACTCAGAGGATGGGAGGCAGAAAGACAGGCTCCTGATTGGTATCCACCCCCACTAGGGGGTGATGCTCTGCCCATCTGGGGCCAATGCTCCGTTGCTCCAACTGAGCTTTTCTTAGCGCCAGAGGTAGAGGCCATGGAGCCATCCTCGCTGCCCAGGGCCAACTCTCTCCAATCAAGCCATGGCTGCAGGAGGGGAAGAGAGAAAGAGAGAGAGAAAGGAGAGGGGGAGGTGTGGAGAAGCAGATGGTCGCTTCTCCTGTGTGTCCTGACCTGGAATAGAACCCAGAATATTCACATACTGGGCTGATGCTCTACCATTGAGCCAATTGGCCAGGGCCAAGATTTTTTTTAAAGATTATATTTTATGGAAAAAAAAAGGCTTAAGACTTTTATAAAGAGAGCCTGTATAATTAAAGCTTCATATATATATGTAAATATGTATAACTTCCTATATATATGCACATACAAAATATCCCTTATTAGAGTAATTTTAATAAGTGCTCTTGACTTTTATGTAGGTTTATTTTGTGGCATTTTATTTGGAAGGCAGTTTTGAAATCCTCATTAAATTTTATTATTATATTTCAAAAACAGAAATTTACCTTTCTCTAAAAACAATAACAGGACTTCTTAAAAGAAACATTACACAAAAAATGTTTTTATGTTTGAAAATACAGTATTAATTTTATTACAAATGTAGAACATCTTTCCAGGACCTATATACTGTCTACATATATGAATATACAATTTTAATGTCAATTTATAGATTTATTAAAATTTATCAGAAGAGACCTGGGAAAACATATAGTAAAGACTTTGCTTTAATGATCTATTTCATTTGTATGCTTTATCTTTGATTTTTCTTTAACTCTGGTTACTCCTGTATATATGATATATATAATAAATAATATGAATAAATGTAAAAATTTTATTGTATATGGATATAAATTATAAATATATCATAAAACAAACACTATATGATAGCTATGATATACTTATGATAAAAGTAAACTATAATATATAACATATAATTATAATAATCCCTTTGCCTTTTCTTTAACTTCAGTTGATGATTAAAAATGAATTATATTATATATAGTTCTATTCATCTGCAAAGAATATTATCTCAGCCTTCACAGAAAAAGATAATAGACCCGCTTTTATGGCAGCTACTAGGCTGTTTTAATTGAAAGAACATTTGGATACATAATATGGAGCAGCAAAACAACGAGACAATCAGTATATCTGGCCTCAGAGGTTGGCTCTGTATGCCATAGCTCTGTGGCCTTGGACAAGTCATAAATATTCTGTAAAATGATGGCATTGGTCCCTTCTGGCCGAGCAGCTCCCTGACTCTAAATGTAACGTGTTTATAAGATATGTGCAACCAAAATGAAGGAATGAAGCCTTTGCAAGTTAGTAAGAATCATGATGTGTTGGCATGGGTTAATTTTCCAATCATTTGCTACCGTCTACTGATATTTGTGGGAAAAGAATTTTGGCACAGCAGTACAATGTCAATAAAACTCATTTTTCAAGTTTGAAAAAGAACCAGCACAAACAAATGGGAATGTTGGATTTTTGAAAAACAAGCATTTCCAAGTAGCCTGGTATAAATCATACCCAAAGTGGGTATGCAACAAGAAAGAGATAAAAACTAAGACAGTTATTTCCCCCAAAACAGTGATTCCTTTCCTAATTTTGTGACCCTTGAAAATACCACAAGTACAGAGACTGATTATTTTTAGGTCAAAACAAAATTTTCCATGCTTAATTGAATTAAAATTGTTTTTAAGAATTATATATTCTGAAGGAAGTATCTTGGTTGAAAATTACAGCATTTTAAAAAGATTGACCAACTGATTTTGAAAGTTTCCCTGGAAGGAAGTCTTTTCAGATATACTTCATTCCACTAATTCTAATTTTTAGAAATGAAGTCTATACTTGATATGTTCCCTAATTGGCCAAGGAAAGACAGTTAAACCAATTTATCATCTCAGTTATATGTTTTAAAGATGGTCAATTCATTCTATTTTAATTTAATTTAGATCACATCCTTTGCAGGGTTATAAATGCTGTGTGACTCATTTCTGTAACTTAAAAATATCTTAATCAAAGTCATTTAACAAAACTTTACTGGAATTGAATGTGTCAATTTGTCAATCTTCCCATCTCCAGGTGTCTTTGGGAAACACTGCGAGTTGAATAGTTACGGATTTGAGGAGTTATCATACATGGAATTTCCCAGCTTGGACCCCAATAACAACTATATTTATGTCAAATTTGCAACGATTAAAAGTTATGCTTTACTGCTCTACAACTATGACAACCAGACAGGGGACCGGGCTGAGTTTCTGGCCCTTGAAATTGCAGAAGAAAGACTCCGATTCTCTTACAATTTAGGCAGTGGGACTTACAAACTCACCACCATGAAGAAGGTGTCGGACGGACACTTTCACACAGTGATTGCCCGGAGAGCAGGAATGGTAAGGCAAAGTGATTTCCTGATGCTAACAGGTGACCCTTGCTGGGGTAGGTACGTCCCACCTCACCTCGGTTCTCAGAGCCTATGTGAGGGAACTATATAGCTCAGATGGTGTCTGCGCACTGTCAAGTAGAACAGATGATGTTGCTTGATAACCTTAGGTCTCTGTAAACTTCATGGAAATTAGCTTCTGTCACACAAAGGCTTGGGAGTGAGAGAGAGAACTAAGGAGAAGGTACTATGAGGTGTGCCCAAAGAGAAAGAGAAAGAATTCTTTCAGGCTGTTTTGCAATACGTGGTCATAGTCATCGGGTTTTGAATAATACTAAACTTGGGGGGAAAAAAACCACTTTTGTCATTGTTGCTTCAGTCAGAGGAAAATGCCTCCCTGTTTCAGAAAACATCCAGAGTGAGGTCCCTACTGGGTTTTGAGTCTCTTTTCTACAGTTCAAAAGGATTTTGTTAGAAATTGGCAAATCATTAACTTCTAAGCTTTGAATCATTTCATAGATGGGTTAAAACTTCTCAATTTACAGCGGTGCTGCTAGACCAGTTCAGCATGAAAGGAGGTGCGTTTAACTCTGAAGATTAAGTTGCATGAACTACTAATCAAATAAAACTTTCCCTCAGGTATCTTTGTTCTTTGATTGTATCACCAAACGTTTAGAAAATAAGAAAAATATATTAAATATTAAGTTTGACTGAAATATGATACAATTATCTAAGTCGGGTTTTTTTTTTCCTAGTTGAGGCATTCATAAATATCCATGTAATACTCCCAAGTTTATTACTGCTTCATGGTTCTCGAGGATGGATGGATAATTTGCATCAAATACAAGAGAGAGATGTGTTAATAGTTTCTTTTAGAAATACATCAAATAGTCTACATGAGCAATGTAAATTGTATCAGGAAACCCTAATACTGCCTTTGAGATTGAATATCAATTTTATGGGTCACTGGAAAAATTATTAATTATTAAACTGATAAGAACAGATACTACACTTGATCTTAGGCAAAAGGCCAAGAAGCTATAATTATTGAAAGAGTTAATTAACTGGGACATAAAAAGTCTTGACATAGAATTGGAAGTGTGAATGTTTTCTAAAGATGTTAGTGTTTGTTACGATTTCTTTGAGAAGGTAGCAAGAAAAAAATTTACATGGCTTGTGAGAGGTTATTGTATGGTGCTTATATATGTTATAATAATTAACTTATAGAGATAATACCTGAAGCAACGTAACTATACATTGACCCTATTCATTATATCTGAAATGTAAGGTATTTAACTTCTAGAAATCTCCCATCTAAATATACATTTTAAGGAAATTCCTCAAAATCATATACAATATTGGTTTTAAAAGAAAATGAATAATTTCTATACATAATGAAAGTGACCTGATTCAGGAAGACAGAAAACCAGATACTACATACTTTTGCATGTAAATAAGAAGTGATGTCTGTCAACTTGTTTGACTTCCCCTGCTGTTTCTTACACTTGCTCTGCTCTAATTAAAATTAACTTCAAGTGACAACCATTCTTATAAATTAATACTTGCGAGATACAATTGGCCCTTGAACAACACAGGTTTGAACAGCATGAGTCCACTTATACATGGATTTTTTTTCAATAAATACCTGTTCTGTTTAGATCCAGGATCAGGAGGCTGAGTACTCCGGGGGCTGACAGTACTCGCTGGTCTATGCCTTTTTATTTGGGAGTACCCACATATTTTGGTATCCACAGGGGCTCCTAAATTAACCCCCCACAGATAACGAGGGACAACTTAAGTTTTGGGGAGTCAAAAGTTTAAACTCATGGGCACAGCACCCCCTGCATTGTTCAATGGTCAACTGTATTTGTATTTCTGCTCTACAGAAGGACAAAGCTGCATTAGTCCTGTTCTCTGGTGCTCAAATCAATTTAGGTAGAGCTTTTGTTGTTTGCATTAGGAGAAACCCTCAGTCCTCCAGGATCTGGGGTTCTGCCTCTTCCTGTGACTTGCTGACCATGTCTGAAATGCCACACCCTGAATATCATCCTTATAATTTCACCAGATACAGTATGCAAAGTTTTGTCATTTCCAGAACTTAATACAGCTTGGGCAGCAAAGGAGGGTCATCACACCTTCCCTGAGGAGCCAGAATAACATAGCTAAGCAACAAGCTCGGTCTTAAATGGGACTACAGACAGTCCCACTGGTCACTGCTCCATTTAGAGAGCCCCGACTTCTGTCATATTCTTGGGGCTTGTGACTATGACTTGATTACTTTATTGATCACATGAAGTATTCATATGGTCTACTAGATAGAAGAAGGCTTTGGTCTTGGGGTAATTCATCCCGTAGGATGCAAAAACACTTACTGTTAGTTGTGATTTAAGTGTTATTGGGGAGTTTCCACTGTAGAGCAATATATAATAATGCACTCTGATTATACATAGATATGCTGTAATGTGCTCTTTAGAAATAATGACTAATAAATGAAAAGAGCATCTAATTTATTTCTTTACACATCTCAGATTTTATCTTTAACGTAAGGACTGCAATCTTCATAGGTCGCTTTAATAGTATTCACATGGCACTTTCAAAATCTTTCTTGTATAGATGCATGAAATGCATATTAATGGAAGAAGACTTTTGAAAATCAGAAAGCTATTTTTTTTTTATTCATCAGACTAGCTGGATAATAGAATAAATAGACTTACTACAATGTAACCCAAGAAGCTGCCTCAGACCTACTATAGAATATTCTGAGACGTTAATGGCAATTTGATCTTTCATCTATAGAACAAGGGGGCTAGAGAGGCTTTTTCAAAGCACCTTTCTACCCCTTAGATGTACTTCTTTCACAATTTTAGTTGTACATATAGCAAAGAAATTACGTGTCCATCATATACTGTTGTAATTTTCCCTACTGAATCGAGATGATATCATGCTTTGGAACATCACATCCGCTGAGCGTGTTCTCCTCTTGCTGTTCAGGCGGCTTCCTTAACCGTTGACTCCTGTTCCGAAAACCAAGAGCCAGGATACTGCACCGTCAGCAACGTGGCCATTTCGGATGACTGGTAAGTACAACTGTCATTTGCTCTGTACTATTAAGTGATGTCACAAAGGAAACGGTACATTTGAAAGTCATTGTAGTATGCTCAGTAGTACAGAAAAAAACATTTAAGATACTTCATCCCCTCCAAAGAGAGTTTCTGTACTATAAAATAAAAAAGTTAATAATTAATGTACAAAATGTGTTTATTTAAAAATAAAAAAGGCATGACCCGAAGTGGTAGCACTGAGGATACAGCTACAGGAAGGAACGGAGGGCACAGCCTGGACTCCGAGACTCTCTGTTGAATAGTTGCATGTCAGTTGTGTTCTGCAGGGTTAGCCCCTTCTAAACCTGTTCCCTGAATGTCGTAGGTGACAATCATGGACGGAGATCGTTCACCTCGGACTGGAGCTAGTGTTACCCCATCTAAAACATAAGTGCTTTTAGTAGCAACAGTACCAATCAGAAAGATAAATCATGACCCATTATCCACTGCATTCCTGATCATCTCTGTAGCGAAGGAGGAACGTGATCTGACCTTCATAGCAGAGTGGTCACTCCTCCTAACACACATGTTGTATCTCCTTCCTAACAATGTGCTCTTGCCCATTCTGCATTGTTGTGCACAACCCATTTGTCTGCCCGACTGGATGGTTTCCATAAGTTTTATTTATTTATTTATTTATTTTTATTTTTATTTTTTTGTATTTTTCTGAAGTTGGAAACGGGGAGGCAGTCAGACAGACTCCCGCATATGCCCAACCGGGATCCACCCGGCATGCCCACCAGGGGTCGATGCTCTGCCCATCTGGGTCATTGCTCTGTCGAAACCAGAGCCATTCTAGCGCCTGAGGCAGAGGCCATGGAGCCATCCTCAGTGCCCGGGCCAACTTTGCTCCAATGGAGCCCTGGCTGCAGGAGGGGAAGAGAGAGACAGAGAGGAAGAAGAGGGGGAGGGGTGGAGAAGCAGATGGGTGCTTCTCCTGTGTGCCCTGGCCAGGAATCGAACCCGGGACTCCAGCACGCCAGGCCGACACTCTACCACTGAGCCAACTGGCCAGGGCCCATAAGTTTTATTTTTATTCAGACCTTAAAATAGTCCCATGGGTATCCATTTGGCAGACCTGCATTCAGAGGTAAACTTTTCCATGCAAATGTGCCGTGCTGTAACATGGGCCGGAAGGAGTTGTCTTCACCCTTTTTAAAATGAAAGCTTCTGCCGAAATCCACCACACTGGCACTAACATGCTTTGCTTTCCCACGGAGGACTCTGGATGTCCAGCCGAATCGCGTCACAGTGGGAGGCATCCGCACCCTGGAGCCCGTACTGCAGCGCAGAGGACACGTGGAAAGCCATGACTTCGTGGGCTGCGTCATGGAGTTTGCCGTGAACGGGAGGCCCCTGGAACCCAGCCAGGCTCTGGCCACTCAAGGCATCCTAGACCAGTAGGGCAATTTGCCTTCTTACTCTTTTAAAGAAATTGCAAAAAGTGTATGATAATCGAGCCTCCAAAAGTGACATTATTGTGTCCTAAAGCCCGAGAAATACCAAATGTTCTCCATTGTTTTGAAGGTTACATATTTATTTATAGCTGTGAAGTTTTGCTTGGCATGCCATGTACTATTTAATTAGAAAGTTAATTCTTATTTTCTGGAGTCCTCAGGAAAAAAAAATGCATGTATGCATTGCATACCTTTCTGACTTCTGGTGAAGGTTGTCAGTTAAGTAGGTAAATCTCAGAAAACCTGGCTCATCGGGATGCACAACTGTTAGTAATAATGTACGCAAAACCTACCTGAAATTAAAAAGTGTTACATAGAGGCATATCTATTCCGCAAAACTTGATGAATCTTTAACAAGTAATAATCTGATTAATCGCACAGTGTAAAGCACTGTTTTTCCTATTGGATTATTGGCTAGGTTTCCAGCATTGATTTAGGAATTGTAACAATGACATTTTTTATTAAAAAGAATTATCCTAATCTATATTGAAAATTTGGACAATTCAGAAAAATACAAAGTAGCCCACAAACTAGCTACCACAGACACTCCTGGAACGTCCTTGACTGTTCTGCGACAGAGATGTGCCCTCCTTTCATTATGGATGTACACTTCAGCTGCTTCCAAGTTAATTAACTCATTAAGAACCCCGTGATTAATATGTATCCACAAAATTCTTTACTCACATTATTTTCTTGCTTGAGGTTTCTAGAAAGAAAATTACAAAGTTGTGAATACTTCCTAATGTGTATAGCTGAAGTATTTTAATGCAGCTCGGTGTTGGCCATCACTTTTCCTACGTTGTTATTCTAAAGTAGTCCTCTTACATGATGATTAATCACACAGTGCAGAGTGAGCTCTTCCTACTCCCCCAAAGACCAAGCCCTTAAAGGAAGTAGACCCCGTCCAAACCTCCCCACACAGCACTCCAGCAACGACGACATGTTGTCTCTGACCTCATCTCACTTGATGCTGTTATTTCACCTGTTCTGTTAAAAAAAAAAAAAAAAAAAAAAAACTTATTAATTCCTTTGTCCTTTCTTCCTACCACCCTAATTCCCTGTATTTTCTTTGAAGGAATCGATCTCTTCTTTTTGGTCAGAGTGACTAATAACCTCTTTTGCTAAAATCAGTGGTCAATTCTCATCTTGTTTAAACTTCAGCAAACTTAGCAATAGTCCATCCCTCTCTCCCTGAAAACACCTGATTAGTTAGTCTGTGCATGCGGTGCCCTCCTGGTTTCCTACTCTGGTGCTCCTTTCCAGCTCCGTCACTTCTTCTGGTTTATATCTGTGTTCATTCTTGATGTCAGGTCTTATCGTCCTCAGTTTTAACTACCCGTCTCTCCATCTGGTGACTCTTAACCTATTATCCACTTGGCCTCTCCTCTGAACTTGAGACCGTCCTCCCCAACGGCCTGATCAATTTTCTGTGTGTATTTCTGACAACTCTGAAACTGAAGTTTCAAACCAAACTTCTGGCCTTCCTTCCTGACCCCCCAGCCTGGGCCTGCACCCTCCACTGATTTCCCACCTCAGGTAATAATAGCTCTGTCCACCACCCACTCAGCCAACACTTTAGTCTGACCTTCAGCTGCTCTTTCTGACCGGTGTCACAGCCAGTCTGCCAGTGGCCAGCATGACCTTTTAAACCAGAAGACAGTGCTCACCCTGACCTTCAGCTGCTCTTTCTGACCGGTGTCACAGCCAGTCTGCCAGCAGCCAGCATGACCTTTTAAACCAGAAGACAGTGCTCACCCTGACTTGCCAGCCCCTCACGATTGGGCCTTCCCTTGGCTCCTTACCTGCTGTGACTACACGTCCCCTTGTTCTCTGTGCTCTGACCACGTTGGGCCCCTCGGTGGTCTTTAGACAGGACAGGGCTTTCTCACCCGTTCCGTCTTCTGCCTGGAATGCTCCTCAACTTGGCCTGCTTCACTCCCTCACTTTGTTCAGGTCTTTACAAGAATGATGACTCCTTCCTCCATGCCTAGTCTAGAGATCCAGTACCCCCCCCAAACTCCCCATACCCACCCCTGCTCTGTCTTAATATTTTCACAGAACTTCCTTTCTAATACACATCTGTCTAAGGAAACATAAATATTGCATGAACACACAAGTTTTTGTCATCAGTTCATATCCATGCTGGGAGCATATCTAGCATGCAGTAGACACCTGACAAACATGAGTTGCCTGAGTTGTCTGGTGAAGGTGCAGTAAATCCATAGCCCAGAGATAGAAGATGTCTTGCTCTAGTAAGACTTCATGTAAAGAAGAAATAATTGCCTTTTTTTCTTTACTATGGAAGACATTGTTCTGTTTAGTCCTCTCCTTTAGAATGAGCCAGGTTGCATGGAGTCATACCTTGAGTTTCAAAGAATTGAGTGCATGAAACTAAGCAGCCCAATACATGTGTCGGTGACATAGTCCCCGGCCCCTCCTGGTGCTGTGTCTGCTGAGCCTTTGCTGTGACTTTGTTGCAGGTGCCCGAGACTGGAGGGGGCCTGTACGCGCAGCCCCTGCCAACACGGCGGCACCTGCACGGACTACTGGTCGTGGCAGCAGTGTCACTGCAGAGAAGGGCTGACTGGCAAATACTGTGAGAAATGTATGTCGGCGTCTCCCCTTCCCTGGGAATCCCAGTGACCACGACAGGCAGAAATACCTGCACCTACATGTGCAATCACATTCTGTTTCCTTCTAAATATCGAACGTGTTCAGTGGGCAGTAACTGGTGAAACACAGTGACATTTTAAAGTGTGTGTGTGTATGTGTGTATATATTTACTGAGAGGAGGGGATGCAGAGAGACAGACTCCCGCATTCACCCTAACCGGGCATGCCCACTAGGGGGCGATGCTCTACCCATGTGGGGCATTGGCTCCATTACAATCAGAGACACTCTAGTTCCTGAGGCGGTGGCCATGGAGCCATTCTCAGTCCCCGGGCCAACTTTGCTCCAGTGGAGCCTTGACTGTGGGAGGGGAAGAGAGAGATAGAAAGGAGAGAGGAAGGGTAGAGAAGCAGATGGACGCTTCTCCTGTGTGCCCTGGCGGGGGATCAAACCCAGGACTTCCACACACTGGGACGACACTCTACCACTGAGCAAACTGGCCAGGGCCTAAATGTATATTTTTAATTTAAGGAAGAGTGACTTCCTTTCAGAATTAATTACTAAATATGTCATTAGTTTTCATTTCATAAATACATCACCTATGTTTGGTTTACCTGTAGGAGGCAGTTTACACGGCCCTGGTGCTCTTGTCAGGCCTTGGCTTCATGTCACTGCCTTTGGGTAATATTTCTCTGGTGAATATTTTATATTATTTGGAGGATAAGTGTAAGTATATCACGGAACACTGAGCTCAAAATATCATACAATGTATTATAACCTATTCCAATTAAAAATGATACTTGAATTTTAACTTTCAATTAGAACTGGTTTTGAATCTTACTTTTAAAATCCTTTTATTAGTTATTTGTTTATAAATCCTAATGTTATTCTTCATAAGCCATTACTAATGTCTGCACCATCATGAGACCACACATTCTGTAATTTCACTGTACAGCTCACCAACAACCTAACCTGAAGGGGCTCTCTTTCTTATAAAAAGAGCTTCATTTTCAAAGAAGTGGTTACTACGCAAATCACTACACTGAACTGGCCACTTCTTAAGGAGTCAGTTCGTTCTATTATGAGGATGAATAGAAATTTATGATGAAGGATACTGTATTCAAAAAGATATTAGTAGCAGAGGTATAATTGTGTTTACTAGTTAGAAGAAAATCAAAACATAGAAAAAGAGCTTTGATACGTGTTTTTTAAAGTAATGAGTATTTAATAGGTAGGAACGCGATTATATCTGGAATATGAAATGAGTCATTGGCTTGAGAAATGTCTTATTCTTTTTAAAAATTGATGGAGGGAGGCTTGACTTGGGGTGGTGATTACACAGTAGACTGTAGTAATATATTATAGACTTATACTCCTCAGACCTATATAATTTTATTAACCAATGTCACCCCAATACATTCATTGAAAAATAAACTAAAATATAAACAAAATTTACATACTACAAAATTTAACTGTTTGGAGGGTAACTTCCATACTGAATCCCTTCTGTGCTCACTGTATGGCCTTTTTTTTAGCTATGGGGCCATCGCAGACTTCCAAGCTTCAGTGGTGTGAAAATTTTATCAGATTATGGAAAATCATAATTATACATGGTGATAACTTAAGTTCTACCTGATCATTACTAATTATAAAGTGAGTTACAAATATAAATATTTGATTGTACTTTTATTTTTCTTGTTCAAATGTCTCATGTGCTAGAGGCTTTAAAGATGGCCAGTTGCTTTAATGATGCAAACATAGCATCATTTGTGAATTTTGGAAACACAGTGAACCGTTATAAAGAAATAACGATTCACTCCATTTCCCTACATTTTAACCGGTGGCGGTCTCTTCAGTTAATTCATAATTTATGTCAAGTATAGGACATTGCAAGAATATTTCCCAAACGATTAATGTCCGTCATAACAGGTCTTACATCTTGTGGTTCCAAAATGTATCTGCCCGTTTGAAACCAACTCGCACAGTAATTGACAACATGGAAAATACTTTTTTCAGTGTGGAGGATGGGGGGACATTAATTTGAAAAACTGAAATGTCTTCACTGTGCCTTTTTGTAAACTTTCTGTCCCCTGTGGCCACTGTTCAGGAAGTAACTGCAGGTTTCTCTATCCCTCTCCCTGTGGCCCGCAGCAGTGACCCCCGACACCGCTGTGTCCCTGGGGGGCAGAGGCCGTCTGGACTACCACATGAGTCAGAGTGCCAAGCGGGAGCATCTGCTGAGACAGAGCCTCCGCGGGGCGCAGCCTGAGCCCCCGGGCGGAAGCAGTCTGGAAGTGAAGTTCAGGACCAGGAGCGAGAATGGCATTCTGATCCACATTCAGGAAAGCAGCAATTACACCACCGTGAAGGTAAGACCCACCCGCGTGGTGCTGACTCCCCTCCCCCTGCCCCGTTCCACTGTCTGCCCTGTCACCTGGTGCGAAGCGCCCCGCCCATCCTTCCTGTCCTGGGCGCATCCAGCCCACTCTGACCAAGACAAGCGGGGCACTGTTCTGGTATCATCTGTCTAACTGCTTCCCAGACTGAGTGGCTGGCTCGCTGAACACTTTCGTCTGGGTGTAGAGGGGAGGCCAGGGCTGGCCAGGCTGGCAGAGGACGCCTTGGTGTGATCTGTGTTGTGTGATAAGACTATCTATTGCTCGGGTCCCTACCTTTACACAAAGTAAAACAAAACGATAATGTATCGTTGAAATGGAAAAATACCTTTTTTCCAAGAATTAGTTCAAACACTGATATATGTACAGGGTGGGGCAAAACATTACAGTCATTTGTATGGACAATAATACAATAATTAACAATAATATTGGCGTGATACAACTGGAAACTTGCCTTCCCCCCCCCCCCCACCATGTGTGTGGAGGGACAGGAATAGCATCAGGAAAAACATTTTGAAATGATCTGACTTGACTCCAAAGCCTATATTCAGTGTGCACCTATATTCAGCTTGCTATCTAGGTAAACCCTATGAGATTAAGTATCTTTGAAATGATTATAAGTAAAATTATAGCTAAATTGTCCAAATAATTCCTCCATAAATAACTTTTAAACCTCATATTTCATGAAAACAGCAAATTGGTTTATCGATATACTTTTACATAATTTGCTATTTTTTTCTCGACTGTAAATGAGACATAACCCTGCTGGGTCACTGCATTAGATAGGTATTTCCCATCACCTCTTAACATTGTTAATTCCTAAAATAATTATTTTGCTTTCTTTTCCACAAATAAGACATCTTTGCTATCACCAATTTCTTTAGTTATATTGACTGCTTTCTATATTACTTTGTGTATTTAATTCTCATAATTTTATATGAATTTTATATGAATTTTGCTAAATTATTAAAAAAGCACAAACCCAGATTTCCTGATTTTTCTCCATATACATCAATATTTTGGATATTACTAAAAACTTACTTAAAGGAAAGAGTAAAATGTATAGATAATTGCTAGTTTAATTCACATAATACTGAAAACAAAAACAGCTGTTCACCTTTCAACTTCAGCCTCTTTCTTCTCAAAATTTCTCTCTATCCAAGCCAACTCTGGTTGTTATGCCCCATGTGCATCTCTTTAATAAGAAGTAAAAAAAAAAAACAACAATCTTTTAAAAATTCTATTATAATTCCCTAGTTCAGTCATACCCAACTGCAGGTGACACGCTCTGCAGGGACATTTGGCCATGCCTGAAGACATTTTTTATGTCACGGTTTATCTGGGGTGAAGAGCCCAGCATCTAGTGGTAAATCTATAATTATCCAATAGCACACAGCACCCCAGGAGAAAAGGATTGTTTGGCGCAGAATGCGCACAGCGTCGGCCTGAGACAATGGCCGGAGCTGCCCCTGGAGGGACAGCCACTCAGCCTGCGACGTCTCCTCCGCGTGGAGAGCACAAGCCGGCCGCACGAGGTCATTAGTTGTGTACAGTTCTCACCGAACGGTGTCTGCGGAGCCAAAAGAGTAAAGACACAGAGAGAGGTAGACTTCACAGTCTACAAGGAACAATGTGTATGTGTATGTGCAATGAGAGGCTTTGACGTGGAGGTCTGAGCATTATCTGTTCAGTCACTTCCAAGTCCTCATGCTGTTTAAATGACAGATGAGCACTTTCTGTACAGTATCTGCTGGAGCCACGACATCCAGAATCCCCTGAGGTGGGCGGGCTCAGAGACTGAGCTCTTCCTGCCCAAAGGGAGAGGCCCAAGGGCCCTGTGGAAACTCATGTTCCCAGTGGCAGGGCCATGAGGCAGCCCCATGCTGCACAGTGCTGGGTGCCAGAGCTTCTGAAGGGAAGGGAAGGGAAGAAAAGAAATGCTAAAGAGTCAAATTAATGACAAGGAGACCAAGATGCGCATTTCTTTCCTATGAAATTTTGATAAAGCTGCTTCTCAGAGATGAAGGGGCTTGGCAGGGGAAGTAAAGGCCATTAAAAAGAAAAACAACCCAAAACAGTGAGTAAGGAGAACTAAGGAGACAGGAAGAAAGTGGCTGTTGTTAGCAGGCCAGTCATTTGGATGCCAGGATGAGGACCTGTTGGTGCAGCCTGGGAAGCTATGCAGACACCTTGACTTACCAGTTTGCATATTGGGGACCGGCCCCCTGGTTCTCTTCCTTCTTTCTGATGACTCACTTCTTGACATGTGCTTTCCTTATTTTTTTGCATACTCTGAATCAGTCAACTCTGAGAATCCGCCTCTCTGTATCTCTCTCTCTTACACACACACACATTCTGTGAAAACGAGGAAAAGGTGAATGGAGTTCTGTACGGTGGGAGGAGAGAGGGTCGGCGAGGGGTGGTGAGCACAACATGAGACGAGAGTCTGTCAGTAGAGAGGCTCTGTTGGGATAAAAAGGAGAATATACTTCTGAGAGGAAAGGCACACTGTTGTGTACGTGTGTTGACACAATCAAGTGTTCCCCAGTCTCCCATTTTTCATATGACATGTGTCTGCAGGGGTTCTGTCGTAACAGACCGTGGACCACCTCTTCTCCCGATCAGCGCTGCTGTTTGGGTGCCTAGCCGTTCGGTTTGTTGGTTGCTGTTTCTCAGTGAGGAGTTAGGGATGTCGTACGGGGCATGGGGTGAGGATTCAGAGCTCTGTAGACGAAACAATAAATACATGAACCAATAAACCTGTGAATAAATAAAGCAAAATGTTACCATGATGTTTTAGGAGGTCTAAAGAATACAGGAGATGGGTAGAGTATTATTAGGGAAGATGGAACCATTAAGAATGTTATAGTGTTCTTAAAACCACTCTGTGGGGTATTCCAAAGACTCTTCCATCAGATGAAAGGGTGATCTGTTGGGATCAATCCGAAAAGAGACATGGAGCTGGGAGAAGGCTATTCCCAAGATTTCTTTCCAAAAAGGGTTCTGTCTCTAAAACCAAAGAGGAGATGCTGTTTTTATCATAGGTCATGAGATGTTGCCCATTTGATGAAATGTTATTGTCATTTAACCACAGCTTGCTTTTTTTTTTCCTATCTGAGTTTGTTCCTGAACGACATTATTATCTAGAGAGAACTGATTTAATAAACTATTACAATATGAATAACATATGTAAATGTGTTAGGCATATTTTCCACAGTACAAGCGGGCTGATTTTTAGTTCTACCAGATGTGTGTGTGTTGCGTGGAGACATGGCACTGGATCTGAGGGACAGGCCACACCGAGGCATGCTTTCATGCCTGTCATTTGAGACACGGTGTCACTTCATCCCTCTGCCCTGGCACCCACGCTGCTCTGTCTGGTAGCTTGGTGGGACGATGCTCTCTGAACCAGGGTTCATCTGCCTCATCCATTATTTCATTTTCTAAAGCGTCTCCTCGGAACACTGGAAACGTGTTCGCTGGAAACGGGAGTAGGAGCAGCATCCGGTAACCCAGCGTCCTACCGAGCAAAGGAATAGAAACCAAGTCGCCCTTAGATCAGTTGGCAGAGAGCAAAGAGCGAAGCCTTGCCCAGACACCTCTTCGTGAAGAACTGACCCTGTGGTCATCGTACTGTTTTTTAATCTCAATAACTGTGGTAAATGATATGCCATCATTTTTCCCCCCTAAGATTCTAAGTGTGCCACAGATGACAGGTAAAACAATTCAGTGTTGTCTTTGTTTTTCCAACGACGCTGCATTTTTATCTAAGCATTGACTTTTTTTTTTGGCAAGTATTAATATTTTAACTTGTTTTTTTATTGTTATGGGCCATTTACTAAACTGACCAATTTTTTTATATACTCACCATAGCCATTAAATTATAATAAATCACACAAAAAAAGTTTTCATTTACTTCCCTTAAAACGGGTACTCATCATCATTATTATGTCAGTTGCATTCTGGAAGATTATTCTGTGCACCTTGAGTAATTAGGTACAAGTATGAGAACACCTTGGAAATGATGGAAGCTATTAAATATGAAGGTACAAGTTACCTGCAGTCCTAGAGGTAGGCGGTGAGTACTCTCGAACACAGCCGGTCTCTTCACCTGTCCTATCTGCTTCAAACTGATCAATATTTTAAGGTTATATTTAATTTTTATTTAAGCAGATTATAGTGTGATTATATGCTATTTTAATATGTTTGTAGATTAAGAATGGCAAAGTACATTTTACATCAGATGCAGGAGTCGCTGGGAGAGTAGAGAGAAATATCCCTGAAGTGTATGTCGCCGACGGACACTGGCATACTCTTCTCATCGGAAAAAATGGGACCGCCACGCTGTTGTCCGTGGACAGGATCTATAACCGAGACATTGTCCACCCTACTCAGGACTTCGGGGGCCTTGATGTGCTCACTATCTCCCTGGGAGGCATTCCACCCAACCAAGCTCATCGAGATACTCAAACAGGTAAGTGCTTGTGTTGAGTACAGCCACAGACGAAGGGTGAATGAAGCTGGTTCTCTGAGAGTAGTCAGGCTTCTGAACATACCTGTTCTGAATGTTCTAAGACCGTCACAACAACCTGTGGAAAGTTTATGAGTCATCGGCCATCACTTACTTGTTTAGACACTCGCATTTGCTCTACCAAGCCATAATTCATTCCAGGGTGCTTGGAGGGTTTCCTCATCCACCCAACATTTATTTCTGTATTGATTCATTCATTTGTACATTCACACAGCAGACATTACGGAGCCCTATACTGTAGTCCTCAGAATGCCATGGTGGACTAATTAAATAGCTACTGTCCTCACAGAACACAGGCCCCAGAAGGGAGACAAACACTAATGAAATCGCTGTACAGGGAAATATATTATTTTAAGCCACAACAAATGATGAGAAGGAAGAATATAGAATTCTGAGGGGTTGCCCCCCCCAAAAGAGGAAAGTTTAGCTTTCCTGGAAAATTGACATTTGTACTTACATCTGAACTATGAAGATGAGCGTGAATGAATATGAAAGATTATACGGTTAGGAACTAAAAAAGATTTTTAAAAAGTAGGGCACATCGCCCTGGCCAGTTGGCTCAGCGGTAGAGCATCTGCCCAGCATGTGGAAGTCCCAGGTTTGATTCCCGGCCAGGGCACACAGGAGAAGCACTCATCTGCTTCTCCACCCCTACCCCTCTCCTTTTTCTCTGCCTCTCTCTTCTCCTCCTGCAGCCATGGCTCCATTGGAGCAAAGTTGGCCTGGGAGCTGAGGATGGCTCTATGGCCTCTGCCTCAGGCACTAGAATGGGTCTGGTTGCAACAGAGCGATGCCCCAGATGGGCAGAGCATCACTCCCTGGTGGGCATGCTGGGTCAATCCTGATCAGGTGCATGCGGGAATCTGTCTGTCTGTCTGCCTCCCTGCTTCTCACTTCAGAAAAATGCAAAAAAAAAGGGGGGGGGGTTGGCACATCAAGATCCCAGAACGCAGCACCTTGGGGGCTGATGTCACAGGTAAAAGATGATGTTGGAGGACAAAGCAGGCCTTCTGGGCTGTGATATGGTTTTGGTCTTATTCTCGGAACAATGGGAAGTGACTAAAGAATGAGGTTTAAGGGTGTCCAGTGAGATGAAGGAACTTTCCAGGTCCGCTGTGACAAAGGGAGACACCAGGAGTTTGCCTCAGGGAGCTGGGAGGACCCTGCCGAGGCGCAGGCACAGTATGGCCAGAGCCTGGACAGGTCTGCTGGCCAAGGAGTCAGAAAGAAGTGGAGAGGGAAGAAGTATTTTAAGAATTTAAATCATCCCAACTGTTGGGTATTTTGGTAAAATTTTGGGAGGTTTCTGACTTTTCAACAAGAAGGGTTAAGACCAGTGAGAAAGGCAACTACAGGACAGTTAAACAAAAAAAGGCCTGTGGGAAACACCAAGGTTTTGATTGGGGACATTCTGGGTCTGGAGCAACTTTGAGAAGACCCTTTCGGCGGGTGGGCAGGGAGCTGGAGGGGGCTTCCTCTGGGAATGCATGTTCCGATCATGGGTTTCAAGCAGGGACCAGAGGCACTGGGCCTGGATGGATACGACTGAATGAGAAAACAAGGAGCCGGCGTCACAGGACCCAGGAGAGTAGGAGCAAGTGTAGGAGATGTCAGAGCTCACAGAAAAGGGGACCAGGGTGGACAGGTCACTGGGGTGGAAGGATGCATCAGGAGGAGGAAAACTGAAAAAGGCCTGGGAGGGACTGAGTGCAGGCGTCAGAGGTCACGTCCGGTCACAGTCGTTTGTATACATTTCGCTTACCTGAGAATACGTGTGTCGGTTCATCAGGACGTTTTAGGAAAAGGAGTCCCTGTCAACCATGCGTTTTGTTAGCGAGAAATGGATTTTTGGGCTCTGAGATGGGAATATTAATAACATGAGCGCCCTCTAGTGTAACCGTGTTTCTCGCATTTTAAAAAATGTTCATCACCCCCTAAGGAGCCATTTTAGATCCTTTTTATCTGACCCCTCCACTCTCCCTACCTCATGAAGTGATACTCTCTACTGGCCCTTTCAAAACCCACAAACCACAGCATAGCCAACGTTTTTCTTTTGCTCCCGAAGAACCCGTGCTGGGCTCCTTGGGAGCTGAGGCCTCCACTGAGAAGGCGGGTACAATGATTGAAGCTATCAGCCTCTTTCTGTTCTTTATAACTGTTCGTTACGATATATTTTATTTCTCTGTATGCAGTTCTTGGTCAATGGACTATAAAAGTAAAACAGAGAGATTGTTACATGAGTAAAAAGAGGGAGAGAAAGCAAATCCAGCCTGTTGGAGTCGCTCATAAATCTTCAGAAAGCACGGGACCCGAGCGCCCCCCACCCCAGCTCGGTTGTGGAATGCTCCCCCATCTCACTAAGAAGTGAGGTTGTCAGTGCACGGGTGTCTTGCCTCTGACCTGGACAGTGGCTCCCAGTCCGTGGGGTCTCAGCCCCCATGGTGTGGGGGTGAAGCTTCTCCAGACCCAGACTGGGCTCCGTGAGCACGAGTGTGGGGTTTGAGCCATTCGTGCATTTTCTCTGACCGCCTTCCCCCTTCTGGCCCACAGGCTTTGATGGCTGCATCGCATCCGTGCTGTACAGTGGGGAAAGCCTGCCTTTCAGCGGGAAGCACAGCCTGGCCGCCATCTCCAAGACCGACGCCTCCGTGACGATTGGCTGCCGTGGGCCCAACATCTGTGCCAGCAACCCCTGCTGGGGCGACCTGCTGTGCATCAACCAGTGGTATGCCTACAAGTGCGTGCCCCCCGGGGACTGCGCCTCCCACCCTTGCCTGCACGGGGGCAGCTGCGAGCCCGGCCTGCACGCCGGTTTCACCTGCAGCTGCCCAGAGTCACACACGGGGAGGACCTGCGAGATGGCGGTGGCCTGTCTTGGTGTTGTCTGTCCTCAGGGGAGGCTGTGCAAAGCTGGCAGTCCCGGGGGGCACGTCTGCATCCTGAGCCAGGGCCCTGAAGAGATCTCCCTGCCTCTGTGGGCCGTGCCCGCCATCGTGGGCGGCTGTGCCACCATCCTGGCCCTCCTGGTCCTCAGCCTGATCCTCTGCAACCAGTGCAGGAGCAAGAAGGCCCAGGGCCCCAAGGAGGAGAAGAAGCCCAAGGAGAAGAAGAAGAAGAAGGGAAGTGAGAACGTTGCCTTCGACGACCCAGACAACATCCCCCCCTACGGGGATGACATGACTGTGAGGAAGCAGCCGGAGGGGAACCCCAAGCCCGACATCATCGAGCGGGAGAACCCCTACCTCATCTACGACGAGACAGACCTCCCACACAGCACAGAGACCGTCCCCAGCGCCCCGCTAGCCTCCCCGGAGCAGGAGATTGAGCACTACGACATCGACAACGCCAGCAGCATCGCCCCGTCTGACGCAGACATCATCCAGCATTACAAGCAGTTCCGCAGCCACACCCCCAAGTTCTCCATGCAGAGGCACAGCCCCCTGGGCTTTGCGCGGCAGTCTCCCATGCCCCTGGGGGCCAGCAGCCTCACTTACCAGCCATCCTACGGCCCCGGCCTGCGGACCAGCTCCCTGAGCCACTCGGCCTGCCCGACCCCCAACCCACTGTCGAGGCACAGCCCCGCGCCCTTCTCCAAGTCCTCCACCTTCTACCGCAGCAGCCCGGCCAGGGAGCTGCACCTCCCCGGCAGGGAGAGGGACAGGGACGGGGCCGCTGTGGACGTGCATGGGGACGCCTGCCAGCCCGGCCTTTTCAGCTATGCCACAAGGCTGGGCAGGAGGAGCAAGAGCCCCCAGGTCCTGGCCCCGCACAGCTCCCGGCCGGGCAGCCGCCTGAAGCAGCCGGTGGGCCAGATCCCTCTGGAATCGTCTCCGCCCGTGGGACTGTCCATCGAGGAGGTGGAGAGGCTGAACACCCCGCGGCCCAGGAACCCCAGCATCTGCAGCGCCGACCATGGGCGCTCCTCCTCAGAGGAGGACGGCCGGCGGCCACTGTCCAGGACCAGGAACCCTGCCGATGGCATCCCTGCCCCGGAGTCGTCCTCTGACAGTGACTCGCATGAGTCCTTCACGTGCTCGGAAATGGAGTATGATCGGGAGAAGCCCACAGCCTACACCTCCAGGATGCCCAAGTTATCCCAAGTCAACGAGTCGGATGCCGACGATGAGGATAACTATGGGGCCAGGCTGAAGCCTCGCCGGTACCATGGCCGCCGGGCCGAGGGGGCCCCCGTGGGCACCCAGGTGCCATCAGGGGCAGCCGACAGCACCCTGCCCCTGAAGCTGGGGCCCCAAGCAGGGACCTTCAACTGGGACAACCTTTTGAACTGGGGCCCTGGCTTTGGACATTATGTGGATGTGTTTAAAGATCTGGCCTCTCTCCCAGAAAAGGCTGCGGCGGCGGCAGCAGCAGCAGCAGCAGCAAATGAGGACAGCAAAGGTGGGTCAAGCCAGCCAGTCCCCAAAGACGGGGAAGCAGAACAGTACGTGTGAGCACTCAGTGCTGGCAGAGGAACAGGGGAAGGGACCCTCCCGCTGTGGTCAGGTCCCCCGACCAGATGGGGCATGTTGGCAAAAACCGGCCAGTAAGGACTGGTGCTGGAGGGAAACTTTTTAAAAATAATAACCACAGTGCTGCTGAAACTGACTCAGAACAACTCTCTAATTTAAACCCGCTGGGTGGAGTTGGCTTTCCTGCATGCCTTTCTTACCAGTGTTCACTTTGTGATTTTAAAAATGAGCAGCCCTGCCCCTGCGGAAAGGGAAGCCCCACCGCTGGGAGCCGGGCTGTGTGTCCTTGCCGGTGTGTTCTTAAGGTTGTGTTTTGGCATTGTGAGGTCCTTGCAGTTTAGCCCACCCTTGTCAAGTGTAGAAAAGAGCCCCCTCCTAGCCTCGCACGTGGAAGGTGAAGTGTTAAAGCTCCCTCCCCCACCCCCAGCGCCATAGATGTGGTAAAATGTCTGAAGATTTGGATGCATTTTTACGTGACCATGGGTACTCAAATTAAGTGATTTGGTTCAGCACTTTAGAACTCTTTTCTTTTTTTTAAACAAAATGGTGTTAAAACTTCTGAATCCTTTGTGTGTCAACAGTGCTGGTCTCCTGACCTCCTTAAGGACTCCACTAGGAATACAGTGATTGCATGATGTCCCCAGACCTCTGCCCCCTCCTGCTCGGGCATGATGCCGTCGGCCACACCTCCCGGAGACACTTTGGAAAGTTATTTATTAAAAATCTTTTATGCTTTTATAAAATCTTAAAGAATCGAACTAAGCAAAGCCAATGGTGTGGGATTCACTTTTCAACCATCCCGCATTGACACCCCCCCAGTACCCAGTTTTTATAATTTATGCAAAGTCAAATGTCAACCCTTGTTACATCCTGTCATTTTGTAGATCATTATTTTAATACCATGTAAAAACTTTGTGGGTTTTTTTTGTTTGTTTGGGTTTTTTTTACACCTAAGATGTGTTTTTGATACTGATATTTTCCTATGCTGAATTGTTTTCTTACTTTCCGGGAAGGTAAGAAAATACTTTTTTTACATTTGTTACTTATGTAACATTCATATTTTTCACCTTTTGATATTTGTAACATACTGTATGCTTTCTACTTGTAAATGCCAACAATAGAATTAAAATATTTATTTAAAATGTGTTGCACCTGCAGTGTAGTGTTAAATTTCCATCTCTCTGTATTATCTTCTTCCATGGTTGAAACCAGTCTTGACGTGTCAGTAGGCACGGCAAGTGGACTATAAATGGGCATCCTTGTTTGTTTTCTTAAACGTAAGTATGGGTACTTGGTAGAACAGGAAGTTTAAGGTCGCTTGAGTGCATTCCCACCTGTCAGAGCTCTTGGACTTCCTAGAGCACGATGAGTTGATTTTTTTTGTTTTTTTTTTTTTTTTCTGAAGCTGGAAACGGGGAGAGACAGTCAGACAGACTCCCGCATGCGCCTGACCGGGATCCACCTGGCACGCCCACCAGGGGGCGACGCTCTGCCCACCAGGGGGCGATGCTCTGCCCCTCCGGGGCGTCGCTCTGTTGCGACCAGAGCCACTCTAGCGCCTGGGGCAGAGGCCAAGGAGCCATCCCCAGCGCCTGGACTATCTTTGCTCCAATGGAGCCTCGGCTGCAGGAGGGGAAGAGAGAGACAGAGAGGAAGGAGAGGGGGAGGGGTGGAGAAGCAAATGGGCGCTTCTCCTGTGTGCCCTGGCCAGGAATCGAACCTGGGACCTCTGCACGCCAGGCCGACACTCTACCACTGAGCCAACCAGCCAGGGCCAAGCACGATGAGTTTTGACTAGACCGGGTCTTTGAGGACTAACTTTGTTATGAGGTTGGTAGAGGCACTCTGACAATAAATGTTTGGAAGTTCCCAGTACAGTGTGTTCACTGAAGGCCAGCCTTGGACCAGGCACAGCAGTGGATTAAAGCTAATTATGGGACAATGTCTGAGTCTCATTATCTCCCAATAATTTCTTTTAACTCCGGCAGTGTAGAAAGAAGGTCAGTGATGCCTGTCTCACTTCCTGGAGCATCTGCTGCAGATATCCCAAACACTTTCATTTGCTCAGCCAAGACAGACTTGTGTTTGCAGGTAGTCACCCAAGAGTGAAGCGATTCAGAAGAGTCTAGCTCAGAACAAGGTCCACTGGCCCAGAAATTGTTACATCTGAAATAACAGACTTCTGCACATTACCTCACAATCTCAGAATGTTTTGCAATTAAATATCTTCCCTAGACCTAATATTTGCTGAGAATATTATGTTCTGACTAGACTGCTGACTATCCTAGGGTGGTTGTGTGTTTTTTTAAACAATACGTGAAAGTTTTCAGTAAATAAAATATTTTTAAAGTTATACCAACACATTGAAATTTAGTCCAGAATTATCTTGTAATTTAATAATGTTGGGATTGTCCTTTTTTTGTTTGTTTCGAATGTGAGTTTAATTGACATTGTAACATCCCTAAAATGTGGTTTTAGACTGAGCATGAGACATTCATTTTTTCTTGGTCACCTGTGATGAACAAATGTTTTTTAGCATTACCCTATGAATTTTAGTATTATGAATTTATGAGCCAACTATGGGAACATGTTGATTGCTTTGTCTAACTCAAAACAGAATACATTTTTTTTCCTCTAGAAACTCTGAAGCATCTCAGTGTCTTCAAGGATATAAACTCTATAATTGAGAACAGAGCAAAAGCAAAATGATAAACATGATTAGAGCTAAGAGTTAAGGGGAGTGAGGCAGACGCCAACACTCTGTGTTCTAATTCTCTAAGAATTCTCTGTGAGAGAGAATTACGATTTCCTTGATTAATCAATCCCAGTTTAGGAATACGATAGAATTTTTTTTTCTAGGAAAATTTCTAGTCTCCAGTTCTCGGAAATCCTTTTCACTGAATCAAGAACAGTACTTATCGCAAAACAAATCAGAAACATCTGGCTGAAACGACGGAGCGGGGCAGTGTGGATCGTGGTTGCAGGAGGCTACAGACAATGTGAGCAGGGAGCGACCCCTCCACCACCGCATACATGGTTGCGGTGACCTGCGCATGCGTGTGCAAAATCCTGACCTCAGAATGTCACGCCAACCCCTGCACGCGGGCATTGGACCGCCTGGAAGACAATCGTTCTTCCGGGCTCCTCCTGCGTCTGAGCCATGAAAACATGCCTTCAGTTCAAGTGCAGCCTGGAAACCCTTGTGGCCCCGTGGCCCGGAGGAGAAGCAGGGACGCGCTCCGCCTCCTGTTTGTAGGCTCGGCTGGCAAGCATGGCATGGGGTTCCGGTCGCCCACTTCTTGAGAAGCACATTGCTGCTGCTGTCAAGACTATTTCTGGAATTTTCTAAATTAGCTGATCCGATGGACAGTTTATGCAGGTAATATAACTCTTTGAAGAAATGGAGCCATCAGTAGGGCTTAGAGCCCTTTCTCACACGTGGCTGGGAAAATGCTGACCAGCACTGTGGCTGATGAGGACCGGAACTGACAAACTACTGAAAGTTACGTCCTTTACAGACATTTTATTTATAAGGGGAAATACAATATATAACCCTGTGATTTTATTACTTCCAGACTCTCATCTAGGAACACATCACTGTTTCCATGAAAAAGCATTTTTACTTGAATACAATGACCAGGTAAAACGTAGTCGGCCAAAGATGACAATAATTTTTAAATTTAAAGTCAGTAGTTCAGCAATGCACTTTTTCTTTTCGCAGTTTATGTTCTAGATCCAATTTTAAGGGATTCATAATTCTAGATGATTAAATTTACATTCCAAAAGGCCTAGAAATAGAATGTGTTTCAGCATACATTTTTAGAGCTTTTAGTGTGCAACAAACTATTAAAGCCTGGATTAATCTAGTATATACTTCTTAAAGATACTTTGAGTGAAATGCCACACGATTAATAACTCATGTGTTTAGCACTACTGAGCCAGCCAGAAGTTGAATGGTTTATCAGTCCAAGAGTTATAGAGTGCTATGAATGAATTTAATATTGTTGTTTAACGTTGTTGAGGGAAAAGGCCCACAGTTCTAATAAATTTTGGTGCATACAAGAAAATACCAGTGAATCAATCTGACATAACCTATACCTATATGATATCATTGCAAACAAATATATTGTTGACAGAAGACCACCAAGTGCCACAATATCCTTCAACAGAGAAATTAACAGAGATGTAAACAGGTTCAGTGTCCTGGGTAACTCCATTTTATCACAAGCAGTAATCACTGCCCCTCCCATGCCAGTCAGTCTTCTAGGTCATGGGATAAAACAGTGAAGGAAACAGACAAAGTACCCTCCTCAGCAAGACTGACATTCCAGCAGAGGAGACGGACACTCGGGCAGTAAGCCCAGCAATAATTATTCACCACACTACCTGAGGGATACAAGTGCTCGCAAGCCCCTGGAGCAGGGGATGGGGGAGCCGGTGATGTGGGAATATGTATGGTAGTTCAGACGGTTAATCAGGGAAGGCCTCTCTGAGGAGGTGACATTTGAGCCAATGGCTGCGCATGGCAGGAGACCGAGCCCTGGACACGTGGGTGACGCAGTGTAGGCAGAGGCAGTGGCAGGAGGTGGCCCAGAGTGGGAAAGCACTCTATGGTAAGGATGAACAAGAGCGTCAAAGAGCCAGATCATTGTCAACACATCAGCAAATACTGCGCCACAGAAACCTCGGGTGGGCAGACGTGAAGATAAAGAGGAGGAATGATAATTCAGAACAGGCCCAGAGACCGAATGATTGTTGAAGCAAATCATATTTATGTGTCTTATCTTACAAAATAAGAGCATGTCCAAACGCAAAGTAAACCCGGAATATGTGGATGTGCACTCGCTCTGCACCACTGCCCGCAGTCCAGGAGACAGAAGAAGAGACATGTGTAATGGAGATGGATGTCTGTGCTAACATGGATGGAGCCAGACTGTCCTCTAAGACCCAGACAACCCATAGACATCGTAATAGAAAGCATATTAGGATAAGTGATCACAAGGCAGTCTACTTCCTTATTGCTGAGACACTTACATACCCCAAGTATGACATGCCCACTGATTTGAAGGTTGCAGAAATTTTCATTTAAAAAAATTGATTAAAAATGAAGTGGGTCCTTCCAAAGGAAAAAAAATTTAAATGGAAGGAGATAGACTTACATTGGCGGGAGGGAGTAATGGCAAACCTATATACATACCTGTGCGACACAAAGGCAAATCTACACCTGAATTCAAGGCAACGGAGACCTGTCCAAATATAGTTTAATGCATTTGTGTTGGCTTGTTCATAATGAGTGTGGTTAACCTTCATCTTTGTGTCACTAATACACCTTTGTCAAAGCATGTTCGAAATTCAGTAAGTATCCAAGTCAAGTGTGTAGTGAATTAAGGATTATGGTATAAAGAAATGCTTTTTGGCATTTACCATGAAAACACTTTAAGAGGAAGTCTTTTCTGTATGCTACAACGTGCACATGTCAGACTCATAATTATGTTAGAATTCATGTCATCAATTCGGACAAATGTGTCATTGACATCATACAGGTAAACCCGAGGACTCATTGACCTCGTTAAAGGAATACACTGAGCGAGTGACAGACTCATCAAACCCTTACATGAGCTTTGGTATAGTCAAGGTAGATAGACTGAGACCATTTGGGCGTGAGTCTCTGTAGCTGAGGACACATAACTAACATGGGAAGACCCACAGAGCATTTAGAACCTGCCACATAAAGGCAGATCATTTCCAGGTGGCCCGTTTGGATACTTCCAATTTTATTCAATTTGCCAAACTCCCAAATCTGGATGCAGAGGACAAAGTGCAGTCCTCCTAGTTTCTCTGGCAGAAAGTCAGGACCTTAATCTGAGAGCCAATTCTAGCCCACTTAAAATAAAAAACGATGCACATAGAGTTCTCTGGCAATGGTACCGCATCGCCCATTTCAAATCATAACTGCACTGTGGGACAGACGCTGGTCAGGGCAGTGTCCTCATTCAAGCCACCCTCTCCTGACTCTGTGCACAGCCTCTGGCCAGAAGGCTGATGAGAACAGAGTCATAGACATTTGACTTAAGTTAAAAAAAAAAATGAAACGTTCTGGGATTCTAGAGCAACATTCCTTTAGAAAAACAGCCTGGTAAGACAATGGAGCACCGCCTAACCCCTTCCAGCAAAGTGCAGCCTCTCGTGGGCTGCGAGTCTGGGGGGAGGGAGAGCTGCCCCATGCTGACCCGGGGAACGCGAGTCCAAATGCCCAGAAACCTGGGAACTGGCTTTGGATAAACAGAAAATGAAAAGCAACTGCCCTCTCCTGCTGCGGCAGACCTGCCATCAGGAAACTGGAGTTGGCAATCATCTGCTATTGGACAGGAAACCACTCACGTCCTAAAAAACGATTTCTTCTCCCCCATGCGTGAAGCGCAGAGTGGCATGTGCTACACACTCATGCACAGGGGTCCAGGGAGCAAACAGAAACTAGTGTTGCTTCGTCCCCTGCTCAGTGTCCTGGATGGTCCTCTCTGAAAGGGACCCAGGTGCTGTCAGGGAGAGGAGGGAGGGGAGCACCATTGCCCGGGAAGTGGCCCCGATTCACGCAGCTTCACATCGAGAACAGAGTGAATCCAGGAAGTGCTATATGGGGTTTAAAGGGACAAAGCCAGTTATCTCTAATTTACAGACAGCTTTCCACCCAAATGAAAGCCCAGTGCCTGGCCACTTCGCAGTTAGCGGCCACTTCCAAACAGATGTTTGTGAGACATCAGATTAAAAGCATAATTATTCTCTATGAAATAGCCTGGAAGTGGGTCTGGATAATACCTTCCTTCATTTTTTAAAAAATGTTTACTTACTGATTTTTGCAAGCGAGGGGGAGAGAGAGAGACAGACAGAGACAAGAACATCAATCTATTCCTGTATGTGCCGTGACCAGGGATCGAACCAGCAACCTCATTCATTTTTAATCTGCTCAGCATGGTGCACCAGGCCCTGGGCACAAACCAGTCATCAGGCTGATTTCTGCCTTCAAGTTTGTGATTTTGGGCCACGAGACTCTTCTCCAAAATACTTCAAAATTTGCATAGCTCTGTTTTCAGAGAATTACTTCAATATTTCCAAGGAAAATTTCATCTGTACTCATGCCTCCACCATGTGCCATTCCCCGGACACATGGAAGCTGGTTCATCTGGCTTTAGGACTCCATTGTCACAGAATCTGGTGGCATCCCCAATGAGTACCGGAGGTTTTGCAGGCTCATCACAGTTTTCTGAGCCTGTCCTTTCATACACAGGTTGGGGCAAAGGGAGGTTTACTGTCGTGAGTACACAAAAGAAAGTTTAGTCTTGTATTATTATTTATTAATTTGTATTTTTTTTCCATAAGAACAAATTGCAAACCTACCTTTGCCCCACCCTATATGTTTCTGGTAATTGTTCTGGTGACACTGAAAAATAATACCTCTATGTGTCCTGTTTTTTACATAAATTTTCTCTGGAGTATACAATATAATTTTACATTACATAAGTCTTGTATATAAGCAATTACCTATCTCCTAAAAGGTGCTGCATTTAATAACTGGCAAAAAATATTTTTTTGTAGCTTCAATAATCATCATGAGTTAATTGAAAAACAGAATCTAATATTGTCAGCATTATCATTACTATCACAAAATATATTTTGAATTCTTCTATGAATGCATTTTAAAATAACAAGCCATTGCTACATTTTGTCACAGTGTTAGAGAACTTCATCTCAGGGCTCTACCAACCTTAGTTATACTTTGTTTAAAAGTAGCAAAGTCCAATAACAAACTAAAATGCGGTCACCAGTTTACTAATAACATCCATAGCAAAAATAACATGTAGCATACACAATGAATGGGGTACCCTTGGGTCACCTGAAGAAAATCTTTTGCATATAATGTCAAACATTGAAAGAGTTTTGAAATGCTTAAAAATATCGGCTCTCACAATGCAAAGTCTTTTCACTTTTGAGATAATTGAGAATTTTGGAGCTGTTTCAGAGGCAAGTGCAAAAATATTAATTTTAGGGTTTATTAAGCTACAGTGACTGCTTTACTATTTCTAATATATTTTTTAAAAAACACAACATCCAGATGAGATCAATACAGGAAGTGAAACAAGCAGGGAAGCTGACCTGTTAGGGGTGCTCTCCTGTGACGCTGGCTCTGATGCAGGCACATCCATGTTCCCCTTAACTAAGGGGATCATGACCTTTTAATTGGAAGCTCCTTGAGTGGTTTTGTCCATGGGATGCTACTGAGAATGGAGGAAGCAGTCTAACCTTCTCAGCACGAGGATTTAAGCAGAACAGATTTGCAGTTGGGATACTAAGTGGTCCCTTAGTTGGAAAAGGATGCGCTGTGACTAGGAAGTTACGGATGGGGTGCTTGGGGAAGTTCCCCCTGCCCCCGCCTGGCAGGTGAGGAGCTGGGAAGGAGGGTCTCCCAGAGGGGGTGGGGGAAGCAGAGCCTTCTGCTGGTGGGACGGCTCTGTTCCAGGAGCTGAGGGCCTGCGGTGGGTATCTGCACTGAGGGGAGGGGATGGGAGGCTAGCTCAGTAAGAGGACCCGGGAGAAGCATGTTCAAGGCCCACAGGGCCTGTGGGCAGGCATTTGCATCTAATTCTAAACTCTCTGAAAGAGTCTTGCCAAAGCAGTCCACTGAAACTCAACTGTATCTTTAGTTGCGCAAAGTAACATTAAAAAAAAAATTTAGAGGATACAGAAGAGGTTTTGATAACAGCGACTTTGGGCATGATGCTTGCGAAAGAGTGACAAGCCAAGCAGCACATGAGTCAGAGCTATTCGGGCCCATCTTTCTGAGGGCTCAGCCCTCGGAACCCCCCTGCCCGTGCCGTCCACACCCCCCCTCCGAGTCCACACCTCCCTGAGCCATAACGGCACAGCACATTATCAGTGTGAGCCACAGTGCCCACAGACCTCCCAGCATAAGGGCTTCCTCTTCAACGCTCCTGTGAAGGGAAAATACCTGTGGAATTATGTCCCAGTCTCCCTCTGCCTTTATAATTTAGTGTTTTCAGTAGTCGACTGAATCTTCTCAGTAATTGCAAGAGATGTACTAATGTGGTAGTTAAAGAAAAATAACTTCCTCACACAATTGACCTTCAGATGTCTCTTTGACAGGCCATTCTGAGCCATTCTCTACTTGCCTGACCTCTTACTGTCATTGTTATCATTGCCTGTGACCCCCGCCTTTAGCATTCAGCATCCTTCCGGATTCTTTGGTTCCAAGTGCGAACTAAAGCCTTCCCGCTTCCTCCCAGGCTGGCTTGTCCACACATTTTGTCTTCTTCCTCTGACGTCCATGGCGGTGCCCTCACTGCTGACAGCCAGCTCGTTCCCACCCATCTTATCATCTTATGACAGCCACCCAGGCCCTGCAGTTACCCGTCAGATTCAGTGAAATCATGTCACCCTTAACCCATTTTCACTCCTTAGCATCCTGCTACATAATTACGTTGTCAGGGACTACAAAAGAATGCCCCTTTGCTTTTTTTTTTAAGCCGCCAATGCACTGATTCCTTTAGAACTTGTTAGAATCAGGGCAGGTGCTGACTAAAAGTTGGGAGAATGAAGATCACTCTTCTATCTATTTTGTTTGGGTTTGATTTTTATGTTTCTGTTTTGCATTTGTTGGCTTGTGGTGGTCATGAGGACAGTATCAAACAATGTCCAAGTCATGATGTGATGGGCAGGTCAGACATACTTCTTTTTTATTTTTCTGAAGTGAGAAGCAGGGAGGTAGACAGAACTCCCACATGCGCCCGGCCGGGATTCACCCAGCATGCCCACCAGGGGGCAATGCTCTGCCCATCTGGGCCATTGCTCCAGTGCAACTGAAGCCATTCTAGCACCTGAGGCGGAGGCCATGGAGCCATCCTCAGCACCCGGGCCAACTTTGCCCAATGGAGCCTTGGCTGCGGGAGGGGAAGAGAGAAATAGAGAGAGGAAGGAGGGAAGGGTGGAGAAGCAAATTTGCACTTCTTCTGTGTGCCCTGGCCACAGAATCCTGGAATTCCACATGCCGGGCCAATGCTCTACCACTGAGCCAACTGGCCAGGCCCATATATACTTCTGTAAAAAGTAAAAACAAAAAATTTTTGGCAATAAGATTCAGTTCTTTAAAAATAGATAGTATTCTTGGCAATTGCAGCTGCAAATACTGAGGATCAAAGATCGTGACCTCTACCCACCCTCAGGTTGAGGGCCAGGGGTAAGTTTTGAACTGGGTTTCCAAGTTTCTTCTTTGCCCATTACTACCTAATACTTTCATATGTATTTTCAACTTTCAAAGAATTTCCAAGTGCATTATCTGATTTGAACATTATGTCGTACCTATGGGGTTGATCAGACAAAAATGATTATCACGTTTCACCAAGAGGAAACAACAGACTGAAAGAAGTTTGCTCAAGGTTGCAGTTAGTTACTGGTGGGGTGATGTTTCTCTTTGGACTTATTAACCACAGGAGAAGTGGCTTTTCCCCCAATATATTATGATATGATAATATAATGAAGTATGATATACAATAAATGTGGAAAGATTGACAAGCCAATACAACATCTTTGACATTAAACTGCAGACATTTGAGGAACATTGAGCCAGGAACTGTCATGCTGAAGATAAGGATGATGCTCTAACCAACTGAGCTATCTGGCCAGGGCCACATTGTTCTAACTGAATGAGCTGATTTCAGTTAAGTCTCACAACATAGGAAGTATTATTTCTTTTTCACAACAAATACAAGCATAACCTCAAGATGGGTTTAAATCTTAAATGTAAGATTCAAAACCATTAATCTCCTCCAAGGAAAAACAGGCTGTGAAATCTCTGTCATTTTTTCTTAGCGATATTTTTTTTCATATATGTTTCCCTGGGACAAGGGAAACAAAAGAAAAGTAAACCAATAAGACTGCATCAAACTACCACGCTTTTGCACAGCAGAGGACACCATCAACAAAACAAAAAGACAGCTTCCTGAGTGGAGGAATCTATTTGCCAATACACATCTGATAAGGGGTTAATATCCAAAATGTATAAAGAACTCATGCAATGCAACACCAAAAAACAAAATGAAAATAAACACAATCTGATTACAAAATGGGCAGAGGACCTGGAAAAACACATCTCCAAAGAGGACAGACGGACGGCCAATAGGCATATGGAAAGATGTTCAACACCACTAAGCATCAGAGAAATACAAAGTAAAACCACAGTGAGGTATCACCTGACTCTGTCTGAATGGCTGTCATCAGTAAATCCACAAACAACAAGTGCTGCCAAGGATGTGGAGAAAAGGAAACCCTCCTGCACTGCTGGTGGGAATGCAGACTGGTGCAGCCACTGTGGAAAACAGTATGGAGTTTCCTCAAAAAATTTTAAAAAATGGAACTGTCTTATGACCCAGCAGTTCTCTTCTGGGAATTTATCCAAAGAACTACAAAACACTAGTTTGAAAGATGATATGCACCCCTATGTTCAGTGCAGCATTATTTACATAACCAAGATACGGAAGCAACCCAAGTGCCCATCAATAGACAGGTAGGTTAAAAAGCAGTGGTACATATACACAATGGCTATATATTATGAGTAAGATATGCCACACAGCTATAAGAAAGAATAAAATCTTATCACTTGCAACAGCATGATTGGACTGAGAGGGCATTACGCTCAGTGAAATAAGGCAGTTGGAGACAGACAAGTATCACATGATTTCACTTATCTGTGGAATCTGAAGAACAAAATAACCAAACAAAACTGAAACAGACTCGCTGATACAGAGAACAGATGATTGCCAGAGGGTAGGGGAGGGATGTTGGGGCAGTGGTGAAGAAGGTGAAGAGATGAAGAAGCACAGATTGGTAGTTACAAAACAGTCATGGGGATGTCAAGTACAGCATAGAGAACGTAGTCAATAAGGTTGTAATTATTATGTATGATGCCAGGTTAATACTGGGAGTAGCGAGGGACCACTCTGTAAACTACAGGATTGTCTAATCACCATGCTGCACACCTGAAACAAATATAAATAATATTGCATGTAAACTGTGATTGAGAAGTACATTGTGTCCGTAAAGTCATGGTGCACTTTTGACCAGTCACAGGAAAGCAACAAAAGACTATAGAAATGTGAAATCTGCACCAAATAAAAGGAAAACCCTCCCAGTTTCTGTAGGATGATGTGGCAGCATGTGTGCATGCGCAGATGGTGATGTAACACCGTGTATACAGTGGAGCAGCCCACGGCCATGCCAGTCGAGATGTGGATGGTACAGAGGAAAGTTCAGTGTGTTCTGTGGCTCGCTAAATTCGAATCTGTGACCAAAGTGCAACGTGAATATTGGCGCGTTTATAACGAAGCGCCACTACATAGGAATAACATTACTCGGTGGGATAAGCAGTTGAAGGAAACTGGCAGTTTGGTGGAGAAACCCCGTTCTGGTAGGCCATCAGTCAGTGACGAGTCTATAGAGGCTATACGGGATAGCTACCTAAGGAGCCCTAAAAAATCTGTGTGTGAGCCCACATTGAACTGCACTGAATAAGTATGAAACTGGGAGGGCTTTCCTTTTATTTGGTGCAGATTTCACATTTCTATCGTCTTTTGTTGCTTTCCTGTGACTGGTCAAAAGTGCACCATGACTTTACGAACACACTGTACAATTAAAATAAAAAAGAAGTGATTTTTATTCTCTGATTTGCACATGGGGACATTGAAGATCAGGGCCTTGTGCAAAGTCACATAACTGAATAGAGGGTAAAACCGGAACATAAACCCAGGTCCCTCTGAGCTCAGAGTCAGCGTCACTACTAAGCATGCCTAGAGCTTCCCAGTTGGTCAGGGAGGGTTCTTGACTGGTGGCCCTGCCCTGACTCCGCCTACTATCCCTCACATGGTGTGTCCTCGCATGTTTTCCCGCAATGCGGCTCACACATCTGACTCTTCCCTGTTTCTTTTTACGGAAGAGGCTGACCCTGCCTGGGGGGTGCTTCCTCCATTGCCCCCTCTTCGCTGCTCCTCTGTGTGCACAGCGACAGTGACGGCCACACGGCCATGGGAAGATGAAGCGGATTAATTTACGGAAATTGCTCAGAGCGTCAGGGCCTCACACAAAACCAGGACTTCATGGGCCATGGGAAGGAAGTGTCAGGTTCACGGAGAGTGACCTGAATCCTGAGGCTGCAATTTCTGTCGTCAGACCAGCAGAGTCTGATCTAGCCCCTCCTGTCCAAGGAAGAGAAAGGTACTAAACGAACCCTCGAGCAGTCTTGGTTTGAAAGCATGAGCTTTCTACTGCGTGGAAGAGGCGACCCAGGTGGAGATCTTCCTGCTGTCCTGACAAGCCTCCGGGGCAGCTGATCCCTAAGGTTCTCCGAGGGAAAGCTGAGGAGTTTGTTTGTAGGCACCATCCGAGTGGCTGTGAGGTTTCGCAAAGTCAGCATTCTTTATTAGACTTGAGGTAATGAGTTCAATTCTTTAAATATAGTCTTTTCTGAAAGCCGTTGTTGCATTGGTCGACCTTCTTAAAGTGAAGGTGTCTCTTCTGCTTAGATGAGCCTGTTCCCCCTTGCCGCGTGAGGCCAGAGAGGTCACCTCCGGCCCCTGTTCCCAGCACGGTCGGAGGCCAGACCAGGTAAACACAGTCATGCCGCGGGGCGCAGCCCGGTCAGCGTCCTCAACCACCCGCATCACAGATCGCCACGCGGTCTCTGGGAGCGTCCTCGCTCTTGTTCAGGTCAACTGTGAGTTTCATCTTAGCGCTCCTCGGCTTTTATTGTGAAATAATACAGTCCTCACAAAGAGCGGCAAGGGAATACGTCAGATAAAGACAAATACTGTAGGATCTCACTTATACGTGGAATCTTACAAAAATGAGAAAAACCTCATAGAAGCTGAGGACAGATTGGTGGTTGTCAGGGCAGGGTGGTGGGATCAGGGGAGGTGACCAAAAAGATACAAAGGCCTGGTTATAAGTCAGTCCTGGGTGGCATGTGTGACACAGTCACTGCCGTTAACCATACTGTACTGTATATTTGGAATTTGCTAAGAGAGATCTTAAAAGGACGCCTCAGAAGAATAAAAAAAAAGTATTTGTAGCTCTCTGAGGTGATGGAAGCTGAACAAACACTGTGGTAGTCCGTGTGCACTACACGCATGTGTCAAATCATCACAGCGTGCTCCTTCAACACGGGCAGTGCTGTGTGCTCATCACAGCTCCACAAAGCTGGAGAAAGCAGAAATAATGCAATGCCTGGGTAAAACACGTGGACACCTACCAGTGAATCGTTGCTGAAATATAAAGCCTCAGATGGTTTATAAATCTTTTCCTAGATAAAACATTATTAAAGGACCCATTACTCATAGACGTATAAATAATTCCTCTTTTCCTCAATGTGTTTTATACCGACATAGTCATCACTCAGAACTGTGGCTGTTCATTGAATCTTTAAAATTTCAAAGCGCCGCTTTAGTAAATATTCTAACAACGAGGTAGTGGCACTCTCAAGACAGGAAGTCTTTTACAACAATTAGGTAACAAACAATGCAATAGGAAAGATACTTTTAATTTTCCAAGATGATTTTCATCCTATAACATTTCACATTTTACAAATAAGTTCTAAAGAACAGACACATGCTGGAAAAAAGAGAACATACCTTTTCAAGAAAGTCCTTAAAAGAAAAATTAATAAGGATTTTAACTATTGTTCAGGCTTTGTTCACAAGAATATAATTTTTTCATTTAGTTCTCACTGAAGTAATGCTAAATTATAGCGCTGACGCCCACATTAGTAGCTACTGGCCACCAGCCACATGATCCAGGATTAGTGGCTTTAAAAGGCTCAATTAGCATCAGCGGACAGCTATTACTTAGAAATTATTTTTTTTTCCTGTTTCTCTGAGTTCTGTGAATTACTTTGTGCAATCCGCTTTCTCTCAGGGGTCACAGGATGGTGTGATAAACAGAACTGTGGCCCGGGAACAACGAGGAAGGGATTTATCTATCACAGAGCATGCTTATTTAGGAAACGGGGTGGTTAGAAAACCCTGAGTTCTCCTGAGCCCCGTATCTGCAAATTCAAAACATCACCGTATCCTAGCGTCAGTGGGAACTAATGGTTTCCAAATACAAAACAGCATTTATCTTCTGTGAGTTCTTATCCTGCTATTGAGAAGCTGTACCGGGTTCTCTCTCCCTTCCTCAATGACATGCGCACTCATAGGGTTGGTTCACAATGTTCCTGCTTCCTCCTGATGTTCCGCAGTGATCACACCTATACCTGAAAAGCCCGCTGCTGTGGAAGAAAGAGGAAAAACACTGTTTGCATCACCATCTAAGAAACAAATGAAGCCTGACCAGGTGGTGGTGCAGTGGACAGAGCATCGGACTGGGATGTGGAGGACCCAGGTTCAAGATCCCAAGGTTGCCAGCTTGAGTGTGGGCTCATCTGGTTTGAGCAAAGCTCACCAGCTTGAGCCTAAGGTTGCTGGCTAGAGCAAGGGATTACTTGGTCTGCTGTATCCCTCCCTACCCCGTCAAGGCACACATAAGAAATCAATGAACAACTAAGGAACCGCAACAAAGAATTGATGTTTCTCATCTCTCTCCCTTCCTGTCTGTCCCTCCCTCTGACTCTCTCTGTCTCTGCAACAACAACAACAAAGAAAAAAAAAACAAGTGAGCAAAGACGCCAGAGCATCTCCCACTGAAGCTGCTATATGGGTGTGGTGTGTGCATCACACTTAGAGGGCAGCCTTGGCCCCTCCCTGGACTGGGCCCATTGAACTTAACCTCGTGGGGCAGGGCTACCAGCAAGCCCTGAGCCTGAAGTTTCTCTCCTCTCACATCTTCCTTTCAATTTTACGTTGCCTCTTTCTCTACTTGTTCAAGTGTTCTGAACAACTGTGTCTTCCTTTCTCCCAATGACTGAGAGACTTTAATTAAACAGAATAGATGAAAACACAAATGTCGGCTCTAATGCAAAAGGCAACTCTATTTAGCATCGCAATATAGCACCCCATTCTTGCGTGTGTAGAGTCTTTCTTCTAAATTTTTCTGAAGACTGGGGAAGTAATTTTTCAATGGAAAAGAGAATAATTTAAGGCCTCTAATTAGCCTGACCAGGTGGTGGTGCAGTGGATAGAGCATCCACCTGGGGTGCTGAGGACCCAGGTTCGAGACCCCGAGGTCACTGGCTTGAATGTGGGATCAGAGACATGACTCCTTCGTTACTGGCTTGAAGGCCACGGTAGCTGGCTTGAGCCCAAGGTGGCTGGCTTGAGCAAGGGGTCACTCACTCTGCTGTAGCTCCCTGGTCAGGCACGTATGAGAAAGCAATCAATGAATGACTAAGGTGCCAAAACAAGGAATTGATGGTTCTCATCTCTCTCCCTCCTTGTCTGTCTGTCCCTGACTCTCTCTCACTCACTAATAACAAAAACAAAAACCACTAATTAGAATTTGCTTCAACATTGTTATATTTTTCTGTTTTGGATTTTGTGTTTGTAAAGAATGAAGGCTAATATAGAAAATGTAAAATAGAATTCTCAGTAAATTCTACCTTCAGGTTACATCATATCTGATCCCTAAATATCAGAGAAATAAGTCATTTGGTGGTGTAGTTACAGTATTTTTTCTTTCTTTCTGTTTTTGGCTAAGGAATATAGATGATTATGGTCCTCAGACAAGAAACAAAGCAGATTAAGCTGCAATATATAGAGCAGGCACTAAGATTTACTGGGGTATTAAATATATATTTAATTAAAACACTAATAAATTTGATTCTTCTTATGAAATTAAAGACAGAGGACATTTTTCTCAGGCATTGGGAGTGAACTCCTGGGGCCATGTGTTGACTTCAACAACAATTAGTTGCCAACCTCCTTGCTTTGGCTTGGAGCTAGACTTGATTGTTTTGGGTGATGAACTCGTAGGCTCTGAGGATGACTTCATAGTTGGAGTAGTATCTTTCTGCTCGGACATTGCTTTGTTATCCAGTAAACTGTGAGCTGTTCCTAAAATATTGCCAATGATTATGAAGGAGCCCATCTCTAGGATTAAGGTAAGGATTTAATATAGAGCTTTCTCATCACCATGTCTTTATTTGCAAGAACAGGGCATCCATATCACTGTCTCTATTTCTAAAACTTTTCACTCCATTAATACAAGATACATACATTTATTGATTTATGCATTTCTGAAAAAACTCAGAACTAGATGTGAACTGATTCTAATTACAGTCTTTTGATCTGGTCACAAAGTCTTAGACCAGACCTCTAAGCAGAACAATCATTTAATAAAAGTATCTTTCCTTTTTAGGAAGATATTTTAGTGATAATATTAGGTTCTTCTGACTTTCAGCCAGTCTAACAAACTTGCAAATACATGGTAACATACTTTATAGTTGTATTACTTTGTCACTTTTCTGTCATGTCTAGTGTAAGTCTCATGGGTGACACTTCTGAGCAGATGCAAAAGCATCCTCTAGAATCTGGAGTCTAGATCAGTGGTTTTCAACCTTTATATATGTATATTTGGGGCCAGTGAAAATAGGAGAATTATTTCGGGGACTGCTAAGGCAGACATCACCCTGAACACAAGTGAATTTCACTAAGAACACTGGATCTATAATCTTCATACAACATGAGGGTGGTTAACTCTCTAACAGTTAATTCAAGAAATTTCTGGTGGAGCAGTCCATGGATCAGTGATTGAAAAACATTGCTCTAGATCACCATCCTTCCCTCTGCCATGACAACTGTGTACAGGAGGCAGAGGCTGCCCACCCAGCTGGGGACTGGAACCCTGGGCATAGGGACTAGAGCTGCAAGAAACTTGACTCTGAGGGAGAAAGACACCTTCCTTGGAAGCCACTGAAGGGTGGGGGATTTGTTACTGTAGCAGCTTTTCAGAAGCTCATCACACAAAGACTTCAATAGTTCTGCACTTCAAGTTTCATAATGTAAGATGTCCTTAGAACTAAATTGCAGGGAAGATATCACGTGGTATAGAACTTGCAGAATAACCCTTCATACTCTTTTATCACTTATATCACCTTATTTCACTGAACTATCTTGGTGTATAAATAATGCTAAGATAGAAATGTCATCATTCTACTTTTATCTTCCACCAGATGAGAACAAATGAGAATTAATTTGCCTACAGTTTTCAGTGGTACCCTTAGCCATCTGTTGATTGAATTATTAACACCCTCACCGAAGCCATGTGTCTGTTAACTTTCCCTTTGGAAACAATTAAGAAGCACTAGTTTGTAGATTCTCCTTCTTCCTGTAATGTAAGTTTAATTCTCTATCATTAAAAATTACATTATAGAGGAACTCATTAAAATATTCAATGAGGGACAATTAGCTGTCTATATTGTATATGTAGTAATAATGCTTGAAACCACTTCTAAATTCAGTGAGTAAACTCAGGCTGGAGCAGAACAAGCTGGTTGTGCGACTTCACCAGTTAATTCAGACCAACTGAGTGACTTATGGTCCCCTGTAGACATTTCTGTTTTCTCTCAATTCCCACATTGCTCAGTCGTCTAGTTCATAATGGGATCAAAATTACAGAATCTTTTTTTGTTGAGATATAAATTTCCCCCGTGGTGCTCACAGAAGGTTAGGACAATTAGCAGTCCTTCAGAAATCCAACAGATAGTGTGGCTTCAATACAATAGAATTTAAAATTGCTAAATAACGTTGTTATTTAAATAGTCCGGGACATTAAGGTATCAAAACTAAAAGGTTCAAAAGAAAACTTCAAACATTTTGATTAACTGGTATCTGCTTATCTTAAAAAAGAGAGTCCTTGGAGTAAAAGACAAGTGTAATCCTGGGGCCAGATGATCTCATTTAATGGCAAAATAATCTCCTATTTTATTGCCAAGGCATGGACATGATTTGAGTCAGTTGAAGTGTAGCTCAGTAGCAAACTAGATAATTCTGAAATGCCTACTTATACACTTGATATAATCTCTGCAGGTTTTGGATTCTAATCTCTTTAACTAAAGTGGACTTCTTGTAGAGAGATGCAATCTCTTCTTCCTTTAAACAGTTTACAAAGGCCAAGAGTTTCTGAGAAAAAAGAAAAGAAAGCTGAAAAAAACCTTACTTAGCACAAGTAGGAGAGTCTGGACTTGAGTTTTTTGGGCTATGTGTGTGTGTGTGTGTGTGTGTGTGTGTGTGTGTGTGTGGTGTGTGTGTGTGTGTTTATTACTTTTTATTTATAGTTATTTTCCCTTATCAGGAAGTCAATATAAGTTGCCCTGGTCTCATAATAGACTATATCTAAAATATTACACTACCTTATTTTTAGGTAGGGAATTTCTGTAAACCTTATTTTTGTAAATCTAGATCAAATAAAAGGAGGCTCTGGAGTTTTATGATTTCACAACAGTTTCCATAAATGATCCTGAAAAAAATGATTTCTAACTTTTAGTTCATTACTAAGAAACACTGTAGGTAGTGTGATTTTAATAAATATAAAAGATTTTAAAGCCATATAAAATTATTTTTTGTAAAAATTTAATATAGGTTTTCCTTTCAAAAGAAGACATAGTTTTTATACATCATTGTGTAAGAAAAATCCTACACTTAAACTGGCATAAGTATGACTCATCAAATAAAACAATGTAGCTTTACTATATTCATAAACTGATCAAAAATATATATATATATAAAGATTAAAATTGTTTTTAGCCCATACAAAGTGTAGTTCATGTTTTTTAAAGAGCCATATGGTTCTTTAAAAAAATCATAGTTTAAAATCCATCCACAGCAAGTATAAATTATATGTCAAGATATTTAATAAGAAATAGTCAAGATCCAAAAACTTGGCTCTTCCTAACAGATAGCACAGAAAAAGAACAGCATATGCTGTTCATATAGGTACTCATACTTGGATACATTAAAATATGGTTTATAAAACAAGCTCAAATTCATCACCTTCTGACAGTGATAGTGTAAGTTAGAATGTTTCCACAAAGAATTCTGTAGCAAAATTAATAAAGAAGGCCAATGTTTTGTCATCTGGAACCAATTGAACAATAGAAAATTATTTGATTGAATATACTAAGATTCTAGGAGTAGGTACAATGAAACACTGCTGGCACGAGTTGGTCAGCAGGTCTTAAACCCAATTGAGAGCAATTTTCAGCCTTTCTGAAACCATAAAGTAATTCCCTATGGCCATATTTTTTCCTGATCAAAGGTGTGTCTGATAGAAAATGACCACCTCGACTGAGGGATATTACAGTTCACAGTATGGGTGGCTGGCTGTGTTTATAGTGATCAGAGATTTTTGAAGAAAGATGAGTGGTTCATGTCCCCTTGCCTTCATTGCTTTCTTTCTAGTGCCTTCAGTAAGGGACATTCTGTATGGAAACTACTAGGAGAATAAGAGATGAGAAAGATCCCAGGGAATCAGACAACCTGGGTACTTAGTAGGTTTTCCTGTTTACATTTTTTTTTTCTTTTTTAGTGAGTGAGACAGAGAGAGGACCAGATAGGGACAGACAGAAAGGAAGGGAGAGAAATAAGAAGCATTAAAGCTCCTTAGTTGTTCATTGACTACTTTCTCATATGTGTCTTGATGGGAGGGGGGGCTACAATTGAGCAAGTAGCCCCTTGCTCAAGCCACTGACTATGGGGTCACATCTATGATCCCACGTTCAAGCCAGTGACCCTGCGCTGAAGCTGGTGAATCCATGCTCAAGCTGGATGAGCCCATGCTCCAGGGGATGATCTCGGTGTTTTGAACCTGGGTCCTACACATCCCAGGTTGTCGCTCCATCCACTGCGCCACCACCTGGTCAGACCTGTTTACACTTTTTAATTGATCTGTTGGAACAAGAAAAATCACACCCCTGACGCTGTTCTCAAACACATTTACTTTTTGCTGTTCTAATCCAATTCAATTACTCATTGAACAAATTTCTCTTCAGTGCCTCCTGCTGGAGGAACCAAGGATGAAGAAGAGATAGACATTCTCCTCCACCCATCGCAGAGTCTAGAGGCACTGTGCCTCTCCGAGTGGGGAAGAATTCTGTGTATGTTAGACACGAGAGAGGACTACATGGCTGCACTGGTTTCCTACTGCTGCTATAACAAATGACCACGCATTTAGGGGCTTACAACACCATAAGGTTACTACCATACATTCCTGGCACTCAGAAATCCAAAATCAGTTTCAGTGGGCTACAATCAAGGTCAGGAGGCCTGCTTCCTTCTAGAGCAGCTGTTCTCAACCTGTGGATCACGACCTCGGAGGGGGGGGGGGGTGGAACGACCAAAACACAGGGGTCACCTAAAGCCATCGGAAAATACATATTTATTATACAATACATTTTTAAATAAAATATGTATTTCCGATGGCTTTAGGCGATCCCTGTATTTTGGTCGTTTGACCCCTGCCGGCGTCGCGACCCACAGGTTGAGAACTGCTGTTCTAGAGGACCTGAAGGAGAATTCATTTCCCCACTTTTTTCCAGCTTCTGGAGGCCTCTTGCAGTCCTTGGCTTGTGGCCTCTTCCTCCATCTTCCCAGACAGCATCATGGATTCCTCTCTCATTTTTTATTTCAGCTTCCATCCTTACATGTCTCTCTCTCTCTCTCTCTTACTTTGATTCTACTGTCTCTCTCTTCTAAAGATATATGTAATTATATATGGCTCAACTGGATCATCCAGGATAACCTTCTGTCTCAAGACCCTTAACTCGATCACATTTACAGAGTTCTTTTTACATAGAATAGAAGGTAACATGCACACAGGTTTCTCAGAATTCAGATGTGGACAGTTTGTGGGGCCCTTACAGAACCTACTGCAGTGGGTCACGACCTGAGATGGGATGGAAAGGTTAGCAATGGTACAAGCAGAGTTTGATGAGGGAGGTAGGGATCAGTTCTTCTAAGTTGTTTAGGCTCCTTTATTAAGTTTGAACTTATTATTAACACCAAGACAGATCTGTGAAAAAAAAAACATTTTTTTAAGCAAGGAATTAATAAGTCCTAATTTATCACACCTTTTCTGAGAACGATGGTTAGAGTCAAGGGACAGTAAAATTAAGGCTGTATTTGTTCTCCATATTTTCATATATTCCTTTGGAAAATAGAATAAGTAATAATTAGGCTGGTGTTTGCAAGATAAAATACTTCATTTTACTGGCTTAGTTCACCGTAAAAAGGAGCATTGATTTTCAGCCTCTGTGCGAGAAAAGTCATTAACTGTGAAATTTGGGAAATTAAAGTCAGGCTGCACATTAGATTTTACATGAGTTTAGAGTTCAGCAATAAACTCTTAGGAAACTCATGGTTTTCTGCACATAGTTAATTGAAAAAAAAATAGTTTCAGCATTATGTAACTAAAAATAATTAAGACAATAATCACAAGCAACAGTTCTCAGCAGAATTTAAATTTGAATATGGTGGTCCCAGGTCCTTTGCCTCTCAATGCTCAGAAAGTTTGTAATGCCCTCTTAACAATTCTTCCCTTGGCTTGTGATGAAACACTGTCATCAGGTTGACATCCCCAAATATGTAGGTCACGTCATTTACTTGTGGGATGTGTTGGAAGGCACGCTGCCCGAAACTCAGGGTTTCTCTGAGTCCTCGACATGATTCTGGATGATTTTCAAATCCAGATCCTCTAAGCAGCACTGCGAGGCAGCCCCAACCACTGCTGAAAGGCCCTGTGGTGGCAATTTGATGTCGTCCTGTCATTTGAAACAGGAGTGCTCCCAGAGTCACCATTCTCTTACCTAGAGGCTCTGCCTCCCCCAGGTGATTTCTCCCAGGACAAGTTATGGTCACTTCTAAGGCACGGGTCACCTCTGGTCCATGTTGACGAATCTGAACCTCATGTGAAGGCTGACTGTTGATCTCTTTTTAAAAGGAACCTCAGTGGTTTTAGAACAGTTTTATACGGCGAGAACCGAGAAAACGGAAGGAAAGACAAAGCAGGTGCTGTCATAATCTCAAGTGTGTCCTTAAGCTTCATGAGTGCCCCACATCTGTCCTCTAGAAGTTCTCAGCAAACACCATGGCAGGACCCCTGTCTCACTAAACACTCTGAGGATCGTGGCAATGAAGTCCCTTTGCCCGTGTTGGGGTATCCGGGGCCGTATCAACTTTGTTACCTAATGCATGTGACTGGGTTCATGTGGCTGGCTGATCCTGAAAGGATGTCTGTCTACACGCACATTCATGTCTGTAAACACACACATAGGAGTTGATAATTTCAAAATAATTATGAAAGAAAGTCTGGGCATGACAGACACCATTACTGTTAGGTCGGGACAATGTTCCTTTAATCAGCTTCTTAGAACATCAGAACAATTCCTGAAAAGGTCAACTGGGACAAGACTTTTTTTTTTGATACTTTTAATGTTCAACAAGTCTGAAGCCCATATCAATGCAACTCCTTCTCGCTTCTCAACCCACATGAAGGGCTGTTGCAGAAAGAGGGAGGTTGGAATTAATGCAGCTCCTCTTGGTAACCTGTCTTTACCTAGTGATTAAACAGTCTGGCTCCAAACCACCCAGCTCATTGTTTTTTTTACCCACAGTGTGAAAGAAAAATCATCTTTGTGCCAACCCCACGTCATATAAAACCCTAACAATGTGTTGAGTGTGACTTAAGAGACCATAATGCATTTTTCATGAAGGTAAGGAAAAGCCATTAAGGAGATTAATTTGTGTTTGGAGAGCTACCACTCCACAGCCAAAAAATATTTGTTCCGTTCACCGTGGTTTGCTGATACACTGGGCGAGCGCCGCGGCCTCGTGGCGGACTGCTGTTTGTCCCACTGCATCTTCTGCGGGTGGGTCACTCATGAATTATTTAAAGTTATTCTTCAGAGGAACTCTTGGTCTGGTGCTAAACTTTCACGTCTTTTTTTTTTTTTTTTTGTCATTATGATAGTTCAAGAGTAAATAAAGACTAATCTAAGATGAACAAATTCTTCAGGAATATTCATGTTGCAGAAGCCACATTTCCACACCCAAGTACATTCAATTGCTTTCACTCTGCTAGAACTTTCTAGAAAGAAAATTGTTACACCTAGAATATATTGTTTAATTGATTGGCAATACTGTAGATTTAGCCATTTTGATCATCTTGGTGAGGAAAGATAATTAATTGACGAGTTGAGTTCTGTAGTTAAGCACTTTGAGATACTAAAATGGATCCTTTATGTTATAAATAATGTAAGTCACACAATCTCATTACAATGATGTTTATCTGCAGAAAGGGAACAGATTATATGGTTTATTCTTACACATAGTTTTATCATTATATATAGCTCTGATTCTCAACTTTGCCCACTGGAATCACGTGAAACACTATATATGTATTATATATATATGATATATATATAAAATACATATGTATATTAATATGTATGTATATATGTGTGTGTATATATATATACACACACACAGTGTGTCCTTAAAGTCATGGTGCACTTTTGACTTGTCACAGGAAAGCAACAAAAGTCGATAGAAATGTGAAATCTGCACCAAATAAAAGGTAAACCCTCCCAGTTTCTGTAGGATGATGTGGCAGCATGTGCACATGCGCAGATGATGATGTAACACCGTGTATACAGTGGAGCAGCCCACGGCCATGCCAGTCAAGATGTGGACGGCACAGAGGAAAGTTTAGTGTGTTCTGTGGCTCGCTAAATTCGAATCTGTGACCAAAGTGCAACGTGAATATTGGCGCGTTTATAACGAAGCGCCACCACATAGAAATAACATTACTCGGTGGGATAAGCAGTTGAAGGAAACCGGCAGTTTGGTGGAGAAACCCCGTTCTGGTAGGCTATCAGTCAGTGACGAGTCTGTAGAGGCTATACGGGATAGCTACCTAAGGAGCCCTAAAAAATCTGTGCGTGAGCCCACATCAAACTGCACTGAATAGGTATGAAACTGGGCGAGTTTTCCTTTTATTTGGTGCAGATTTCACATTTCTATCGTCTTTTGTTGCTTTCCTGTGACTGGTCAAAAGTGCACCATGACTTTACAGACACACTGTGTATAATATATATATATATATATATATATATATATATATATATATATATATATATATATGCATGCACCTGAGTCCTACCCTTAGCATTGCTGGCCTAACTGGTTTGAAGTTGAGCCTGAACATGAGCTGTTTCCCAGGTTGTCAGGGTGATGCTGGCATCCAGCCAAATAAAGCACCCTGAAGCTAGAGGAAGAAGAAAAACTCTAACAGTGCAATGCCCTTGCTAGGAATGGGCCAGAGGAGTAAGAGGAAGCAAACTCTATTTGTTCTCCAGAAAGATTTCCATCACCCATCCTGACTTCTTCATTTCCTCGTAGGGCTCTTCTCACTCTGGGGCATTACGGTTGGGTATTGTTGTGAACCAACAATACAAAGCATCTGAGACGCGAGGCTCTCGTTTGCTGCTCTAGTCCGCAGACGTCATAGCTGCTGTGCGTCTGCATGGGGTGGCGACTGAACAGGGACACACACCTGACGATGAGACTGAACCTGTACTCCTCCCTTCAGGCTATACCCCTGCAGGACTTTCACTCCCAGAGGGAGGATGGCCCTTTCTAATTCATACAAAGGTGCTGCATGGGACCATGGTGGACCTGAAAGAAAGGAAAGACTCCTGGTGTCCGCCGGGTCCTTGGTTAGCCGAGATTAGGTGCCCATGGCCCAACCTCCTCGCTGTGTCTCAGAGGGTAAGGAGGAGCTCACAGCTAATAGTGGAGCCAGCCTGGTCCCAGGTGCTCAGAGAGAGATAGACATTACCCCTATTCAGCAGTCGTGCCAACAGCCATGCTCAACCCAGCTCCAGAGGCTGGAATGGTACGGGCAACTGGAAAGGAAGAGAACTCAGAAAACTCTCAGTCTTCAGCGACAGCAAACACAGGGACTTGACTTTACTGTTACTGATACTAATGCATTTCATGTCTAAGAGATCGGTGCTTGAGATGGCTACTTGGCCTTTGGATAAACAGATGAAGAAGAAAAGTGGTCCTATAGGATCTTGACCGGAAAAATTAGGGTAGATATGCCGCAGACCAGCGCAGCTCCTAATAATGGTGCGGAATTAAAGAAACACACTTTGTCAGAACAAAACTGATGGGACCAGGAGGACTCCTCAAACTGCCTGGCAGTATCCGAGTCCCTCATAGCCCCAGTTCGCTTTATTATATAGACCTATGCAAATCAAGGACCCTGATACAAAGTTGCACATCAAAGGCTAAGACAGGAACTCTCCCAAGGCAAAAACAGGATACATTAGTGAAATTTACAAACATCTGAAACAAAGAGTCAGAGGAAGGGCATGTATATTGCTTCCTGCAACCCAAGGAAGCAAGTGGAGTGGGTGCAAATACTCAGCATCAAAGCCAAATATGGAGATGGAGGGGGGAGAACTTAGCCTTTTGCTAAGCCTCGAATCTATAATGGCTTTTTGCCATTAATGGTCCACAACATATCCCCCTTTTCTTTTTAATTTGTGTGCTGAGATTTGCACTCATCTGATTTCTTAGTTTCCCAGATTCTAATTTGAAGGCAGACGGAAAAAATACAGAACAAACACAAAATTAGTACAGCCAATGGTAATAGATACCCAAAACAAGTACACTAATACATCGATTAAAGCCTTTAAGCAAACTCTTTAAGCTAATACAACAAGAATCTATAAAAGAGTAATGTCCTTAAAGTGTTCACCAAGTCCAAGTTGGCACCAACACCATTCCAAATCTCTACAAATGCAACCCAACCCCAGTTCAGTCCATCAAAAACTGTCACAGGAGCAGGAGTCCAGGAAAAGTCCACATTCAGGAGAAGTCCACATGGCACCAGAATTGCCGTAACACTTCCACACTCTGCACTTAGCGTCAAAGTCCCAATGACCGCTGCTCCCAGCTGGCAATGACCCAGGTAGACTGGAAAAGCCATTTGCAGCACACATGAAGATGGAGCTTCCGTTTTCTTTAAACTGGAAAGATGAACCCAGGGGTCCTATACTGGAGCTTTACAGCCATGGGGTGGTGAGGAGAACCTTGGGATACACTAAGCTGGGTGGCAGAGGTAAATTTGTAAGTTGGCAAAAAAGGAAAAAAGGAGCTCTGAATTAGGAGTAGGTCCTAGCCTAAAATATGAGAGGGGCATTGAGGCAGGAGGAATAAAGGAAAGACTATATATTAAAGCAGCAGAAAACAGGACTATCAATACCCACAACAGAGATCTTCGAGGGAAGAATAAAAAACCTGAATATTCAGGCAAGATATAATTAAGTGGCCCTTGTGTAAATGAGACCAGTCTACCGGCTACTTGGAAGAAATACCCCAGGCTCGTCCACAGTGTCGTAGATGAGGCTGATGGCCCTGGGCACCTTTTAGCCTTCAGTGGCAAATCCCAGTATTCTGGGCAAGGTTAGGTCACAGGTGGCTGGAGCAGGGCTGGAAGAGACTGAACCCTCCCTTAGAGGAGTGAGGGGGAAGCCTACCTTCCAGTGTGTCCCTTCTTCCTCACAGCAAAGGCATGTAAGCCTGGCAGGCTTTGGCTCAAATGACCATCCTTTCCACTATTGAAGCAGGGCCCTGATGAAGTTCCAGTTGGAGCGTTGGAGCCTCTGAGGGCATATGCCAAGAGCTAGTATTTTACCTGATCTCCTTTGGGTTTTTTCTGCCTCTTGGTACCTTAAAAGCCATGCTCAGAAGATCTCGCCGAGGGGCTTGAGAGTCCCTATCTGCCTATATATCTGGAGCTATTCGGAAAAGGACAAAACAGTGTTATTAGCTGGAATCAAATAAAAATAAAAAAAGGGTAGTAGTTTGCAGGACAAAAAAATTTGGCATCTCTTGTACATCAGCATTCAAAAGAAACTGTTTGAAGTAAAAAGCATGACAGGGTAGACCTGCAGGAGCTCCAGGACATGACCCCCCCCCCCCTTTCTTTTCTTTATATTATTTACAGTTGATCTTCAAGCAAATGTTAAGCACACTTTTCAATATTTTGACTTCAAAGATTGCAAGAAATTCTTGACTTTGTTAACTTTTAACAAAAATAGAATAAATGCATCTTCAAGCAACATTCCCACACTTATCAAAACACCCCCTTAATATTAATTAACAGGCACCTTTAAAGAGTACATATCAAAACCGAAAAATCACAGTGTGATCTTCATTATTCTCCTATAGTAAAAAAAATCTTTACACTTTTATTATGTAAATCTATGCTGCTTCAAGCCTTTCACTTGCGGCCTGGAGCAGCCTGGCCAAACCAGCAAGTCTTTTGGATCCAAAATGAGCGCACTTTACTTACTCCAAACAAAATTATATTTATGTAGGAAAATGAAATTATCCCCATTTTGTTTTCAATACTAGAGCTGGCACTTCCAAAACTATTATCATTATTACTTTTCATGTAAGGACTTAATTCAGGCCTTATAAACAAAGACACTTAGACATTAAACAAAGACTTCACATACAATCACACAAATCAATAGTGAAACCTGGGGTTTTAGAGATTAAACTATGGCCTGCTTGGTCTTAAGTAGGGCTACCTTAATAGGAACGTAATAAGGATATATACTAAAGAGAGATCTCTCTCAAAAAATCTCAAGACGGCCGTATGAGTTTTCTGTTCAGCAACACCCAAATCAGGCCCCCCTTTTACCCTCTTTTCAAGCAATGGAGCAGGAAAGAAATAAAATGATCTACAACATTTAAAAAAATAGATAATAATAATTGAGAAAGGGAAGAGAGCATAGTAAGTCTTATGCAATTGCTCTTGTGAAGTGAGTCTCTCATCTAGAATCATGGTGTCTCACCAGTCATTCAGGGATCCACCGAGGAACTTCAGCAGACCTAGGAAAAACACACACATATCCTCGGCCCCATAAGAGAACAGGGTCTGGACCTTGCCAGATTCCTGTGAGCAGGTCCCTCCATTGCACTTCAGGGAAGGCTTTCCTTGCAGGGTTCCAGAGTCTCTCTGCTGCTGAATGACCCTGTACATCAGTATTCAAAAAATTTAAAGTAAAAAGAGCATGACAAAGAATATTTGCAGGAGTTTCCTAATACTTAAGTTGCTATTTGGCTCCTAACTCTGAACACACCTCACAATGCACTAACCAAATCAGTAATACTTAGGGATCTACATTCTATTCTATTTAAATTTAAATGAGCGCTCCTTACAAGTTCTAAAAACATTTTAGTTTTTCTAAATATTAGAGCCAGCATTTCCAATTTTTGCATGCAAAAAAACCTTAATTCAGGCCTTAAAAACAGACACATTTGGCAACATTAAATAAAGACTAAACAGAAACAAGAATTAGACGAACCAGACAAACCAGAGAGAAACCCGGGATTTCAGAGCACATCCAGATTAGAAGGATGCCTTCCTGATATTAATCAGGGCATTTTCAGACAGAGAGACTGAAGGATGTGACTAAACAAAATCTCCCCGAGAAAATTTGCTCTCAGCAGCTGCTGGGATATTTTCCATAGTCAGATCCAACATAGATCCCCTGCCTCAACCTCCAGGCAAAGAACAAGAAACAAAATGATAGCTCAGAAGATCATAGTTAAAACATTAAAGAAAATCAGATCATGACAGGAAAAGCTGTAACTTTCCTAATACTTGAATCTCCTATCCATTCTCAAATTCTATAGTTGCTGTAACCGGTGGCTCAGGTTGACTATGCTGAGATTTTTCTCCTACCTCAACAGCCCCTTCATGAAAGTCCAACTTCCACAGCAAATAATCACCCCCCGAGAGACAAGCACAAGCAATCGCCTTCCAGTCATTTGGGGGAAGAGCCTTTACCCTAATAGTATCTAATAAACCAAGTGAAAAAGGGGCAGTAGGCCCATACTGAACACAATCAAGTTTAAGCTCTTTCAGAGTTCTAAAAGGTACAAGTTTATGTTCTTGCACTAGTCTCCCTGTATCATCTTGTATTTCTATAACAGGAAAACAGGCAAAGCCATCTATTGTTTCCCCTATATTTCGAGCCTGGTCTATAGATTGTTGGAGAGGGGATTTCCCAGATTTTGAGCTATAGACTCCGCAATCAGCCCAGTAAGGGAATGGAGGAGCAGAGAGTTGAATGTAGGAAGGAGCTGAGGGCAGCGGAGGCCCCGCGGCTAAGGCAGCCATAGCCACGGATTTTTCATCCCCCGTTATCCTCAGACTCCAAGTTATCTTCATATTCACATCCCTCTGTTTCCAGCTCACCCTGATACCCTTCAGACAACAATTTGTCTTCATACGGAAACATTTCTACATAAAGGTCCCTTATTTTTTACCCTATCTGTCCCATATTCTTTTACTCCCAACTACACTTTCCCCAAAAACTTTCTTTACTCGCTGTGCACACTTCACTTTGGGGAGTTCCGTCACCTTCCTTCAGTTTTAGTTTCCTAGTACTCATACTCAAGTCGTCTGTTCGGGTGCCACTTGCCGCGGACCAGCGCAGCTCCTAATAACAGTGCGGAATTAAGGAAACACACTTTGTCAGAACAAAACCGATGGGACCAGGAGGACTCCTCAAACTGCCTGGCAGTATCCGAGTCCCTCATAGCCCCAGTTCGCTTTATTATATAGACCTATGCAAATCAAGGACCCTGATACAAAGTTGCACATCAAAGGCTAAGACAGGAACTCTCCCAAGGCAAAAACAGGATACATTAGTGAAATTTACAAACATCTGAAACAAACAAAGAGTCAGAGAAAGGGCATGTATATTGCTTCCTGCAACCCAAGGAAGCAAGTGGAGTGGGTGCAAATACTCAGCATCAAAGCCAAATATGGAGATGGAGGGGGGAGAACTTAGCCTTTTGCTAAGCCTCGAATCTATAATGACTTTTTGCCATTAACGGTCCACAACATAGATACATAAAGTACTATCATATTTATGAATAAACACAAATGCACACCACACAGGCAGGCCTTCACAGGACAAGTGCCGTTCATATTTTATGAGAATTCTGGATGGGCCAACCAAGCTATGTCTGGGACATAGAACAGCGGGATTCACATGACAGCAAAGTGATGAACGACATGGGGGCCTGTATTCAGAGGAAATATAGTTTTAATTTCGTATGACTTTGAGGAATTTACCAAATTTTTAAAAATAATAATTCTAATCGCCCTTTCAATCACCTGAACCACTCCAGTCACTGCCCAAACACTTCTTTTTTACCATAGAGACCTATAGAAAGATAGCCACGTATTAAATAATAAACACTGTTTAACAAGAATAGAATCGAGGATGAGACACTCCTGCTTAAATTCCTGGATTAGATGTAAGTTTGCCAGAAAGTGGCCCATGAAGGAGATCTGAACAGATGAAGGATTCTGCATGTTTGATTGCAAAGCAAAGTGTGGTCCTCGGAATACAGTATAACCAGTACACCGACTAGGCTGGACTCACCGGGTGTAATCAGAAATTACATTTTCTTCTCTAATGATTGCTCCTACAATAGCCATTTTCTCTGCCATAATTCTTGCCCA